>NC_089779.1:1510000-1780000 GCF_040412425.1 Macrobrachium rosenbergii | reverse complement strand
TACATATGTAGATATATATATATATATATATATATATATATATATATATATATATATATATATATATATATATATGAAAACATACGCACACACATATACTGTATATATAAATACATATATATTATATATAAGAAGGAGCAAAAATACATTAGTCAGCAGCTTTTGGTACATATAGCATAGAAACTGAGACGACATATCATTATACCTCAGATGATTCCATAACTCTGATACCTACTTCTTCGCAAGAGCGGACGCCCATAAAAGGAATAGCCTGCATATCGAAAAATAACAGTTGATTTTACATACGCGGCATCTGGCAACCGCTTCATCACGTGAGAAGCGGTAATGACAAGTCATTTGCCCCGCCCGTTCGTGCGTGCGTGCGGTTGAAGACGTTATATGATATAATAAGTAAACTCCCACATTCCCTCTTTGCGTACGACGTTAAAATGGTCCTACACACGATGCTACGTCATGTATTACATGATCACCAACGTCATGAAGGAAGAACAACATTCCGTTGGGCGGCTGTTTAACTTTCGTGGGCGAAGCGTATTTCCTCGGGAAACACGAAGGTCTTATATAAAAAATCATTCATTCGCCATTCAGCATTCGAGGTTAAAACTGCCAAGACCCGTTCAAGGGAATCATCTGAAATTGACCATCCATCACATGCTTGGCATGAAAATTACCTCTCTCTCTCTCTCTCTCTCTCTCTCTCTCTCTCTGCTTAGGTCAACAATTGCGAATGTCCTCATCAATTCGTTCGTTCCTCCTTCGTTTTATTCTTCGGAATTCGTTGTAGTGACTGCTTTGTGACGTTACCGTAGCGTATTTCGTGATGCAGTCGTTTTAATGGGAAATTGTTTGCAATTTTGAAAACCAATCACTGTTCAAAGGTAGATTAGATGTGACTTAAAAATAACATGTTTTCTTAGTGATAGAAAAACCTTTACGGAAGTCAAAGCGAATCAGTAAATCCCTATGACGGAAAACTAAACTCTAAGGAGAATTCAGAAATGGAGAGATGATGTTATGCTAGCAAGTATTTCAGAAACGCCAAAGTATGATCATTAGCAATTTAAATCTTAAAGACAGATTCAGAGTCATACGTTAAAAAGACAGATTTTATATATATAAAAACGAGGGTTGCGAGTATTTATATGCTGACTATTCCTCCGATAATGAATACATTATGACTTACTGGCTAAGTGGAAACTGGAATCGAGATATGCAAGAATAAAAGCAAATGTACAATACTTTTCTTCGGGGTAATGCGTACATATACTCTACATTTAGTTTCCCTTGGCAGCGACGGATCGGTCAGCTAGTCCTTAATGTCTTCTAGAAATAGCGAACACAACCGTATGAGAAATAAAGTAATGAAGAGTCGCAGGATTCACGGATTCAAGTATCTGATTACGAGATTGGTTTAGCAATACATCAGTCGGAGTCGAAAGAATCACGACCATCGCGTCCAGGAAATCCGAACATCAGGCAAGACGGTATATAAACCGTTTCCAGCGATAAAACGAAAAGTCGCATTTTGTTCTGTGTTCAGGGGAATGAAAGTGCTTCGTTATTCAGGTTTCACCCGACGTCATACTCTGTTTGGCGAACCAAGCGGCCGTCAGTAAAGAATTAAATCCTCATACTCTGTTTGGCGAACCAAGCGGCCGTCAGTAAAGAATTAAATCCTCGTCTCTTACATCTGCCCTTGTAAGATAGGAAGGGTCATTAGTTCCGGTGGCTGGGTACTTGTGTAAGTTCTTCATTCATCCGGTCAACCGTTAAATTAGATTTAGATCCGAAGCTCTGGGGGGGGCAAAATTGCACCTGACTCTCTCCTCAGGGGGGGGGGGGAAGTCAGTAGACAATCGGAGAGCAGTCAAGTCTTCCTACGTCTGCGTACCTTGGGCAAACTTCTGCTCGCAAATGTTGCTTCCCGTCTCCGTCGCAGGTTACCGATACGGAATTCATACGAATTAATTAGCTGGCGGAAACAGATACGTCTTATGTTGATCAGGTGACGGTGTCACATTTACTCCGGTCAGTGAGGAGGTTACCTACAGCTCCAAAGGAAGAGGGGGGGATTTGTGGGCACCGGGCTGGCAGACCCATCAAATATATCAGGGAGCAGCAACTTTCAATAGACTTCAGGTCAGACAAGCGTCAAAGAACCAGCTCCGGACTGTAAGAATATTTGTTTCGTCATCCTGGTACGAGATGATGAGAGCTGTTCATTCGGGTGCAGTGCTCAAAATGGACACGTATTCAAGATATCTTTCTTTCATTACCACCATAAGTATAATTATATACATTCTTCAAACACGCGCACACATACACGCACACACACATATATATATATGTATATATATTTATATATATACATACATACATATATATATATATATATATATATATATATATATATATATATATATATTTTTATTTATATGTATATACATATACATGGTGAGTGAATGTATGCATGCATGCTGCCTGGGCACAATAAGTACATATACAGTACAATAAATGGTATTCGGTTCAGTTAACTTTAACGTTACTTTTCAACACTCAGTAATTTCTTCAATATACTGTCATCCCCAAAAGTATACAAAAAAAATACACGCATTAAAAATTGTCCGAGTAACTTACCATAGCAGACCCGGCTATTATCGTACATCGTATCCTCCGAAAGAAAAATATTCGACGTTCCATATCACTGGGCATCGTGCGTCATCGAAAAAAGTTCTCATTCCGCAACCGGTAATTAAACAGAGATCATAAATTCTTAGAATGGCCACAAAAATCGGAATTAAAAAGAAAAGGATTAGTGATCACGGAGGGAGGAAAATTGTGGCCACTTCCAAAAAGAAGTAACGAAATCAGAAGTTTTCCCTTGTTAAAGTAGTTTCTTTCTCTCTCTCTCTCTCTCTCTCTCTCTCTCTCTCTCTCTCTCTCTCTCTCTCTCTCTCTCTCTCTCTCTCTTTGTTAAATTTTTACCATGGGCTTTGATTGTATTTAACCATTCTGATTTTTCGTTGGCGTTGTTAGTAAGATTTAGTGTTCTCTGATTTTGTAATCATCAGCGTCTAAGGCATTTTGGAAGTTTGACGATGTAGTCTTGATCTCTAAAATATTCAAATAAATCTAAAGTATATTTAAGACCTTCAAACATCTGCGACAGGGTTGGATCGAAGGTATCATATTTTTGAACAGGGAGGCTAGAAGTTTCAGAGGACAATTTCTGAGTTAAGATAATGGTAAAATAAGGGGTCCTGACTGGCTAACATTTACACCACTAAGCTGGACTTGCAGCAACAACTTCTGACAAGAGAGCCAGAAATTCAAAATTTCTTCATGATTATGTTTGGGATTAGTTAAAGAACTATATTCCGTAAGTAGGAATCTCGACAAACGACTAGAATTATTACAGGTCTCTCCCAGCATTTTCACAGCCACATCATAATGCCGGCTGGTAGCACTTAAACCTTCAACTACTCTCGGGTCATTGCCTGCTAAGCTACCTCTCAAGACATTAAATTTCATAGTATTTGTTATGTCCGTCTGCTGATGAACGGTAGGCCATTCCCGGTAAACACCTACAAAGGTAGGAATTTTGATTGCAGGAAGCTTTGGCATGGGTGTAAGATTTCTATAAGCAGGTCAGTTGTCTTCATGGAGTTCTAAAGCCTTCTGAATGTCACTGGCACAGCGACTGATTGCCTTTAGTGATGACTGAGACTGAGCCGTGACAGTCTCTGACTCCTCTAAAATTTCTTTCAAGTTCTCATGTTGGTCTGTATAGATGACCTGGGCCAAATCAATATCAGATATTTTTGTCTCCTCTGAGTCAAACGTTAATTAGTTATTCAAATTGAAACATACAGTATTACATGAATGGTGATACAATCCTACGAAACGACTGATACCACTAATGTATATGCAATGATAGGCTATATGATGACAAGTTATTGTTAATACAAACAATACTGATTAGGATATGCCCACACACTGAAAATGGCCTTATGCACAAATCTGGTATGTTGCAATATCTCGAGTTTCGTTTAAGGTTTCAGACAATATCTTAGGTTTCCCGTTAAATAGTTTTTCTTGTCATTTTCTGTTAGCAAGGGAGATTGTAGGCGTAATTCCAGACCAGTGCATGCCCTCCCGTTAGCTGAATGAATTGTAAACATGAACTGCTCGCTTAACCATATTTTGATAATTTGAGAGTATTTTGGCAAATAAACCGGATTAGACCCGCTCTTTCAAAACGGTACAGTTTGAAACACTAAAAAGCTAAAAAGCTTTTACCATCATTTCTGATGTTCCAGCGAGGAAGAGCGTCCAAATTAAAAACATATAGTACTGTAAGTCAGCCAAATATGTATTGTGATTAAAATGTACTTTTCACTTGATTGATTAGAAAATTTAGCGTCTGATGAAACTGCCCAAGTAAGTGTGAAGAGAGAGAGAGAGAGAGAGAGAGAGAGAGAGAGAGAGAGAGAGAGAGAGAAATCTGCCACTCTTCTTATGAGTAAAATCTTGGTTAATTCTGCCCATCACAGTAAAAATATTTAGCTGAAGAGAGCCCTGGGTTGCTTTAAACTAAATCAAACTTTAATCTTACTTAAAATACTTCATACTTTTTTTAATCACTAAAAATAAAGGGCAGACCTTCCCCTTATAGCCTCAAATAAGCAAAAGTGATACATTTACCAAATTACTCTTTTAGGCCTTAAAAACCTCATTTCCTGTCTTAGGGTGAGGTTTTATTTCGGACGTCATTTCGAGAAATTTCTTCTGAACAAAATGCATGGAAAGACACTTGATTCAGCAAAGCGTCAACGATATGGAGAATATTGAGACGTGAAAAACAATCCATGAAGGATTCAGAGATAAGGTAATTTAAATACTACATTAATTTATTCCGAAGATGCTGCGGAGTCCCAAAGATATTCTCAACGACCATAAAATGAAAAAGGTAACTTTAATTAGCAAGATACCCCCTGGTTACAAATGCCCTTTGTACTAAATCTGTTTGTCATTCGTTACGACGGCGTATTATCCAAGCATGTCATCACGTAAGCGTCTGTTTCCGCAAACGGTGGTGATGAAATCTGACGACAGAGTATTCTTCGGTGGTGAATGTGCTTTGCTTCCAGTTCTGTAATTGCCAACTGTATAGCATCTCTCCTCTCCACGCGGGAGGACTTTGCATATCATTGCAGCAGACATTCTCTTTGTTCGCGGTGTTTGCGCAACATTCAAACCATTTCATAACTTAATACGTTTCTGAGGAGGGCCCCGACGGCGAAATTTGGTTAAATGTCGGCCCAGGCTGTTATGACCACGTTCGCTCACGCGCGACCTTATGAACCACGGTACGACCTGAGATGTAAATTAAATACCCTTGGCTGGTTGTCAAGTCTCTACACAATTAAAAGCAACGATTATCCATATGTTTATTTGTGTGTGCCAGCCTCTAGTTTGAAAGTTCCGATGCGAGGGAGGCGACCGAAACGACCTTCTTGATTGGAAATGAAACGGGTTTGGATTTAACTTTGTTTCATCTTCTTCTCTCCATGACACTGGTCTTGACCGTTTCGAAAGGGTTTTGTGGAAAAAAATAAGTATACCTTAGTTTAACCAGACCACTGAGGAGCTGATTAACAGCTCTCCTAGGGCTGGCCCGAAGGATCAGACTTACTTTACGTGGCTCAGAACCAATTGGTTACCTCGCTACGGGACCCAAGAGGAGCTAGGGTTTTGTGGAGGTAGAATTAGGCTTCGGAAGTATCGCCCATAAGGAACGTTAGCACAAATCTCACTGTAGTGTGATGATGAGAAATTAATACTTTTTCACTGGCTCTCCTGTGTTTCATACGTTACTTTCAGTGAAACCGACGTCTTATTTCCTGAAAATTTCACCTACTGAGATCTCAAGATTTTCGAAGAAAATTCCTTGCTCTGGGCCGAGGCATGTCTTTTTAAGTTTCCGGTTCTCCAGTTTAGCTCATGAGATAAAGTCCCTTTTGGACTGTCAAGTTAGGACACGTTAGCCTGGTCAGCACTTGGACGGGTGACCAGCAACGAATGACGGATGCTATTAGCACCCGAACTCCTGCGACCGTTGCACAAAACTTGAGACGACTTTAAGAACATGTCGAGAGCGGCCATGGGTCACGCTGAGGCCCGGAGATCCAACGGAGTGAGAAAGAACGCATGACATCCTACCGGATGCAATTCCCCTTTTCCGAAGACTTTTCGGAAACGTCTCTCTCTCTCTCTCTCTCTCTCTCTCTCTCTCTCTCTCTCTCTCTCTCTCTCAGATTCGCATTTTGTCAAGTTTTGCTGAAAATCAAAAAATGAAAATCGTAAGTGGGTAACACTGTACTTAGGAGTCCTCCAATTTGCGTAATCTCGACGCAGTGAGATGGAATTAGTATCCATGCATTCATTTTTTCTTCGCAGCGGCGATAGTCTACTGGTAATGACATCCACGCTTAGACTCCGTCGTCCAGCCCAGTATAGAAACCCTTAATTCCTTCGTCCGGGCTTCGAGACGGTACGTAACGTTCACGGGTATAATGGTAATTTAACTATATTATACATTATCTAAAAACATGCGCAAAAGAAATGCACGAGTACCAGTCTGCGAGAATGGAGGGGACATTTCAGTTCGTACATAATGTACTTTTTAGGTTACAAAAGTGTACAGAAAACAACCAGCTTCCAGCCCGTTGTATTTCAAGATTTTTTTTTTTTTTTTTTTTTTAGGGAAAACGGTGTAAATATGCTGTGCGTATTTGTCACCGGGGAACAACTAGGATTCTTTATTTTTTGAGCTCTCTCGAAGGCTGACCACAGTTGTTTTATATGTAAATGGGAGAATTTTCGTTGAAGAGGCAATAACATCGGGAATGCAAAATCTTTTCCGTGCGGTTCTTGAAGTCCGATAAAATCAATTTGACTATAATTTTCCAACCTATGCCAAATATTATTTTTTAGCAAAAAGCATCATTTTTTATCATTATTACTATAATTATCATAATTATTATTATTATTATTATTATTATTATTATTATTATTATTATTATTATTATTATTATTATTTTATTATTACAAGGATTCTCATCGAATGTATGAATGGGCATTCACTTGCAAAGCAGTTCGCCATTTTATGGAACTGTTGCAAAGAAGTAAAAAAAGAAGAAAAAACTAAAAGATGAAAAATAAAGATATCTTAGCTAATATATAAAAATATAAGGACACAAAACAGCAAGACAAAGATGTTACCAGTAAGAGAACCCAGAAGAAACTATGTTATATTGAAATTTACAACTTACTCTTAAGTCCCCCCCCTCCCCCCCAACCCACCACCCCCACCACCGGCCATTATTCTGACTTCTACTTTCGACTTTCCGTAGAAGAATTTATATACGAAACAAAAAATGCCATGACTAAAAATTCGTACTCATTAAGAAACCATTTATACCTAACGAAGTGCCCACATACCATGGCAGACGAAAAACGAATTCCTACCAACCATACCATGAAATATGAAGGTACTTAACAGAGGGTCAACACAGCAAGTCACGAACTTGTGGACGTTACGTACCGTCCCGAAGTTCGAACTATAGCAACTTCATGCCAGTGGAGAAAGTTCTTGTCCAGGACTGAAGGACAGCAATTGGAGGGTATTCCTCATAGATAATTGTGTTGCACACAGCAATAAATAGAGGACATACATTGCCCTTTGTAATATGGAAATTTTGTTACTTTAAAATTACTGTACATGAAAATTTATAGCAACACTGGTCTGCAATACACACTCATGTGGTACGGTTATTTATACGATCCGGTTACGTGTAAGTCTGACGTGATATATAAATTATTGATGATACGATCCGTTTCTATAAACGATTTACAGGACGTTCCTGTCCCATAAAAGAAAGATATGATAGTTATATGAAATGTTGATGATACTGTCCGTTGTCAAGGTGAAGGAAAACTTAGATTAAACACGCACACATTATCTGCCTCCATCTCCGAAAAAGTAACCAGAAAACATTTTGTCGCAAAACAGAAGCTGATTACAAATCATTTTCCCTAGGGGTGAAAATCAGATTAAAGGAGCACTACTGATAATAGAAATATTGTTACTGAAAACTCTGTGGTGCAAATAAACTTCGCTTTGGTCTGGTTCTTAAGGGCTGAAAAATCGACTCTTTTAACGTTGACGCTTACTGACCATCGAGGGGGGAAAAATCCTGTGATGTTGTATCTTTAAATAAACCTCTTTAATCGTGACGGAAAAATCTCCTACGCTAAAAGGGATTTAATTAAAATGGGCAAGTTCCGTAGCCCGTGAAACGTGCCTTCACACACAATTAATCCTATTCACAGGTGGTCAATAAATGAAACACTGTTTTTAAAAATTTTAAATACAAAAATTTATTTTTAAATTCAAAATTTTAATTAAATTCACAATCTAAAAAATTTATTATTACTTTAAAACAACACAAAAATTTAATTAATTCTTGAATTAAATTATTAAACAAAACTAATTCACAAAACTTTAATATATCAAGAAATTGAATTAATCAAGCAGAATTTAAACCATCAAGAATTACTCAAGATTTGAAAAGAAAATCTTAATAAATGAAAATTAAATCACGTATGCAATGTTAAATTATCAAGAAATATTTAAAATTCTAAGTAAATAAATATTAAATCACCAATATATAAAATCAAGAGGTTGCAAACACAAGAACACACATAAATGCACAAAATATTTATCAATAATAATTTCACTAAGGCAAAATTTCCCTAATATACCTTATTATACCATGGTAATAATAAGTAAAATTCACTTTACCTTACACAAGCATGTGAATATCTTTGTATAACTTGCAGCTGCTTTGATTCACAAACACTTTTTTGTCATGTGCCTTCCAAATCTTTACACTTTTCCTACACTCAGATCTCAAAAGCTATATTTAATGCCAGTGACCACAAATATTTTACGTTAATAATTATTCTCTTTTGAAGAAACAGAGAGAGAGAGAGAGAGAGAGAGAGGGAACCACAGCTAACGGTCTCTCAAATAAGAATGAACAAATCTGAGGATTCCAGTAGGAAATTAAAACAATCATATGACGTCATTAAGGTATTTTGGGTTCGAGATACAAGTTCTAGAAGGGAGGAAGGTAACATCACTTCCAGCCAAAACGTTTTGAATGCAGTTGGGACAACACATGATCAGAGCAATGCAATCTTAAACATGACACAATTGCCATGTGCTTCTTACTCTCAAAAGGGCATACGTGACCAGAGCCATGTGTGTAAAATTGCCAAACATTCGTCTTCTTTTCATATGAGACAAAGCTTTTACAGAAATCCGAACATGAACAAAACTGGCTAATTATGACTGGCATGTTTTGAAAACAAAACGAAAAACTCGAGTTGTTTTCCAGTACGAATCAGCAATTGTTATCTCGTACTACATTACTATTAAAATGTATTATTAATTATAAATTACGCTGTTAAGTTATCTAAATCACTAACCCTTTTGAGATCTGATACTACACTACTTACGATATTTCAATAATTATTAGTATTACACATACCACATGATAACTAGAAGAGTAAATATATCAAAATTATAGGAGGATATACATATTACAAGGCAACATCATGAAAGTATGCACCACCCCTTTTAAGAAGACCTCGGTCATCTTATTCCTTGGAGGTGCCACAGTGCCTTACTGCCCAGTGCCAAACTGCGTTACCCTTACCTTCAAAACGAGGACCATCATGACAGTTGTGATTGATGTGTCAAGAAATTAGTCAGTTGTGTGGGTCACATCCAGGATGGAGACAGGCACCTGACTAGCAACCTCAGCCCCAAAAATCTGGCTAAAAATCAGGTGGTAACACCCTCTGGGGCCATGTATTTCATCTGAATATCAGTTACTATATACGTGTATGTATATGTATATATATATATATATATATATATATATATATATATATATATATATATATATATATATATATATATATCAGATACCTGTGAAAGTAGTTGAGTATATTAATAAGCTAGTATAAATGGATGTGTGATCGAAATGGTGGATTTGACCATTCCTTATAGTCTGAATTTCATCTAAATGAAAATTAGATCGTCTAGAACGATAATACATAAAATTTTTATTTTCCAGCAAACCCCTGTTTTCCAATCTATTTAAACATAGCCCTGACGAACTTTGCCCTCCTTCCTAGCAACTCTTGCTTCTCTCTCTCTCTCTCTCTCTCTCTCTCTCTCTCTCTCTCTCTCTCTCTCTCTCTCTCTCTCTCTCTCCCCCAAGAGAATCCCCCTTAATTATCATAATGATGTGTAAAGTCACTAATGAATCCGTTAATGGCTGGCGACCCATTACCAGCCTTCACCCCCCTCGACTTCCATCCATTATCGGGACATCTTTCAATAGTCATCAGAAGCTGCGTCTTCTTCTTCTTCTTCTTCTTCTTCTTCTTCTTCTTCTTCTTCTTCTTCTTCTTCTTCTTCTTCTTCTTCTTCTTCTTCTTCTTCCATTTGAGGAGTTGAAGCGATTGATTCAATTAAAGCGAATCTTTCATTTTCTCCTTCAGAACGGAGCGCTCTGTTGGATTAATTGAATTTCCTTCCAATAATACAAATGATGAGAGGTTAACCAAATTCCATGGGAGATATGTGTGCGTGATGGGTGAACTTCTTTACGTGCACAGACAGATACAAATATATATATATATGTATATATATATATATATATATATATATATATATATATATATATATATATATATATATATATATATAATGTGTGTGTTTGTGTGTATGTATGTATGTATATATGTATGTATGTATAATAAATATCAGCCAAAAATTCCTGTACCTACAGTAACTAAACTTGATTTTTATGTGTCTTTGCCTTTTACGAATTATGAAAAACTGTTAACTACTTTGAGGCAGATTTTAAAGAAAAGCTTTTACTGTCTCAATCCCAAACTCGTTCTAAGGAATCCAAGAACAATTGGATCTCTTTTCAGATTTAAAGACACTGTTCCCAACCTTACGCGTTCTTCGGTGGTCTATAAGTATATACTTGCCCGAGATGAAATCTCGGGACTTACGTCGGACCCACCAAAAGAATGCTGAAAGTGCGAGTTGACTCTCGTCGTGGCGTTAGCCATATATAACAGGGTGTACTTTGAGTAAGAAGGAGTTTTCAAACATCAGGGAACATTCTAAACAATGCAAAGCTTGTATTTCCTATGACGGTTTTGAAATCTTAGAGGAAGCTGCTGATTCGAAACTTCTCTCCATACCCTCGAGTCGTTAACCGTCAAACAACTGGTTCCATCTTCGAATGGTCAGTCCTGTTCTGCCACGCTGCTTATTGCTTAAGAGGTCTCTTCGTCCTTTTGGTCACTCAGTTTTCTTGTCTTGGGGCGTTAGGTTGGTTTTAACTTTTATGTTTCGCTTCTAATATCTATATTTTAACATTAATAATTTTACTGAGTCCTGTGTATCGATTTTAATTGTTGTTATATTTGTATTTTAGCCCTGATGATGAAGCCATGCCTTGAAACGTTGGTTGGATATAAGGTTGAGTACTCATCACCTCCTTGTCGTCCTGTTTGTTCTGTATATATATATATATATATATAATATATATATATATATATATATATATATATATATATATATATATATATATATATATACATATGCAGGCGTCAAGCAAGTAATTACACATAATATCATGACGGAAAACACTGCGCAACCAGTAATTTCGTATGCATGAAGAAAATGGATCACTAAGTAGACCATTTGTTCTTGATGTTCAGGCAACTGTCAGCAGCGGTAAGCGACTCCTTTCAATAATCCCTGGCCACCCAATTGTTGTCGTCAGAGTTCGAGGGAAGTTTGAGCTACGAACTATTGTCCGATTTCCAGGGTGGTTCCAGAAAGAATGGTCCCGCAAAAATGGTCCTTCCAAAGGCATCCTCATAGTTTGAGTTCCCTTAAGGATCTTTCTAAAAGGATCCTGCTCGCCTTCGAAACTATTCAGAGTACCTCGACATCTCTCTCTCTCTCTCTCTCTCTCTCTCTCTCTCTCTCTCTCTCTCTCTCTCTCTCTCTCTCTCTCTCTCTCTCTCTCGTCCTTGATCTTCGTTATTTTTCGTTAGCGACGTCGACCACAAGGATTAGTTTAGTGGCATTCAAAATTCGGAAATGAAAGTTATACAGGAAATGAGGACTAAATTTAGCTTTAAATCTAAATCCGTCTTTGGCACTACAATGTCTTCCATTCGGCTGATGACGAACTTCTGTCGAGAGGCCGTTTTTACTAGAACAGCTCAAGTGATTTCCAAAATTCCTGTCTAATGTGCCACTCGAAAGTGGACCCATGAATTTGAGAAGGACTTCAGTCACCCCTGTCTTAAACAGCCGCAGACACAGATGAGGGGAAAAACTTCATATTTTTGCTCATTTGAATTCTTGACAGTTCATTTTGTCCTTGGGTGTAATATGTAACCAGTTATTGGAGCGGTCTGATTCTTATTTCTTCTAAGGAATCAGGGACACTTCGTGTTCGTTGAATTTGCGCTAGCAGATCCGAACACGCTTGCAAACTGCCATATCCATAAACGTTGCAATGATTTATAACTGGTTATTTTAACTGTGACGCTTAGGTCACTCTCTGTTTTATATCCTTTGCAAACGAGCTTTGATTCAAATTGTTAATTTGCCTATCAGAGCTACCTTCCTTAGAATAAGATAAGAGGGGTCAAAGCTTTACTATTCACACTGAACTTGATCGTCCATGACTGGGGAAGTGTCGACCCCGGCAGCCCCCTTCCTTTCTTCGACAGCACTGCTATCACACCCTGAAAAGCCCTTCATCAACGATCAATATTTTTTAAAAGTTTTTGGCACTGAGTCAGAAATGTTGACGGCTACGGTACATATTGAAAGCTTCGCACACAACATGGATAAGAACATTTCGAAGCCAAATGACAGCTGCTCAAAATATAACAAAGAATTGATCGTCTAGGACGGGGGCCGACATGGCCGGCCATCCACACCTACACGAATGCTCAGTCCTGACAACACGAGATTCGTGCCTCGCAAGCTTCATTATGATTAAGCCGGCGTGCCATAGATGGTATTTAACACGACGTGAGTGCGTGATGAAAGAGGGTCATTTGGCCACGCCCAATTTCTGTCGTAACCTAAAAAAATATGATACTTAATATAATGTTAAGGGAAACCTTTGCATCTGACGCAAACCAACATTATCGCTATTAACGTGGTTTCATTCCAGCTCGGATCAGATTTGGGAAACATCGACTGTTTGTGCGTGAAGAATGATGAATGACCTGTCTTTGTTTCTTTGTTTGCGGCCGGGGGCTCGAAAGGTGGTGTAACCTCGAATCAGGCTTAGTCTCCTAATCATGCAGACTGACAAATGCCAAGACAACTGAAATGGTTGTCTTGTCATTTGTCAGTCTGCATGATTCAGTCGTAAAGCAACTGATTTCTACAAGAAATTACCCATTTTTCTACTTACGACTCTTCTATTCTTATTGTTAAACAACTACTGTGATAGTCGGGCGTCATTATTAATAACGGCCCTTCGTTGGGTGAGTCGGTAGAGCCGTGGACTAGCACTCGCTAGGCCCGAGTTCGAGTCTCCGGCCGGCTAATGAAGAATTAGAGGAATTTATTTCTGGTGATAGAAATTCATTTCTCGGTATAATGTGGCTCGGGTTCCACAATAAGCTGTAGGTCCCGTTGCTAGGTAACCAGTTTGTTCTTAGCCACGTAGAATAAATCTAATCCTTCGGGCCAGCCCTAGGAGAGAGCTGTTAATCAGCTCAGTGGTCTGGTTAAACTAAGGCATACTTTTTCCCCTCATGGTATCGTGGTAACTGATCCGGAGAAATGCTAGATATTCGGGCACACATTCGTGCAGAAAAATTAGAGGGATAATTAAGTTGCAAAGAAAATTTGGAAAAGGAGAAACGAGAAGCAGCAAATAACGGAGGCGTCAAACGTAGGAAAGGTAGAAAACGGACGCACACAAATATTCAGCATAAACATTAATGTAAATCAGAAAAGTCTGTGTGTAGGGGAATGTTTTTGCGAAGGTTCGTCACTTACTGAACAGGGTCATTTCCCCGAACCTCGTTATCAATTTGACCTTGGATTCGACTTCATCATGGAACCCTTCCCTCGTTTGTCCCTTCACGCGGTGTTCAAGTTTAATATTCACTGATTTACCTTCACGTGAGGGCATTGTAGACTCGGCTATTTTACAGGCCTCTTACTCGTGAGCTTCTTAAATAAATTCTTTTTTTTTTTAATATTAAGAATGTTAAATCTTTAATGCTTTTCGTAAGTCTGATAAAACAGCCAATACGTGAGACCATTCGCCTTCTTTCAGATTCTGGTAATTGAAAATCCGTTTGAGGAAATTCACTGAAGGCCGATGTTATTTGTCAGTTATACTACTTACCTTTGCTTAAAATCCTTTATTCTCTCTCTCTCTCTCTCTCTCTCTCTCTCTCTCTCTCTCTCTCTCTCTCTCTCTCTCTCTCTCTCTCTCTCTTAAAAATGCTCTGCTACATTCAGGCCATGTATCCTAACTTGGTTCCTCATTATTAAATAATAAAATAGGGTTAGGGGATGCATCTGTGAAAGTTTCACATGCACCACAACATACGAAAACCCAACCTGTTGCAAATGAGCGAGAAAGTTGAATGAGCAAGAAAGCTGACTGGTTTTCTACATACAAAATTGTCAGAGCACCTCTATAGGTAAGGTCAAGCGTTACTTGTCAGCACAAAAAGATATATTTATTTTTCCGTAGGAGCTGTATATACTAATTGTGGAAATTTATACAAAACAATGTACAATGAATTAGTTAAGACGTTTGTTAGTGGCTACACTCATAATCATGTCATAAAGAAAAAGTACGGAACGAAATTCTTGATACCAAATACGGGGCGTTATTCACATGTCAAGGACTAATTTCGGCACGGAATGAGCATTATTTAAATGACAAAGAATAAGCTGTTGACAGGAATATACTAATCACATTTAAGGAATAGCTACAACAACGAAATAGAGACCCTGGCAGAACGATAAAGCCCTTCCTATGTACGACTATCGATGAATCCCGGCATCAGGAATGCTCGCCCAGAAACACAAAAAAATTCAAACTGTATTCACAAATTGCTTAGCGGACTTCAGGGCGATTAGCACACCGGGGAAAATGCAGGTCTGTACCGGAATATGCAAAAGGTGTCTGAGGCACCGGGCCAAGACTTCCGAAATAAAGAAAGGAAAAAGTCGAGAGTCCTAAATGTACAGCAAAAGTCGTTGGGAATAAAAATAAATGCAAGCCACGATACATGACTAGATATCCCGCGAGCAAAAACGCGACTCGACTGGCCGTACATTTTGGCAGATTGCAAATGAAGCCCAACAGTGCTCAGCAACTTTAAACGTATTGGAAACGCTAGTAAACCCCTGGGGGAAATGACCTTCAAAATGCCTTTCTTTTTCTCTCGAACGGAATCATATAAGATGAGTTTCATACCAGAAACGATGCGGTTCTGCAACAGCATACTTCGAACCAAAGTTAGCGAGACTGAAAACTCTTGGGGGCAGAGCAAATTCAGCGTCCGTGGAATGGTATTCGAGTCGCTGCAGAAACCATTAAGATAGGATACGCAGGAAATAATCACCTACATACAAAAACCATGATGAAATCTTAATTAGCTTATTAGTAATTGGGACGTACATAGTACAACTCATCAAGAAAATGAACAGTAAATATATGTGCAGTATGCAGGTTAAAAATATATAAACGAAGACACATCTTGGCTGTAATAGCTATCGAGGAAGCCAGAAACATTTTCCTTTGGATCAGAGGCCCCTTTTACAGGAGGAGTGAAATTGAAGTCGAAGAATCTTCCGCTCATTTCCCACCAGAGCATCAGCTGAACCTATTTGTCAGGTTTTCTTTGAGGACCGTTGGCAACACCCAATCTAATCCTGATCGCTTATCGTGCCAAGAGCTGTTTTGTCTCCAGATGATTAACAACTAATCATGGGCGCCCGAAGTCCTAATAAAAAAAAAAAAAAAAAAAAATATATATATATATATATATATATATATATATATATATATATATATATATATATATATATATATATATATATATATATATATATATATATATATATATATATATACAGACTATGTGCTGGCCTGTCAGTGGAGGTTTGCACAGTTGGATACAGCTAGGGTGTCTGACGCGTGCATTTGCGCTTGCCTAACGATGATCATGATTTAAGTACATGGAGACAGTGTGAGTGCGTATGTGCGTGGCACTCCCCAATGGTGTATTAACAGGGGGGGTAGACTGTTGCTGTCATTTTGAGACTGGGTCTGCTTTGGTTACTGGTGAAGTGTTGGAAGATCGCCACTGGAAAATCTGTTATTTGTTTCCATAGAAAGTGAGTACCGTAACTCATGAACGCTTATATCTTTTCCAGACATTTGGTGGAAAGACCCAGTTGTGCTCCAGTGAAATTCCTGTGTTTCCATGATACATTTCCCTGTTCTGTTCTCCATTGTACATTTTTCTGTTTTGAATGTGAATGTTAATTAACACTATTTCAGGTTTTAATATATGATATATTTCTTTCATCAGGAATTCTGAGGTCGTCTTGTGAGGACGAATATTTTGGGAAGTGGTGTTATCCTTGTACATACTATTGACATTTATTGTTTGGTGACCAGGGTTTTAGTCACTAGTATTAGCTGGTTTAGAATGATTAATCTGAGTATTTGTGAATCAGGATTTCCTCTTGTGATGATATCCATTTATAGGGGGTGGAATTCACTTCATTGCATGATCGTAACTTTTGCTGAATCACTTTCGTTAAATTTGCAAATAAAGTCTATAGTTTTGTAGGTCAGTGTTTAAATCCAGTAGGCCTCTGTTTAAGAACAGATTCAGTGAGAGAAGTTGACAAAGGAGAAGGAATTTACTGACTACCAGAGACATCTTAGGGAAGTGAGATGATTGATTCTGTTCTTAAAACTGATACAGCAGTAATAGTGACCCTATTTGGCAGCGGTGTTAGACATGAATAAATAAATAGAGTTAGGATATGCTCCCGAAGAGACATATCGTATTAATACTGGTATTAATACGTATTTAATACTGGTACTGGCATCTCAGAATAAGATTTTGATGGTTCAGCGATTCAGGGTAGTGAGATGTTGTGAGACACGCCCAAGTCAGGTTTTCTCGAGCGTGACTTTGTGTGTGTTTTAGTTCATATTGGGGAGTGTTGAGGCATATGTAATGTGCACAGTGTGAGTAATCACGGTACCTTGACCGCTTGTGTGTGGTAAAGCACGCGAAAAGCCACAAGTGTTTTTTTCTCTCTCTCTCTCTCTTTCTTTGGAGAGAAGATCTCGCGCCGTTGAACAGTGGCGTACGTAAGTGTTATAATTTTTTTATTGTTAATTTTGATGTCAGATGGGATTGCTTTTTATTGCACTGCAACGAATATTCGGGCGGTGGCTGTCAGTGCCACCATCCCCTTAGTGACGTGTCAGTGACGTCATTAGTTTGGGTGGAGTGTCCGGCGATCTTCGCCATACGCTGTGCAGGGCACTTGAATTTTGGGAGTGCCTTATATCTTTTGTTTTTTTATACATAGCAATTGGCAGTTCGCATCGGCGTTTAAGGTCAATAAAGCGAGTATTTTATTATTGTATTATGTCTGGGGATTTTGATAATTGGGTAGTAATTTATTTGTCATTTCTTATGCAAGTGTGTGCACATTTCTTAGGGTTTTTTCAACTTTTTTATTTTATAATTACACACGTACGTGTTTTAATTGTGGGTGCATACGTGCGTGTGTGAGAAGGTAGAAGCTGTTGCTATAAGCTCACTCGGCAATCTTTTGCCTCGACGACACTGACCAACCTGCATATTCCCAATCCATCGACATTAGAACTATTTCAGCATCTCCAACGCTTTCCCACTGCCTCAAAGTTACATTCCAGGACTGTAAGTTATATCTTGCCTAATTGTTTTCTTGGTTCAAACATCAACCTTAGTTGCCATAACATCAGGCTGATTTCCCTTGGGAATTCTCTTGGGGTTTATAGTCTGTTAACTTTGTTCATAAGGGTTTTAAGCTGAAGATTTAAAGAAAAAAACTTTGTTCATAAGGGTTTTCAGCTGAAGATTTAAAGAAAGAAGGAGAGAAAAGAACTAAACCTGCACATCCTTACGGCTACCCTCCTCTGTAAAATTAAACCAAACACTAATTCGTGCTGAGGTCCACAGACAATCATCTGATCTGAGAAGACCGCGGAGTAGCATGTCCGTGAAAGCGCTCTTTTGCATACCCATAAGGAAGACACTGTCACTAAACTTGAATCTGTGAATTACGAACTGAAATACTAAACTGTTTTCATTTCGTGTCAACATTTCAAGATAATGATTTGCAACCCAAAGAGTAGTAAACGACTTTTGATTGGCCAACAAGTATCGTTAAAAGTACATTTTAAAAGCGGCGACGCAATATCTAACGACGCCGTTTGATGGTAGAGTGAAAACTATTAAAGAAGTGAGTTAACTGAATAAACAACGGATTTATAATAAAATGTGGCAGTGCGTGTTTGTGTATGTGTGTGCGATAGAGAAAAGAATTACCATAACTTTGTTGTTATAGGTACCAAAATATTTTACTATACCATTTTCTATCGTTGCCTCAAATGGAAAGCGTAAAAACTTTGCAGGGGCCACTATAGTAAGGTATTCTACGGTGTTTTGACCCGTTCTCTGTTGTAATTTGTTAAATTTACTCTTTCCTTCTGTCAGTTTTAAATCGTACGTAAGGCAGTTGACTGTCAATATGCGACATAAATATGATATCTCCATAAATTACAAAACGTAATAGAGTAACTAAAAGCGTCATTTTATGCAGCAGAAACAAAGCCTTTTCTCTGCGAATAAACCCAACCTGTTAAACCTGACTATCACTGAACGCCCATGGCCCCTGTTTGCCTAAGTGGCTCTGTTTAACGGATATGACACTAGTATAAGGTGGCTCAAAAGTTTAACATACCGAGATATAGAATAATCAATAAGTCTTGGGCATTTTAAGAAAGTACCATTTTCTTTGACTTTAGTCAATCTTGAAGGTATCTGGTACCAAATTTCCCCCAAGTGTTACATTGGCCTTGGGAAAATTTATGGCTAAAAGTGGCGTATTTATTACACTAAAGACTCAAAATTATATATATTAAAAAACATTCCAATTCTAGGAGTTTAAGAATCTTTATGGATTTTAAAAGTTGTATCTGGTCTCGATTAGGGAGCAGACAAGAGGTTAATATTGAGGTTGTATGATCCATTGTACAGGTCCCAGCTTGAGTGCAGCTGTCAAATATATTCTTCTTCATGTAAAACTAAAGTAAATGACTTGTTTTGTACATAATATTGGGCTAAGAATCTGATGCGATACATTACGAATCTCTCCTGATGAGAACATTTATGTGGATTCTTATCGATTACCACTTGATCTGCGAAAGGAGGAATTGGTTCTACAATATGTGCAGTATTAATTTGCCCTCAGTAATCCTTTCTTCGATATTTTAAAAGGAGCTGGTGGCTCAGAGATTTAGTGGGCCAAGATCACCTAAGCCTTTTCAAATTAGATTACATCTTTCTTAAGAAGAAAAAGATCTAGTATGTTAACCATCCTCATATCCCACCTTGGATCACACTACGACTTAGATTCAGATTTAGCCAGCCTTGTGCTGGCACGGGCTCTTGCTCTACAGCAGACCGTAAAAGGGATAATCATTTCCGTGCTGACTGTACCTGTGTAGTAACCACAGAGGTAACGGCATTGGTTAAAGCTTTGGGTCTCGTTTTAAATCGTAAAAGGAAGTGGTTTGTCATAATCTGTGATCTAATGGTGAATAAGATTCCACTGACATTTTTTAATAGCTCCCACTCTTTAGCTTAAAAACCTCAAGAGTGGCGCTTTCACGTTTCTTGTCGACACAAAACTGTCCATCCCTGCTTGATTCTCTGACATGCATCAGTATTCGAACGTTCGAATGTTATCTCTTTCCCTTGAAATCGTCTCCTTCAGTAGCTGACTGATGTGTGGTGGCAAATTTTTCAGTCTTGGTAATTGAGTATGGATCAGTATGTACGTGTTTAGATGCGGCTATTTTTCCGGAAATGACCTTGTTTAAAAGCTTAAAACTAGATGTCTAGCAAGTGTTGTTGGCCATACGTCTGGCACCAAATCACACTACACGTGGACAAAAAGGTGACCTCAGCTAATTACTGTAATGGACTCGGTAATTCATACATAGGAGGAATTTTCATCATTCTTTGACTTACCTAAATGGGTCTCGTTTTCCCTGTGTAAGATATTATGTGATTCGTTTACTGGTTACGTGTTTCACGCAACATGATTTTGAAAGCCCCTCTGCTGTACCACGGATTACACACCTCTGTTCCTGGTTTACATCAGGGATCTGCCTTAAGTCCATATTTTTGACCTGATAATGGATGTGCTATCTCAAGGGATAAGAGATCAGTCCCCCTGGTGCATGTTGTTTGCTGATGGCATCGTGTTATGCAGCACCAACAGAGGGGTAGTGGAGTCAAAACTAGACCAATGGAGGAAGGTACTGAAAGACAGTGGGTTAAAGATCGGTAGGAAGGAGGCTGAATACCTAAGTTTTAATGAAGATCAAGACCCCGAGATTAGTATGGAAGGGACAAGGTTGAACCGAGCAGAAAAATTTAGGTATCTTGGTTCAGCAGTGGTTGATGATGAAAATTTGGATGTAGAAATAACACACGCAGTGCAAAAAATTGGAGAAAGATGTCAGGTGTCTTGTGCGACCGCAGAATCAATATGAAAGTTAAAGGAAGAGTGTATAAGACAGTATTGAGACCAGCTTTGATGTACGGAGCAGAAACGTGGCCGGTGAAGAGGGTGCAAGAGAAGAAATTGGATGCGGTAGGGGTATGAAAATGCTCAGGTGGATGTGTGGAGTAACAGAATAAGTGGAACTACTCGAGTCACAGAACTACCAAAGAAGGCCCAGGAAAGAGGACTGCGGTGGTATGGCCATGTGATGAGAAGGGGTGAGACATATGTAGGGAGGAGAGTGATGCAGATGGAGGAGGTGCCAGGTGGGAGAGCGAGAGGAAGACCTAAGAAGCGAAGGTGGATGGATGTAGTTAGAGAAGATCTGAGAGACAAACAATTGTCAGAGGATGATGTGTTTGAACCGAGCCAGGTGGAGGAGGAAAGCTGGCAGAAACATCGACCCCCACATAGAAGTGGGTAAAGATACAGAGAAAGAAGAAGACTGATGCCTTTATCGGAGGCAATTACCAGCAAATGCCGAAATAACTCCCTCGAACGGAAGTTTCTCAGGACACTGGAAATGACGTTGGGGACTTTCTGAGAAATTGGCATTTAATTTTTGAATCTAGATATGAGCGATTTTGTCGTGAATATGAAATTAATAATATTCTAAGTCACTGAGAATCTTTCTGTAACTTTGTGATGATTTAAAACTAACTCCCTTCCATGTTGCTTCCTGGTAATTGTTAGACCGATTTCTTATTGTTGTAGCTGACATCATAAATTCTTATGCTGACAAGTTGTCGTTTTTTATTATTACAGTTTGTCTCAGTGTCCACACGTACTTCCCGTGTCCTCTCAATATGGAATTCTTAAACTAGTCAATTCCGTAATTATGGAACTCGAAGGCTTAAATCTAATAGTATGGTTACGCAAAATTGTACACACTGTACTCTACTGTTTAATTTACAGTGCATATAACAGCAACAATCCCTGGATATTATAGTACTCGATTGTGTCAGCTGGGGTCCTGTGGACAACAGACGAGTTGCAAGCCTAGACCAACTTACTTCCTCGTCTGTCATGCGACTCGTCCTCATTATTGTATATATTTTGTCACAGCAAATTCGACTCTAGGAAAAATGATGACTCGGTTATGGGAATAAGATATTCATACAATTCACAGAAAAGTTGAGCAAATCACACTGTACTCGTATTTACATTTCTTCAACGATTTTCGTATAATAACTTACTACTACAATATCAACGACTAGTAAATTTGGTTTCACACTGCCGATTTATGTCGAAAAATATCCTCCATTCCTTGCTAGCTGAGAGCGCCTCTGAATTCATTCCCAATGGCCCTGGCCATGATTGAAGATTCACTTCAGCGCGTTGATACCAGTCGCGGAAGGTGTTCCATAATTCAGGTCCAACTGTTTTTTCATAAAAGTTCACAACGTCTTCAGTATCGCCTGAAGCTAGATTACGGGCAGTTTTCCTTCGCCCGAAGAACCCCCAACAGGGAAACTTGCGTCTCATTAAGGCGGCGCGCCATGTTCCAGTCGTCACGTATTTTCTTTCCTCTTGGTGAGGTCCAGGGCGTGGGGATGGTGAATGTGGAGATTTGGCATGAAAGGTGGGTAGAACAGGGGCACGCTGCCGGACCCGTGGAGCAACGCAGAAGCACTCACGTCTGGCATCCAGGGCAACCTCCCCGCGTCTCCTACACCCCCCTCGACCCCTCCCCGTGCAACGGCTCCTTCTAAGGCCTCCTGGTACCACTGGTGCGATAACATAACTGGAGATATCGGAGGAGAGACGGGGCTGTTCAGGGCGAAGGGGGCATGAATGGACGGGTCTCCACGATGATACTGCGATGGAGGCTGGGGGCACGGCAAGCCGAATTGCGGCAGCGAGGTGGTACTGGTGAAAGGATACTGAGGGGAGTATCTCGCCAAGGGCAGGTGGGGAGGGCCGGGCATTCCAAGAGGCAAGATGAAGGACACAGCTGGGAGGGACTGGGTGCTGTGTGAACCAATCTCTTGGTGCAGGCGTCTGTCGAGTATTTCCCTGGAATTATGGTTAAATGATAATAGTCAGTATTATGTATTTGAATAAAAACAAATCGGCGCAGTAACGTTATATCACTTTACAGAATTTATTTCACACTATAGTAATGATGTCAAAATCACTTTAAATAGTTTCACTTAAGAAGTATATATATATGTGTGTGTGTGTTTGTGGTATATATATATATATATATATATATATATATATATATATATATATATATATATATATTTTATATATATATATATATATATATATATATATATATATATATATATATATATATATATATATATATATATATATTATATTGAAAGTAGGCTGCTAAGACTGATCTTTGGTCAAGAAAACCTGTTATGAGAAGTATGTTCTTATGAGTTTAAGGAACAAAACTAATAATTCTGCATAGCTCAAGGAATGGGAGGAGTTCCTCATTGGACGGGTCGATATCGTACTCGGCTAGCACTCTGCTAGGCCCGCGTTCGATTCTGCGGCCGGCCAATGAAGAATTAGAGGAATTTATTTCTGGTGATAGAAATTCATTTCTCAGTATAATGTGGTTCGGATTCCACAATAAGCCGTAGGTCCCGTTGGTAGGTAACCAGTTGGTTCCTAGCCACGTAAAATAAGTCTAATCCTTCGGGCCAGCCCTAGGAGAGCTGTTAAGCAGCTCAGTGGTCTGGTTAAACTAAGGTATACTTAACTTTTTTTTCAAGGAATGGGAAGACGAGGGGAACTAATATTGAAGGAGTCTGTGAAAACCAAAAGGTTCCTCTGTAGGTCACTTGTAGGTGGAGGGACTAGGTCACTTGTAGGTGGAGGGGCTAGGTCACTTGTAGGTGGAGGGACTAGGTCACTTGTAGGTGGAGGGACTAGGTCACTTGTGGGGTGGGGGACTAGGTCACTTGTGGGTGGGGGACTAGGTCACTTGTAGGTGGAGGGACTAGGTCACTTGTAGGTGGGGGGACTAGGTCACTTGTAGGTGGGGGGACTAGGTCACTTGTAGGTGGAGGGACTGGGCTGGGAAATGGTTTGGCAGCATGGGTAAAGTGGTGACAAATAAGGTGGAGAGAGAGAGAGAGAGAGAGAGAGAGAGAGAGAGAGAGAGAGAGAGAGAGAGAGAGAGAGAGAGAACTCACTTTTGCTTTGTTGTGTCCCTGAAACCTTTAGCAAACGGGTTGCTGTCGATCTTTAATCGCGTTATCTGTGGATGGAAATTTAGAGATGATATTTAAAAGCAGTATAGCTAAGAATATACATCAACAATAGTCCTAAAAGGCAGAGTGAACAAATTTTGCAACATTTGTATTTATACACATTTCGGTCTAACCAACACAAATTACACATGATATTTACTTTTGAATTAGATTCCCGCATAGAGACATGCACGTAAACACTTAAACTCGCAGAATTGCCATTCATTCACAAACAAAACGGCTCTTTGCCTTGCCTGCTGATTTTGATAAGCGGTAACCGTGATGAAGGTGGTTTCAGGAAAGCTAGCCGACTGTGCCTGGCTCGGGTTGATGAAAGATGGCAAATCGGCGTAGGTGGTGGATGGGTCTACCTCCTGGACCCAAATGCGAGGCTGGTATTTTTGCATCGAATGGAGAATGATCTGTGGAGAGAGGGAAATAATAAGCGACATTAAGCTGCAATGATGGCCCCTGTGGTCCAGTGGTACCAGCCTTGCCTCACCAGCTATAGACCAGAGTTCTTTCGCGGATAGTAGTGATAGAGAGGGCGTTTTGTTCGTTCCTCTGGTGACCTTAACTGGCTCTCTGTCTTTCTACAACCTATTAACCTCGTAACCAGATTTGCTAATGACTGGAGAGTAAATAACCTCGTCAGCCATCCTCACTAAGGACGCTATTGAAGCTATGTGGGCACGGGCATGGTTTAAGCTTCTCAGACCATGGGCACGGGCTAGTAATCTAAGAACGGCCCTTAGGTCAAAGGGGGAGAAGACGTAAGACGCAGTACACAGCTATCAATACGTGGCGGATGTGGGAAAACTATTTTTTTTTTTACTTGAATGTCCGTTAAGAGGAAAATTGATAGTAATGGATAGTTAATGATCTGCACTGAACTACTTTTATTTCTCCGATAAAGAATTCGTATCCCCGCAGTGCTAAAGGCTGCTAAGTTTGTTTTTTTTTTTTTTAATAGTTGAGTCAAGAAAATGTCCTTATGCCGCAGAATCATCACACCTTAATGAAAGCACGTCATCTGCAGCTCTTACGGTATGTATTGATCGCATTGCATCTGAGATCACAGACTTTGAACAAATATAAAATCTTAATGGTGACGGTAAGGGTGGCGAAATGGGTAACATTTTCTATTCATAGTTTCTCTCAAAATAAGAATTTTTCACATCTTTTGTGTTTACCTGTTATTGTCAAAATTATCTACAACTATTGTCTTTTTCGTTTTTGTTATAAAACAGAATCGTTAGACAGGTAGGAAATCAAACTTGACCCTGTCACACGACCCTACTGAGAGTGACCTTGACCAAAGTTTCAAAGCTACAGACGTTGTTACAAAAGAAATTTAAATTCAAGTGTTTTTTTTTTTCATGACTTTACTGGTACGCCTTTCACAATTTAAGAGCCACAGTCCTAGCCCTCTTAAATGAACGATAAGTTCTGAAAGTCGCTTGATAAAAGTGGCCCCTTGTCATCCCTTAGAATTAATTGCGATGCAGTTGTGAAAAAACAGCGAGAGCCGCTGTAAAGGTACCGCATCACTCTATAATTACTCATTTCATTCTTATCATCATTATTGTTGCATACCAGGGAACATCCGTCCTGAAACGGCAGTGTGTATTTGTCACGTCATTTTGTGTATTGCATCGTCTCTCTGTGGAAATCGTGCTTAAAGAAACGCAAGAAAGCAAAACAGAATAAAAAATATTTGTCAACTTGTGTCATAGCCGCCAACAGACCTGATAATAAAATCGATTAAGGTGAAATGGCAACCGACGGTCAGAGTCTCACCCAACAAACCCTGAATCGGCCAGGTACCTCTTCCCACTCCCTCAAAAGTCCCCCCCCAACCCCCCACCCCCGCTCAGGCGGTGCCTTTCATCTGTTAGCCTCGGTGATTACTGTGCTAGGGTCTAATTGCTTTGGTCGTTGAGTAGTGAGATATCGTTCACGACGATAAAATCGTACAAGACTCGAGATAGGAGGAACTGTTTTCGATTGTAAATGAAGTTTGGCGCCAGGTACATATTCTTTTAAGCTCAGTGTATGAAGCATTACTAACAAATATGTATATATATATATATATATATATATATATATATATATATATATATATATATATATATATATATATATATTATATATATATATAATTTTTTTTTTTTTAGGTGGAGTGGCTCCAGAAGGCGTTGGGCTCCCAGTTTCTAAAGAGTTGGATGTCTGTATACAACACTCATATCAAGCGTTTCATAATTTAATTTCTTGCAGCTATGCTTTATCCCGATATTTGCTAACCCTTAAATATTCGTAAAGGGCATATTCAACAAGATGGCCACCTTTATTCAGTATCAAGCATTTAAAGTGCGGAGGTGAAACAAAAACAGCGTTTACGGTACTTACTTTGTCAATGGAATATCATCAAGGAGAAGTAGAAATATAGATTTTTTCCCCGTGGAAAATGAGAAGTTTAGGCTACTTGTCACCGTTGCAAGCGGAAAGCTTGCAGTATGTATAACCGAGCCATTCTCTCGGTTCTAGTTGACGCAGGAATTATCCTCATTACTATTATTCGAAGTTTCCAGTGGCGTCATTTCAGATTTTTTCTTGGGGGGAGGAGAGCCAAAGTTTTAGAGCTTGTGGTATGGTTGGAGTGGCGAGTGAAGCGAGCCCTATCAGATGGGGGGTAGGGGGCGCTGTAAGCTCCCGAGAAATTTTTGGAGATTTGTGATCATTCTGGAACATTTTGAAGCCATATAAGAGCTGTATTGAGTTAATTAAGCAGCAAATAGGAGTGCCACAACCACCCAAAGATTATTATTATTATTATTATTATTATTATTATTATTATTATTATTATTATTATTATTATTATTATTATTATTAATTTCAAAGGCTAAGAGGAGAAACCAAATCTTGGAGGGGGCCATCAGTGTCTTGAGGGGCCAAGTGCCCCCACCCTCGCCACCCCCAAATGACGCCCCTGATTTAAGTTTCAAAGAATTATCTTCATCACTATTATTCAAAGTTTCAAAGAATTACCTTCATTGCTGTTATTCAAAGTTTCAAAGAATTACCTTCGTTACTGTTATTCAAAGTTTCAAAGAATTACCTTCGTTACTGTTATTCAAAGTTTCAAAGAATTACCTTCGTTACTGTTATTCAAAGTTTCAAAGAATTACCTTCGTTACTGTTATTCAAAGTTTCAAAGAATTACCTTCATTGCTGTTATTCAAAGTTTCAAAGAATTACCTTCGTTACTGTTATTCAAAGTTTCAAAGAATTACCTTCCTTACTGTTATTCAAAGTTTCAAAGAATTACCTTCCTTACTGTTATTCAAAGTTTCAAAGAAATACCTTCGTTACTGTTATTCAAAGTTTCAAAGAATTACCTTCGTTACTGTTATTCAAAGTTTCAAAGAAATACCTTCGTTACTGTTATTCAAAGTTTCAAAGAATTACCTTCGTTACTGTTATTCAGAGTTTCAAAGAATTACCTTCGTTACTGTTATTCAAAATCTGTGCTCATTTCAGGACCCGAACAAACGAAACAATGTCAAAAGTGCTGCGCAGTGTCCCACGACAAATCCTCAGGTGTCAGAGTATAAAAAAAAAAGGGAAAATGAGAACCTTCGGTGGATCGCAGATGAAAACGACCAAATTAACCAAGGTTAACAGTCAGCAAAAGAAAATGAAAACTCACGCATTTTAAAGCGGATGAGGAATGAGCCAAAAGAACGACTGCGAATAAACATTTCTCTGGAAATGTCACGTTCATTTTCTACTGATCGTTTCGTGCTGTGGACACTTACGGCGTGTTTATTCGGAGAAGCCTGAGACGAGTGACAGAGGTCAAAAGTCGTTCGGCTGGATGTTGAAAGGACTAAAAAAAAAAATGTGAATGAATTAGAATTCCCATCATTATCACTGAAATTGTTTATGGCGCCGTCATCTAAAAAGAGAGCCGTTTTCAGTATCCGAAAAAAAAAAATATTTATCTTCTTATCGTGGTGACCATGAGATAAGAGAAAAGCGTCTAGTGTTGCATAAACTGCTAATGATTTACCACTTCTCGATAGACGACGATGAATAAAAAAGGCCTCGATAAAAAATGTTGGTCGAATGCATAAAAGGTAGGTTTCGACTGGCGCGATAAAGCCGCCAGCGATACGAGAAAGTTTGGGGAACTGAACCTTGCGGCCACAGGATTTTTTTTCAGAATGCTTGAGATAATTTAGGGAGGTGCCTGAGAAGAGTTATTGTTCCATGAACTGCTTGTTTATCTGAAATCGTTAGCTTTATCGGTTGGCATTATCTCTAGACAGCAGCGTAAAGTGAGAGGTTGAAGTTACTTGTTCAGTAAATAGGATTTCGATAAGATCACGTAATTCAGTGCCTGCTTCGCCAAGTGCCGGGGGTGGGGGGGGTGCTTGGATGGAGCCTGAGTCGTCATTCGCCCCAAAGCTTTCTTGCGGGAGTGACAACCGCGCTCTATCCCACATTGTCGTTTAAAACTGAATAAAACCTATTCACGATGACACATACATACTTAATTCCAGTCATGACTGACACACACACACACATCGAAGGTTGTTTTCGTATCTGAGGTTTATCAAACAAAGGATTTTTTTTTTTCCAAGTTTTATCACGGTCTGAATGGCCACTAGTAGCAAGTGATTTTTATCTCCCTATCAGGTTTATAACAAGTAGGTCACCTTTGTACTAATTAGTCCGTGTGCGTTGGCGCGTTTTCGCTGAGGAAGCGAATCTGTCGCTGGCATTCCGAGAACAGTTTTGTAACCTTCATTTGTCTGTTTGCATCCCTTTTTTATATGATAGAAAATAGAGATCGAAATTGAATCTTCACACAAAGATCGTTGATTAAACCAGTTTGACTCTTGAGATAAGTGTTTTTGCTCAGTGAATCCCTGGCATTTTTCTGTCAGGGGAAAAAATATGCGATAGTGTTCTTTCACTCACAAACGAGACAACGTTCAGTATTTTCAAATCACAGCCATAATACTTACCCTGAGAGTCATATTTTTCAAGCAGTTGAACATTGTGTAACGAGTGTTTCAACTTCTAGTTTATCTGTGCTTGAAAAAGGGAAAAGTAGACAGACATTGAATGCTTTAAACCTTGATAATAACTTAAGGAAATCAGAACTGATGAGTCGGCCTGCCCGGCCAAGATCAGATCGACTGGCAGTCGGTGAATCTAACCCAAAGGCCAGGTTCAAATCCTGGCCGGGGCAGAAGCACTTATCAGTTATAATTCCCCTTGGGTGCAAGTTATTCTTAGTGTATATTGAATTCGAGATTCAGTGATATTTTTGGTTTTATGCATATGAGTATAATAAAGTCACTAGCGTATATATATATATATATGTATAAATTTCTAACTCACCACAGGACCGAACCCCGGTCTTTCGAATGGGAGTCCAGGTCATTAGCATTTCGGACACAAAGGTAACAAAAGGAATTGGAACCTGAGTACTAAGCACCTGAGGTTTTTCCAGGGCAGGCGACTGAGGCCTAACGTACCAGCGAATTTTACCAAACTCCCCGACGCACCAGCGCTCGAATTGCTAATATTTCATTCGACTTGACCCTTTCGCTGTGAGATATGACGGGAATGAACACACGGGAACGTGTTTCACAGAAATAAATTCGCTGGTATGTTAGGCCTGAGTCGCCTGCTCAGGAAAAACCTCAGGTGCGTAGTACTTAGGTTCCAACTGCTTTTATGACCTTTGTGTCCGAATTGCTAATGTCCTGGACTCCCACTCGAAAGACCGGGGTTGGGTCCGGTGGTGTCAGAAATTTATTTCTGTGAAGCATGTTTCCATGTGTACAGAACTTTTATGATTACTTTTTATGATTACCCTAGTTGTAAGGGATTGCCAGGTCATCGCGTAAAAGGGTATATTCTTTTGCAAATGTATTTCTGTTCTCGCTCTTGGACTTGAAACCATCGGTAAATTTTGCAATGCATTCATAGGAAGCAGTACGGTTACCTTTCTCTCTCTCTCTCTCTCTCTCTCTCTCTCTCTCTCTCTCTCTCCGAGTCGCGTATCATATTATCAGTAGTTGTGGAGGCTACAGGTGATAACGGGGCACCCGTGAAGTAACTAACATCTTGTCGAAAAATTTGGTAAGAGCGCGTCCGATAAGAGGCGAAGGTATCCGTGTATGTGCCTGTCAACCACTTCAGGTGCCACCTCTCTGTCGCCATCCTTCAGATAGACTGACGACACTGGGTCATTTTCGTCACATACTTGATGTTTTTTTAAAAAAAATTTCGTCATGAAATCTCGGTTTGATATCAGAATTCCCGTCTTTAGAAATTTTTTTCACTTAATGACAAGTTAGACATTTTTTGGATGGTTTTGCGTTCGTTTGTACAGTACTTCACGAACGAACGACCTAAGCCTGAGAAAGCCCACCTGTTGTTGTTCCTTTGTCACATACTTGATTGGGCTTAGCACTGATGAGGGCTGTGTTCCCATCCATTCATTTCATTTATTTGTTTATCCGTTTGATTATTTATTTCTTTTCTTTTTTTGTCGGAAGACTAAAATATCTCGAAATTTAAACTGTGAAGACATTTGTTGGCTCCTCTAGTGCATTTTGGTCCCCCTGATTTATGAATGCTTTTGCATTTTTATCTTTATTTTCATATTAGTAATGAAGGAGTTCGTAAGGTAACCTTTTGACAGGCTGAAGACAAACATCAGTCATAGTGAGAGAAAAGGCCTCCGTTTGAACACTATTCTTCTTCGTATAACGTGCTTTTATCCCATTTTTCATATGGGGTAAGCACGATGCCTTCTTTCGAAGGACTTTGATTTGGCGTTGGGGTAGGCCGTAGCCTCGATCGGCTGCCCTGCCTGACACCGCTTAGACCCCGGTAGCACATGTGTATGTATCGTGCCAAATCTCCAGCTCCCTTTCTCCCAGCAGCGAGGAGACGTGAGCGGTTTAGGCCGACAGTTCGAGACGTGTAAGGTGTCTGTTATGTTTTTAGAAGGTGTTGGAGTGGCTTTGTTTGTGTGTATGTTTATAGTCTGTAACACCCATTTGCTTTCAGCAAACCTATCCGTTGATTACATACATAATCCCGGGTGTCTACACGGATAGCAAAGTGTCCGCCGTCTGACCGGCCGGCTGCGGATTTGAACCCGCGACGCAGACCTCTTATGAAGTCCGAGTCAGCTGCTCTACCGACCGAGCCATCGAGGCTCCCTCCGTTTGAATACTGTAATAGATTATGTAAAGCTAAACACTAAAGGCCATAATTGGCACTAAGATTAATCATCCAGAACTCACCTGTCCTTTGGTCAGCCGGGTTTTATTGTTGGTAAGTTTTAACCTGTCAAAGGCAATCGAAGGAGCTGCCATCCATTGAGCCCCCGTGGATGGAGAATCTGGATGAATGTAAGGTGGATGATCACCCAGTGGCTCACCGGTCCCTGCTACCATCCAGCGGGAGCTGTAATGGGGAAAAGGATTTCAAAAGGATTTCGAAAGGATTTCAAAAGGATTTCGAAAGGGAATTTGAAATGGGGTCCTGTTGACTGAACACTGATTTCAGACAGATTTCAGGTGCCTTTGAATCTTCACAAAATTCATCGACCAAATGAAAAGTGTTCTTGAATCTTAGGACCTAAAAAATATAGGTTTTATTAGACATGCAGTAAAAATATGAGGTAAAGAATTCGACCAGCAATTCAAGTTATGAATGATATGCCGTTCTCTTAGCATAAAATGATACCTTGAAAGTGACAGGTGATAATATTTTACTTTATTCAATGGTGAGGACCTTATATACATTACAATTATGTGTATATATACATACTGTTTATATATAAATCTTGACCGGTTTCATCTTTCTACTCAAGACATCCCTGTCCACATACATGCGTACATACATGCATACATACATATACATACATATATGTATATATATATACACATATACACACACACACGTACATTCACTTTCCCCACATACAAAAATATGTATATGCAGACCTGAGTAAACGACCACAAAGGAAAATTAAGTGCTGAAATATTATTATCGCTTCAGTTTTACTGTAGCAATCCAGAACTTGCTCTTCGTTTGCCTACATTCATGTGCTGTCCGTACGGGAAACCTTCGGAAAGGTTGTAAGAAAATATCATTCACAGCTAAATTGAATTATGCGAGTGTTGGTTCAGCCTCAGAAAATCTGAAGCCTTAATACTTTGGGAGGCAGTTGTTAATTATGTGAGTGTTGGTACAGCCTCAGAAAATCTGAAGCCCTCATACTTTGGGAGGGATTTTGTGAAGACACTACACAATCCGAAAACAAGTCACTAACCTCGGATAAACGTAACGATATCTGCGAGTGTCGACGGCTATCATGTCGAGGTAAACCATGTAAGTTTTGTGAGGGTGGAGATCACGCAACCCCACTTTTACCACTGGAAACATCCTCCTGGAAGGGAAAGCAAAGAAGAATAATTTGAGACTTCATTAATGGACGACGACGAGCTGTTAGAAGGCCCGAGTTTTTTCAAAGACTGAAGAAGTAGACCAAGTTGTAAAGAGTGTAAGTTTGCAGTGACCGAAGTGATGTGATGGAAGGACTTGATTTCGAGGTGACGTCAGAGGGAGAGAAGGAAATGGATTCTGGAGTGCTGGAGTAAATATTTAGTAGTGCGTGAAGGTTTCTAGAGTACGAAGAACCGTAAGGACTGAAATTTTTTAAGAGAAAATAAATAGTGGAAAATGTGATACGGGGAAATAAGTGAGATTGAGCAAAGGAGAGAAAATATATGAAGACTAGATGACCGACTGTGAGGACTGAGGGTTCATTAGAAATACCTGTAAAGAATCATAAACAAAGTTTGTAGATGAGATGGAAGTTTTGATGAAATAGCGGGAACACAGGAGCTTAGTTTAATATTTAGATCAAAGATAAAATTGTCCTCAAATTTTTTCTTATCTTCTTTCACTATTCACAATTTACTCCTCAGAGTGGTATTCACTAATGTTTATTACAAATTGGCCATACGAAAGACTCCACAATCTTTGTTTCATTTTACTCATTAAGGTTAGTCGTGTTTACAAACCCCCACCACCACCACCACCACCACCACCACCACCACCACCACCACCACCACCACCACCACCACACACCCTAACGAGAGACCCGAATCTAATATAAGGGAAACATTCTTTGGGCCCTTTTCATAACAGATGTACGTGACCGTGTTGACCTAAGCAATGACTTATACACTTAGTGGTCAGTCGACTGTGGTGGGTCACAGAACAAAAATTGGTATGGAACTCGCAACACTCATCTAAAAACAGACTTCTTCAGAACTGGAAGGTTAACGCTTGCTGGAGCCACCCCTCCATAGTTAAAAAAAAAGGCGTCATATAATATAAATAATTATATATATATATATATATATAAATTATGATACAAAAATACGTCCTACTATATATTTTTAATAGCTTCATTCACTTACCTTCCGTTTTTCGTTATTATCATTTCGGTTCCGAGATCGTTGAACTTTGACCAGAGGTCAGTTTGCAGGAGTTGGATTGTGATACTGGAGCAACTCAGACCCAGACTGACCTCGTTGTTGACTGAATGGTCGCCGCCGCCCCTATCCACATTCACGGGTGGAGCTTGAGAAAGCCCCTAAAGAAATTGCATGGAAAACATAAATTTATTAAACACTTGGGCAGTCACTTGTCCGCATGAAATATTCGCAACACCTGTTATTTCCCAAAGGGACATATAAGGTAATTAGCTTTGCTTGAATAGCTTACAGGAGAGAGAGAGAGAGAGAGAGAGAGAGAGAGAGAGAGAGAGAGAGAGAGAGAGAGAGAGAGAGAGAGAGAACTGAAAACTGAATATTTCACCGACATGGCAATCGAATGCTGTCCTGAAAATTGCCAACGCTAAAACAATGAAACGTGTACTTAGAAAGAACTCTCCCGACGTACCAAAGGGTGTGTATATAAAATTCCATGGATGTCTTGTGATAACTTCTATGTTGGTCAGGCTGGTAAGATATGCACAGGCGAACAGCGAAATTTGTTTACATGTCAGTGGGACAAAACTGAGATCGTATTCTAAAATATCATTACTTTCTTCATGAAAGAAGGTCAAGGCATGTATAAACTTGACCTTGTAATTTCAAGAGAAATTTGTAAAATGTTTAAATTTTAAGGAAGGCAGTAGGTATGCACGGAAAAAGGATTATTATACTTGCAAACACCTTGACTCCTGTCAGGTGTGAATTCGTAGTCTCAAACGTTTGTGTATATTCGTCCGTACAGTCTCTATTAACTGTATCAGTTCTTCGTCAATGGCTTGGAAAAAGAGCTGAAACCGGTCAGGATCTAAACCCAATCTCTCATTTTTTCACATGTGGTGATGTGTGATAAACGAATATAAATATATACTGTATATATATATATATATATATATATATATATATATATATATATATATATATATATATATTATATGTATATATACATATATTTTGTGGATGTGTATGTATATATACATACATACATACATACGTACATGACAGTCTTCATATTTCCGCTCTGAATTGAACTCCATTGACGGACGACTACTAACCTGCCAATCGTTATTCGCAGAAGTAGTCGTTGGAATACCCCGTGCATAATAAGGAGGTGACAGCGACAGGGCATCACAATCCCCGGAGGAACAGGAAGGGAGATCCCTCGGACTCGGAGCTCCCATGGGCGAGTACGGAGGCGAAGTGATGGCCGGGTGGTTCATAGCCAAGGGGTGCGAAGGTGAACTGCAAACGTCTAAGGGATCTGCCGAACACATGAAATAATGTAATGCTATTATGTTCCTTTTGTTAATAAAATTGCTATGCCTCTCTCTCTCTCTCTCTCTCTCTCTCTCTCTCTCTCTCTCTCTCTCTCTGTCTAACACACACTCACAAAAACGCTTTCAGCTGACGTAATAGTTAACATTTCGCTCGACTGCTCCTAATGTTATCTAACTAGACTGGAATTGCCAGTGTAAAACGATGGCAGTTTCCCATTGCTTGGGCTTATTTCAGACGTACTAACCGGCACAGTTTTCAACATCCAGCAGCTCCTCCTCTCCATCGAGTGCGTCTTTAGCATCGTCGCCAGCGTAGGTCTCGTGGCGGCCAAACGAGCAGGGTCTCAACGGCGACAGCACGGGGTTTCTGTCGTGTACCAGCGGAGGTTCGACGTCCAGGGTCGGTTCCGTAGTCCCTCGATTGTTGTCCTGGAATGCGTTCCCGCCATGATTGTGTTTTACCCTGCCTTGCTTCTTCCGTTTGTTTTTGGCCGAGCGAGCAGTTGACTGCGGAGATTCTCTAGCTCTGTCGGTGGCCGGGTTGAGGAGAGCCTTCACGCTGAAGGCGGCCGCGCGTGAGCTTAGCATCCGAGGTTTTGTCTTTTGGGCTCTGGTGGAATCTGTTGATATCTCAGGATATCACGGTCTCGGGGGTTATCTACCCTTTAACGGACTAATGCGGCGTTATGGTACAATATTCATTCAGGTACTCTTATATGTTGTCAGGAGAAGAATGTTCTTCCTCACATTGTCGTTTCTTGCAGAAGAATTTGGTCTGTTAGAAAATCGGACTGTACACTGTATTCACTAGGAATATCGAGGAATAATAAGCATGAACTTTACTTTTGCGGTATACGGTTTCCTTTCAAATCAGCACGCAGTCTAGCACAGAGGTGATCGAGTAGCTAGGATATAACACTGGAAATCTCAAGTCTGGGATATTTCCACGAGACAGTTGTATCCTGCTCCGTGTTTCCTGCTGGCCTGGTCTCGAAGCGAGAGCAGATGATACTCTGTATAATCTTTAAAGACTACTATCGCTATTTTAGCAGAGGATGTACACCGCCAGATAACAGTTGTCACTAACCTCCCAAGCCTTTCTTAGGCTTATCGTGACCTGGGCACCCTTATTGAGAGCTCCGACGACGAGGATGCTTGTCGGTGATGGAAGCCCCAAAAACTGTCAGCTTTCTAGATTATCCTAACTGCAAGGACAAACATTTCAAGTCCGGCCCGATAGACGGGACGTGATCCCCTCTGATGATTGCTTCGAAGGACAAACGCACGCGCGCGAGTCGGGTGATGGTTACTTCCTCTCGCGTTCGCGAATGAAATTCGATGCCCCGTACCTATCCAGCCGTCAGCATTCCGAACACATAACAACTCTTGTCTGACTTATCTGTCAGGAGTCCTCTCAGAGATAATTGTTGTATATTTGTGAAGTAGCGTGAATGATAACGTGGCCCTTGAGATTTCGAGAACTTTTTTTCTCCTCTTTGATAGCTCTGGCGATTGGGTGGGTTACGTGCAGATCACGCTGCCACTTCGTGGGAGCTTTCATTATTCGTAGTAATGGGAATAGGAACTCTGTGCAGAGCTCCCTCTTTGCCTTTCGCAAGATTGGTGAGTCTGCGGAAAGTCTCTTGTGACATGAAATATGAAAAATATTGAAAGAAATATTACTAAGCTGTGGAGTAGAAAAGAAGAAATCTTTTTGTCTTTATTACTAGAAGTTCTGAGATCAAAATTCTGTAGAGTAAGGCAAACACTGTGGCAAGTATTGGAACAACTGGCTTTGCCACAAAAAAACTAGCTTTTGTTATATATCTGTTAAAAAGGGTTGAAAATTAAATAGAAAATAATGGAAATTATTTAACATTTTTCCCCTTAATATTTTGAAATTGATACGAACATGGGAATCTATTTATGGACTGGCCGTGTATCTTACTCTCTTTGATTATAAATTTGCAAGAAGATTACACAGTTGATTGATGCAGTCCATAATATTCATATCCTCATTTGAAAGTTATTTACTTGCACGATTGAATTCATTAAGGGTTTCTTTTATGGTGAAACTGTGTTTCATCTGAAACAAACTGCCCAAAACACAGGACTTATTCGTTACAGTTATTCCACGTCAGATTAATATCAGTTCCTGAGAATGTGCGAGTGACTTATAACTAAAAACACAAATTTCACGTTTAGATCATTAGTCACCACAACCGTCAAACTTTTTTTAACTTGTTAAATTTTCAGTGGACGATATAAATCCGTTAATATCCTTCATTCGTTCGCAAAATGAGTCGTAGTGACAACCGTCGTAAACCTTGGTTGGAATTTTCCATGACAAGAAAAGATGACTTAAAGGTCTCTACCAAGAACGATTCGAGACTCCTGTGCTGTCTCTGGCATTATGTTACCCCAGAAGGATGGCATATACCCAATGTTCAAAGTTATCAATATAACTAACATACATAGTAAGTACAGATAAAAAAAATTATACAATTACCGTTAGTTATGAAGATGGTGCACTCGAACGGCATAACTAAAAAAAAAAAATTAAGGTTTAAAATAGGCCAGCATCGTAACCTCTGTGACAATAGCACGCGGCATAATAACTCACACCCCCAACTCCCAAAAAAAAAAAAAAAGTTAGAATGAGTGGATTAGCTTCTAACACAAATTCAATAACATTGTTCTAATCTTCATAAGGACCATCAAGCCTGTTGTGGTACTACGCTTCAGATTACGGCAACTAACGATTAATTTGTTACAATGCCGTTGACTCGACAACTTCCCACCAACGTGTCCCATCGAATGCCTCGCTACAATTTTGTATCCAACAAGACACACACACATACCAATTCCAGTTTCTTATACCAATTCCAGTTTCTTATACCAATTCCAGTTTCTGTGGAGGCATGGGACAGGCGTCTCCAGCCTAGCTGCAACAGCATATTACACTAATAAATGTTCATTTATCCATGCCCTTGATTTGCAGATTTGATCACCAATTCCAAAGTGATGTCACTGGAATTCATTAGAGTTTTCTGACTAGAAAAGTGGGGAATAAAAATAAGGCCAGGCCCCTTGAGCGTGACCAAGGGTCGAAGCTAAAGTTCAGAGAAAAAAGATTCGAACAGCGGACAAGGGTTCTTCATGCGCAACCACTAGATGGCCGCATACACAAACAAACAAATAAATAGTTAGATTCCTTCATATTAGAAAATAAAGGCATAACCAGGGCGTATAGGCAGTTTCTTTGAGAGAGATGGATGGATAGAGAAAACCTTGTCAAAACGGCGAGTGTACCAGTTATTTTGTCAATAACAGTAAGGAAAAGAAACCCAAAATTGTTACATTGACGGTGTGTCATATTTCTAGTTTAAAAAGAGGGCCGAAAGTACCATGTAGTATGGGAGTATTTGTAAGATAGAAAAGGAATAGTGCAATTTATTAGAAAGTGGTCTACTTGTTAGCAAGAGTAAGAGTTATATCTAAATTTCATATTTTTTTATTGGTTTGGAGTTTATCAGTAGATGATTATGGACTAGATGACGCCCCAAGCTTTGAGGTATCCGGTGCCTTGAGAAGGGACTGAAATAGCAAGATAGAAAATGCCTCATTATAGTTTCCTAATAATAACAGTTCGAGATATGGGGTTGTGAGGCATCTTGCGTTGATAGGATAAGGCCCCAGCAATGAATTGAGAGCTAGTGCTGTGGGACACCAGCAAGGAATCTGACGCTAATGTCTGAAGTTCTGGTCATAGGATCCAGTAAGCATCTGAAGCAACGGACCCAGCAACACAACGGAAGCAAGGCAAATAGGAATTTAGGGTGATGTGTAAAGCCAGGTGTTAGGGGACCCCATCAAGGCAACTGAGGCTAAGTGTAAAGCCAGGTTTAGGGACCCCCATCAAGGCAACTGAGGCTAAGTGTAAAGCCAGGTTTAGTGACCCCCATCAAGGCAACTGAGGCTAAGTGTAAAGCCAGGTTTAGTGACCCCCATCAAGGCAACTGAGGCTAAGTGTAAAGCCAAGTGTTAGGGACCCCCATCAAGGCAACTGAGGCTAAGTGTAAAGCCAGGTGTTAGGGACCCCCATCATGGCAACTGAGGCTAAGTGTAAAGCCAGGTGTTAGGTAGGGACCCCCATCAAGGCAACTGAGGCTAAGTGTAAAGCCAGGTGTTAGGGGCCCCCATCAAGGCAACTGAGGCTAAGTGTAAAGCCAGGTGTTAGGGGCCCCCATCAAGGCAACTGAGGCTAAGTGTAAAGCCAGGTGTTAGGGACCCCCATCAAGGCAACTGAGGCTAAGTGTAAAGCCAGGTGTTAGGGACCCCCATCAAGGCAACTGAGGCTAAGTGTAAAGCCAGGTTTAGGGACCCCCATCAAGGCAACTGAGGCTAAAGTTACATCCCCCGTAAGGCATCTGACTTCAGTAATCAGCCCTTTGTCTGTATAAGGCAGCAATTACTCTGACCTTCGAGAAATATGATAAAACAAGGTAGTACTCATAAAACCAGTTTTGACACTATCTGGAACCTGCCTAAAAAGGGTGAATGAAGAACAAGAAATAATTAGTATTTATTTGCTAACTTGTTACAGTTGAAAGTAATTATGTACAGTGAAGTAACTTGATTTTCTACATAATGGTCACTGCGATGTAAGTGGCAAGGTTGGTGGGAATTTCTGTCAGTGCACACAAACAAATACTCCTAAATAATTCTTGGGTCGTTCAGCAGTATTCACAAAGAAAGTCAAAGCAGTTGTACTTTCAACAGGTGTTTTACAGAGCATGCTATATTCCAGTGCCACTGTGACAGTTTCACGAATCGTATGGCGAATCCTACAGAAAGTGGATGACATTCAGCTGGTGGATGACAACCTCTCCTAAAAAGATTTCGTGATAGAATGGCAGTCTTGATTGTAAGGGAACCTTTTACAGAAACTCAATATCTGCAGCAATCAGTTTTATTTTCCTGTTCGCGTGAACACTGCTGAACGAGGCTTCTCCGACTGTTTATGCTCATAAATCGTGCTAGTGCAGAACATATAGAATTGTTCGTCCGTTCGTTTGCGGTTTCTGGGCTTCGTGCGGGACTTATTCAAAACTAAATGGGACGAGATTCTGAGATAACTCCTTCATGATGTCACTCATTTACAAAGACAGTGATAACGATATTTATCAAAGGATGGGAAATTATGTTTCCTTCTCGACTTTCTTCGTAAGCAAAGAACTGGCGTAAAATTATCAGTTAGAAAGTAGTTTCCAGGTTCTCCTCATAATAACATTCGGGAAGAATGTTGCAATGTTGCATAAATGTGTATATAATATGTTAAATTTTAAACGTGGCTGTGAATAAACTTATTCATTCTGAACCAGGAATGTCATTCTGCAATTTTATGATGTCTAAATAAGACATTTACCATTCTAAAAGTGTGTAGTCCAAGGACTCATTAAAGGAACAGTGGATTTATGATGCAGTCAGTTATTTGCAGATAGTTTAGAAATGCAGAATGACATTTTATAAAGCAGTCAGAGACCATTTGATTCTTCAATAGAAAACTGGTTTTTAGCATGGTTACTGGGACATCCAGGTGCCTCAAGTAATTAAATAAACAGGAAACATCAGTACATATATATCAAAAGGCTCATTCTCATTTTAGTCTGTAATTTCTTCACGATACAAAACCATTTATTACTTCTTTGATTTTAATTGAGAGAGAGAGAGAGAGAGAGAGAGAGAGAGAGAGAGAGAGAGAGAGAGAGAGAGAGAGAGAGAGAGAGAGAGAGAGAGCAGGAACAAGATAAATGAGTAACTTATAAAAAAAATCCAATGCATATGAAAAGGAATCAGATAAAACGATGTATTATAAAAATACCAAGATTTCGTTCTTCACTCTGACAAGAAGATATTCACCGAAAGAGGTATTCCGAGCGAAATCCCTTCTCGATGTTTTTATTGCATTTACACAAATGATAATGCATGTACACGCAGCAGATATCTGTGTCAAGATAAAAAGACAATTTCCCACAAGACTAGAAAGGAATTATATCATGATAACTTCTCAGCGTGACATCTTGATTTAAAAGGCCAGACGAGTTTGACACTGGCACCAAGTCTGAGTGGCCCTATCTTGCGTTTAAGCACAAAGGTCTGACTGGTGCCAGAAGGTCCTGTCACTCACCCATCATAAAACTTGACAGAAGTGACAGGTGGGAGCTCTCTACAACGTTTTACCATGATATAGTACTTGTCACTGATAAAGTGGGATGAAATTTATGAGATAAGGGAACACAAAGCAAGAGCCAGATATGAAAGAGGTAGCTATTTTCGTAGGACCTGCGGTCAGAGGTGAAGAATAAATTAACCCAAGGAGGGGGGATATATCATATATAACGGGGGAAGCTAAGTACGTTAAGAGAGTTCAACTTCGTTAAGTCTTCAAGGGACTGAATGTAGCCAGTCTCCGCTGTAACCCCAACTTCATCAAGTCAAGACTAAAAAAAAGTAAATGCATAAATGATTAATCAGCTTGTATCGTGTCCAATTGCATTTTCGTTGAAAATTTAGAATTTCGCCATCTGCAGGTTGGGGTTCTTCACGTCGCATTTATTGTGAAGTAAAATTGGTTATCGTTAGTATAATGCTTAGGCTTTTTGTTTGTGAAACATGATTATCTAATTTAATTCTTGGTGCGAATATACAGTACATTTCAGAGGAACATAGTGGGTTACCAAGGGAGAAAAATGCACCTTTCTGCTCTCTCGTAAGTTACAGTCGCCTTCGTTATGATCGAAGAAGCTACATAACCTCCTTTCAGTCCATAACATTTTTAAAAACAAGTTGTTACTACTGACAGAGAATTTGTTCCTACAGAGGAGTGCCCCATTTTTCTTTCTTTTTCCTTCTCTAGATTAATCATTTTACAGTTGTTAAGAATCCATACCACTTGAATGATTCTATGCACTGAATTCCCAGTTAGTTAAGTAGTCAATTAAAATGTGCTGATCATGATAGACTAGAATGCCACAGTGCGCATGTGCTAAGTTAATCTAACCACAGCAGGAGGCATAATTCAAATTCAGCTAAGTGAAGAGCTTACTTCTACTGCCCTCCCTAACAGAACTACGGCACAGGAAGGATAACCTCGAATATTCTTTCTAGTGATGAAAAACCTGTTTGTAACTTATGTACAGAGATGCCATCAGCTATATTACAAGTTGCTCCAGTGGTGAAGAGCCATTGCACACATTAACGCTGCTCCACCGATGAATTCTCGAAATTTAACAAGCGTGGATATCTGAAGCTATTTTAAAGGTACAGACATTTCAGTACTCCAAATGTATGGAAACTGAGACTTTGGGCAGCTTTGGGTACATCAAAAGTAAGGGTATTTTGTACACACGGTTGATGACGAAATGCTGTATAAAGTGAAGTCTACGATTACGTGCTTGTTATGCAAGATATCTATTCATGTATGTATATATATATGTATATTTATATAGATTTGAGAACTAAAAGACATTTTCAACTATACCAAACAAGTAGAGAGGATTCCAAGTTGCTTGTAAACAAAATCAGTCAGATGTTGTCCACAGAACAGAAATTGCTCTATACCTTCTACTCAAGAAACACTTTTGTTCTTCCTTCAATTAGAAAACTAATTTATTTTTTTTTATGCCTTTTCGTAGCAGACAGAGACTTTCCTTCACTCTGTAACCTGAGGTCAAAACTTCCTGCTCGGATATCTACGAAACAGTTTTCTCCTTGCACTAATTTTTTTTTTTTTGTTATTTTCCGGTATTCCAAAGACATACTTTTCGTGTAAACATTCTGAAAACTTCTTCTTCACACAGAAAAAAATAATAATTTTCAAGTGGAATGCGCTTCAGCGGCGGTATTTCATTGCCTCCTTTGTGGTGTGAGCTGCTTATTGTGGATTCTTGAGGGGTTTCAGTCCTCCTAACTCCTGCATGGAAGAAAAAATGGGAAAATGAAATTTTTTCTTGACGTGGTAAAGTGGAGTGAGTGGTCGGGCGGGGAAGGGGTGAGGCGAGGGGGTAGGAATGCTGCTAGTTCCGATGATGGGCGGCCTCCTTCCTAGATCACGTGAGACTTTCTTTTTCGTACCGTTTTAATCGGAAGGGGCAATAAAAGGGCTTCTTTAACTGGTATCAATTGAAAAAAAATCTATGTGTCCTTATTTCCCTGGGTAACATTTAGGTACCTGAATCCTGCATCTCTGGCCTTTACTTTTCCTTTCAAGAAACTACTCTGTAAGACAAAGCGAATACCCCTTTTATTTGTTTGTTTGTTTTGAATTAGGACCTTTCCCGAACAAAGAACCTTACTTGGGCAGGTGTTCCTTGATGGAGTCAATCGCCCTGCGTACCGTGGACTTCTCCTTGTTCTCCCTCTCCTTCTCCTTCTGCGCCTTCCTCTGCTTGCGCCGGGCGTCCGTGTGGGGGTTCTCCGCCATGACGTCGATCTCCTCCTCCTTGTCGGACTCGACCCTGCGCTCGGGCATCTTGCCGTGCTTCCCGATGAGCCAGTAGGTCTCCATTGATCCCTTACCCTGCGACGATACTCTCTGGCTCAGCTGTGAGGAGGAGAGAGTACAGTGGCCGTGTCCGACGATCGAGGATAGATCGGTCCACTGGAAGTCGATTTTAGGGTCATTCGGGCAAACAACAAGGCTATAGAGAAGGTTCTATTGCATTTCATTTGAGGCTAAACGGTTCTTTTCTTTGGAGCTACTTCAGAACTTGATCATTTTTACTTTTAAGATACTAACTCTGTATTGCATTTTTAAGTATAGATATTCTTCAATGGCCCTAAATCCATCTGGTTGCCTGATCAATCCGAGATTTAAACAGGTACACGACAAAGTACTCTCTCGGTTTTATGCGGTGCAGTCATTCTGAAGCTACTGTGAAGGTATCGTCTGATGGGAGCAATCAAAGATATTCAGTTGCAGTGACTGTTGTCATATAGAAGTAAAATAAATAAATTACTGTTTGAATGGTGATGGTGCGTGCGAGAATAGGCTTGGGATGATGTACTACCACAGCGTAGAGGAGGCAGAAATGTAACAGGTCCAGGTATCCAGTACACAGAATTTCTTGTGCGAAGATGCTCCTGAAGCCCCCAAAAGGCTAAGGCCTCTTTTGCTATCAAATATCAAATCATTCTGACCCATTTCTCACTCGTTTCATATTCTTACTCCCTTGCAACTAAGCTACGACATACCTGTTACTCATGTGAGCTACCGAGTTGATTTTGTCGAACCTGAGCTTGGTTAAGTTTAATCACTGTTGTGTGGATAAGGTCAGCTAAATCTCAATCTTCCAGTGTTCACAAATATATTATACGTTTGGCAACTTTGTGACGCAGCTGGAAGAACTGGCATGAAGCTGGAATTCATCTGTATGATTAGGGTAAGTTTTGGCAAGTTCAGACTAATTTGTGGAATTGTACGGTTGGTCGTATGATTAGGGTAAGTTTTGGCAAGTTCAGACTAATTTGTGGAATTGTATGGTTGGTCGTATGATTAGGGTAAGTTTTGGCAAGTTCAGACTAATTTGTGGAATTGTACGGTTGGTCGTATGTAACGAGTTGTAAGTTAACTGACTACAGAATAATGTACATAATTAAAGAAAAAATTCTTCACAACAGGGAAAGCCATCTTGCTGTCCTATTCATGCATCTTAAGTCACCTTAACTGAAACACTTTTTCAAAGATTGAAAAAAAAATGTTAAATATTTATTGGGCGTTTGCCGAGACAATTTTCCTCCCTCTTACCAAAAGATTTTAAGCTATCTTTGTCTTTGACTCTACTTAGGACAGGAGGAATGTGGATTGTGATTGCTATGGAGTCATGCAACGACCCTCAGTTCCAAATAACACTCTGAGTTTTTCCAAGACTGACGCTTCACCCTTCTGCTGCATCACTCGCAATGGTTAGCTTCCCTTGCCTAATAGAGGTATTTCTGACATTACCAGGTTAGCCATACTGCTACCACTTTACCTGTTTTGCCTATGATACATCAGACGACTGTAAATAAATGCTTCAAGATGCTGTCAGGCATTCATTGTATGCCAGTTCTCGCCTCTTATACAGCTTGTTATTCTGCTCTTCTCACATTTTGTTGTATTTTACTTATCTTTCTATTACACTGCATTTTGTAAATAATTGCCGATTCATGTGTACAACTTAATTTTTGTCCTACTCCAATAAATCACTTTTGTCAGTCTTTGAATAAATAAGATATAGAATAATGTGGTACAGTAAAGTAGGATTTCAGAGCAGCCAGCAATGCAGTGTTGGCGGCAGCAGGATATCTAATTTTAATTAGTGGAGCAGTAAATGGAACACCTGGAACTAGAGCACCAACAAAGGGAGGTAGAAAAAGTTAAGTATATCTTAGTTTAACCAGACCACTGAGCTGATTAACAGCTCTCCTAGGGCTGGCCCAAGATTAGACGTATTTTACGTCGCTAAGAACCAATTGGTTACCTAGTGGGGTACCATTATTTGAGCAAGTGGAGAAAGAGAGAGAAGAGTTAAAATGAACGGAGGAAGAGAAATAAAAACAGAACATGAGCGGATGAAGGAAGAAAGAAAGGCACTGTGTCGATGAAAGGATTTTCACAAAGGGAACAGAAGAAGGTGCTGACTCTGCAGAAGTTTTGGACATACTGAGAGGTACAACCTGCAGTCCCATATCAGCGAACGAATAAATGAAATCCCCCTTTATCTAGTGATGGGTAACCAGTGAAGATCTTGTGATGAAAACATGTTTTGATGGAACTTAGCTAGTGGGAGAGGTGTTATGGTATTAATGCATCTTCTGGAAGAGTTGTCACGATATTGCTTAACTAGTACAATTAGAAAATTTCATTCTGCGCGGTACTCTACATACTTCCTAGAATGATGGCGCTCTCTTTTTCTTCTCGAAGTAGCTAGCTTCCTTTGCTATACAGAGCTACATTCGGAGTTCCTCATTCAACAGGGCTGCTGCCGCTTCACCTGTTTTGAGCGTCGATAGGCTCGAACAGTTTCAATACATACAGCAAGACGACAACGTCAGTCGTTTGTCGATAACAGTCTTTGGCTTCAACTTGGTATTATGTAAGTTGGTCACTCTGTACTGATGTTATTTTATTGTGGCTTACCCTCCTTGCTTTTGGTAAATAATTGCTAGTTCGTCTCCAAAACTTGAATTTTTGTACTTCTGCTTCCTAAGTGATTGTTGTAATGGTAAATAACAATATCGTTAGAAAATCATGGATGAGGTAATGATCCATAGTAACAACACAAAGCAGATGCCACTCTAGATGCAGAAGAAGCAACAAATTGTTTCGGCATGAAATATCAGTAGTAGATGACCCATGATGCTAAAAGCTTTTAACTGACCACGACAGAAGATTTGTCCAGTCGAGCACAGAGAAGACAGAACTTATAAATGGCCCCTTGTTAACATCACGTCTTTATTTTATAGAAGTTGATGTGGTTTTTCTCATTGTGTCATAGGGTTCTTCATTAGGTATTCTGAATTCAAAGTCATATTAGTTTCAGCTAGTTGCTTTCGAAGTTGTTAGATTAAGATAGCCATGTGTTGGCACGGACTCTTGTTTGCAGAGCAGCCAGTAGCTATTTCTGCTAGAGTTCACACCCGTCTATAGAATCTATTACTTTCTTAATTTTTTAGTACCATCCACTTCATTAATTTTAAAAAATTACTCTCTCTGAACTTAATCATGAAGGCTACCTTTTATGCTTTCCATTACAAGTACATAAAGTTATTGCAATCTCTGATTTTCAGCTTATTTTCTAAGAAAATAACTAGCGCAATGGTACTGAATTTGATATCTATCCAAATGCAATGAAAACGTTAAAAAAAAAACTGGATATCATCTACTTTCTTATACTCTTTTTCGGAATTACTGTTACGTCATGTCCGACGCTGCTGTGTTTGTCAGTGGCAACTTATTCAAGAAAAACGTTGCATTTCTGCCTCTCTGTATGCTTGGAGATCATTGAGGGGATCTAGCTATTACTGAAATGCTATGGTGCTGCTTTATATATTATTACATGGTCATGCTTAAGCTAGGATCAATGTCGTCTACTCTTTAAGTGCTTTTCATCATTCGTCATATTTTTGCTCATGAGAGACAGACAAATAGATGCAGAAAGTTGAAGAGACCATAAACGGTAGTATGAGATTTAGAGTGATAATGATATGTAGGGGAGAGAGAGAGAGAGAGAGAGAGAGAGAGAGAGAGAGAGAGAGAGAGAGAGAGAGAGAGAGAGAGAGAGAGAGAGAGAAAGAAAATACGATTTTACACGCATGAAAGTCGTGTATAAGAAGGAGAAAGATTATAAACGATTATTTAATCAAGTTGAGTAATGAACATATGTGTAGGATAAATAGATAGATCGATCTATAGTAAGATAGATAGATAAATATAGATAAAATATTAGGCAAGTAGGAGAGAGATCAATAGTTAGAAACATACATGCACCAATGAAATTTTAGACAGGGAGACAGAGAGAGAGAGATTGTGTCCAGATGAGAATGAAATGTGTTAAATGACGTCACTTGAGTGTCAGATGAAACACTACCCTAAGTGCTGTTCATTTGTCTGTTATCAGTTAATGAAATTCATACTTGCAGAAGCCTTGAAAAGTATTTCTCAAGAGAAGATTTTATGAAGAATTTATTTCATCATAATGAGGAAAAAATAACATTGTTACTAGAAGTACTCAAGTTAAAAGGCGGCAGAAATAGTTATTTTGGACTTGATAAACTATGGTAATGAGTTTATGTCAACAATGGGTTCATATGAACAATTGGTTGGATGGTCTATTTCTGAAAAAAAAACATGAATAATTTTCCTTACAAAACAAGAAAATTTGTTAGTAAGATGAGAGGAACTGGAGGGAAAACTTTTCTATATTTAAATATTTCTGCATTGGAAAACTGCTGCTTAGATATTCAATGCCTCCATTTTATATCTCACCAACATATAATCTCTTAATGATTATCCTCAGTAATTACGAAAAAAGGGAAATCATGAGCAGAGCTAATGCTTAGAATTCAGTTTCCAAAATGTTATGACCAGTCACTAAGCGTCAAATCTTTCCCACAGGATTTGTAGTCATTTTTGTCAACCTAACCCAGTTTTCATACAATGCAGAAAACAGTTGCGTAACATTCTAATATCTCCAAAGCCGTCTTTGCTTGTCAGTTCTGCTTAGGCTGCTGATATTTTCCCTTTTCTCTTTCATTGAAAAGTCTTGTGAAAATCAATGAAAATAACAAACAAGGAACCTTAGTTCACCTTGATTTCCATCTCTCCCCTCAGCTTCATGATGAAACCGCCGACTTTGTCCAGTGCTTCCTTGGTGGATGCCGTGATGTGTATCTTGAATGCTGTTTTGAATAGAAAGCACACAGGCAAGTCACACACCGCTCGTTTGTTTTAGAACTGCTTCAAAAGTAATCACACTCTAGCTATTTCAGTTTAGAGTAAATTCACTACTCGTACTCAGCAGAGTATCTGCTGCATGGACGAGTATCAAGTGTGGTGTATGTCAGGTTCTCAGAAAATGTCAGGATTAGATATATTCACGTTGCAGTGAGAGCTTTTGAAACTAAATTCAGAAAGAAAATCAAAACCAGGTGCTGAGCTACAGGAATCAAAATGAAAGAACGCATGAACCGATCAGCTTCAAGTGTTGCTGTAATTTTGGACATCCCAGATTATTCCGAATTCCTCTCCCTGCAATTAAACACCATCATTGCGCAGACTCAGCAAAAAGTTAAATGCACTACTCCTTATTGAGAATAAAACACAGATAATACGTATGCTGATACTCACGAAGGCCCGTAGACTCCATCTTGGAAGCAATGTTGACTGACTCGCCAAAAAGGGTGTAGCGTGGCATCTTGGAGCCCACTACCCCAGCCACCACAGGACCAGTGTGGATGCCAATGCGAATCTGGAGTCTTTCTCCGGGCATATGTGGCACCACAAAGTTCTCCGTGGCATGGAGTAAGTCAAGGGCCATTGATGCAATCTCGGCCGCATGCTCTTTTCCTGGTGAATAGGTAAAGTGAAAAAGAGAAAAGTGATGAAAGAGATAACATCTATTGGATACATACCGGGAGACTGAGGCCTTTAGGCTGATGAGGAATTTTGAGGTGTACTCTAAGCTAAAAGGAAAATGAAGGCGAGACGAATACGCATGCTTACATGAATATAGAGCAGAAACCCGCAGAAAAGTACAGACTAAAGGATATAAAAGTCACAGTCTTATTTGCACAAATAATGATAAAATCTTCTAAAAGCACACATAAAATTACTCTTGTAAAGAACTAATGATCTTCCACAGCAATGAAATGAAAAATTCAACAGAAAATTTTATAGGCGTAATGAATATACCGTAAGACTGCACATACAGGAAATAGATGGAAGCACATCGTGTTAATGAGAAAGAGAAGGGGCTCGGAGGTGTGACCTTTCTAGACTGGTTCAGCTACGTGAGGCTAACAATGCTGTCCTAAAAGTAGGCTAGAGCAAAAGGCAGAGTTCAGCTAAGAAGACAGTGATGCTGCTGACGACAATGCGTTGTCTTGACCATCACCAACATGTAAATTGTTTCTCTACACAAAAGCCAAAAAGTCATTGAAATGATTGAGCGAGCGATCAAGATGCCAAGCGCATTGTCATCGCAATATATAGAAAGATAAGGAAAAGGATAATGCTAATACCAGCAGGACAAGTACTGATAGACTACTACTGTACTTCTGAGTCCTTGACCTGCGTGAGATTTTGGCTCAGCTGCCCTGTTCAGGGAACTGGAAGTCCCCATGTAGTAAACTGACAAAATTCTCTGGTTTCTGACATAGTGAGGTGCAGTGATTCCATAGCTACACAAAATCTTTCAGAACCTTAAAGTATTTGAGGAGTTGTAATAAAATCTGCTTTAACCAAAATTCAACGAAGTTAGGACTCTGACACAGTGGCCACTAAATTGTTAAGTTTTACCTAAACCCGTATGACTCATTATTTTGTAGACAGGGGGCGTGTAAACTAGGCGGTCCAGGTTCGTAGATCTCTTGATTTGATCTAAACAGAGAGAAAGAAACACTCAAGGTAGAGATCTTTCTGGAGCCATTCCACCCATAATTGAAACAGTTCATGATTGTTAGAACTTTTTTGTTTAGCCTAGTAGCTATGATCTTACATCTAGTAGCAGGAAATAGCACATACAAGAGAACGCCAAAAAATATTGTTGATAATGTTAAAACAGTTATTAACTATATCATTAACACTTACAATTGTTAGCTCCTAAACTGAGTCTTCCCTGCGCTTTTAAATGAAATGTGTTAAATGAATTCATACTCTGCTCTCAGCATAGGTTATGTCTAATATTACTTCACAACACTGCAAAGTTTAGGTAAAACCGTCGCTCAATCATTCCAAATTTTTATTGTAAACAGGACTGTCAAAGCTAAAGCTGATGATGATGATGATGACTGAATGACCAGGTAGTTGATGGAAGATGTTTTCAGCAGAAAGAACTGTATTAGTATGAGAATCTGACTATTTCACCACCTCTTTTCAATGAGAGTAAAGCAAGAATCACTGGACCATTCATAAAGAGTGGTATTTTCAGTGTTTAGGACTTCAAACACCAGATGGTTAAATCTATCAGGTTGTCACTGAAAGTTGCCACAGTACTGTCTTCTTAAATACCACTCTCTATGCTGAAATCATTTTACCTTTATGCCAGTTCATCAGTATTATAAAAGAATTCAAAGGAATGATGATAATTGAAAGTTCTGTAATCATGCATTAAAAAGACTGGTGTCTCAAAATCTTAAATCTTAACCTTATAAAAACAGGTTGATGCTCTGCACTTGATATCACAGAGTTGCTAGCTATTAGTGACAGCTAGCATGATCTAGGAATTCTATAATGTAATTTTGGGGATTTCAGAGGAGTCATACTCATTATATTTAGTTTTTAGATACATTTTACCTAGTTGTCTGATGAAAATGTTGCAGTGTTATACAGGGGCAAATCCTTTAAGACTTGTACAGTCTCCGCACAAAGAGAAGGTATGTCTACAAATATTTCTGCATGAAAATTTTGTAATAAAGAATAACAGTCTGAAATGCTTATCGCCAAACACGAGAAAGCAATATCTCACACTGTAAGGTAGCAGAAAGAAAAGTTTTTTAGTGAGTTTCTTAAAAGAAAAAAAAACAGTAATTGGTTATTAATGTTCGGACGGGGCAACTCAACTTGTGGCTATTCATCTTTGATTTTACAGGAAACAGTTTTTCAGGTTCTTAATGTAATAAATATATGTTGGTTAATGGTTAGATAATCTGTTGATATGCCATGTCCTCTTACTTCATCTTTGTGTCTCTGTATAAGAATGATCCATCTCCTCTCCGTACAGTTACTTTACCACAACCTTAGCAAATCTCTCAGACTGGAGTCTTATTTGGCCCAGGTCATAAACATCCTTAGGTATAGTCAGAACCTGCTGCTACACTGAGCTGCTTGTTGCTCCCAAAATCCAGATCATGTTGGGATGTAATAAGTGAGGGTCCTATTTGGCATCGGAATGTGATATTACTCTAGTAGACACGTATAGACATGTTTTGGTGTAGCAGGGTGATATCATCTATAGTAAGGGAATGCTGTACTACATGATTGAAATGTAGTAGTACTACCAGTCGCAATCAAGGTTAGATACGGTACAAAAAAGTTAAGCATATCTTAGTTTAACCAGACCACTGAGCTGATTAACAGCTCTCCTAGGGCTGGCCCGAAGGGTTAGACTTATTTTACGTGGCTAAGAACCAACTGGTTACCTAGCAACGGGACCTACAGCCTATTGTGGAATCCGAGAAATGAATTTCTATCACCAGAAATAAATTCCTCTAATTCTTCATCGGCCGGCCGGAGAGTCGAACTCGGGCCTAGCAGAGTGCTAGTCGAGAACTCTACCAACTCGTCCGACGAGGAATTTAGAAACTGTACAATCCCGCTACCTGATATACATACTACAGCTCTAATACATATCCATTATTTGTTATGGTAAGTTTATACAGATGTTCTGTAGGCTACATTCATGTTCCTGAAAGACAGGACCCAAAAGATTTCTTGTGATATTCCTCTGAGTCGTGCTGCAACACTAGTTCCCTACTGTTAGTTTCAACTGAAATTAGGTTTTTGAGAAGTTAAATAGTTTGGTGAAATGCTGTAGGTATGAATGAGGCTAATTGAAAAATACTCAGAGTAGCATGAGTTTTAAAATGGAGAAACCAGTCCACAGTTATGTAGCTGTACAAATCTATTAGAAAAAGCTGTAGAGTTGTATTTTAAATATGAAAGAAACGGGTACATTAACTGTGAATTTGTTTCTCCAGTGAATTTAATGTTTGAATAAAGTAAATCATTGGTGGTGTTTTTTGCTGATATGCCAACATGTTCGTCTGAGTTGAGTGAATTACCAGACCGTAAAATAACAATATCCTGCACGAGAGCTTTCAAATATGGGAAAGGTTTGGGGTTTAGGTGTATTGTTCAGTCATCAAACATTTTGTTAATGTGTCTATACAAGTAAATTGATTCTATGTTGATACGCATTTTTTAAAAAAGAAATGTAGATCATTCTGACCAGTAAGTAACAATTTCAAGAATTTAGTCACCTTTATTTTTTTTCCAGCAAAGAGCATTATTTATTTGCAACGTGTCTCCGAACAGTAGGACGCTTAGATGTACCCACAATCTTTTTTCCATCCTATTCTACTCAGTTTTTTAGTGGAAGCAAAATTAAAATTTTATTCTTACCTTCTCCTCGCTGAGGTAAACCAGAGGCAACCATATATGCATCTCCAATGGTCTCAATCTTGTATACTTCATACAGTTCAATACGCGAATCAAACATCTTGTACAAAGCATTCAGTAGGGAAATCACCTGTGAGTGAGCAAATATCAGAAACATTAGTTCTAAAGTTTCCCGACAACGACCAGAGTTTTGAAGTTGCCGAATCTATTTAAAAGTTTCAGAAATGACAAGGAATAAGTGGCAATTTCCCCGTCCAAATATCTCCCGTTTTACGTGAAAGTAATATCATAAGTTGTGATTGTGAGCCAGAATTTATAGAAATAAGGGATTCAGCATTTTTTTTAGACACAAGTCTTTTTTTCGCATTTGGACAAGTAATGATGTGTGGGAGATCGGGATACAGATTCTGCTGGGTAAATTTGCCATTTCCAGAGAGGTTAGTCATTGTGGCGCAGGCGAAAGGATGAAACGATTTATATTATTGGTCTCTTCACTTTATTTGGGCAGTCTGACTTTTGGTTTAAAGGTCTGCCTGCAGATGTAAGCCCAAAAACTGCAGTATTGAACTAAAACATCATCTGGAAAAATATGAAAATAAATTGTCTGGGGAAATTGTAATCCTTTTCATTCATGTTAGTTTAATTTTGTATTATATTTATATGTTTAGGCAAGTTTCTGTATGATAGTGTAAAAGGTTTAAACAATCTGTTGTCCCTTTAAATATCATTTCTATTCCCTCAAGAAGATGGTAACAGCCATATATTTTTCGCCTTTAAAAATAAAAATCTTGCAATTCGGTGTTTAGCAGGATCAATCTTCATTTTTGATGTAACTTAACATCAGAGTATTCAATACAGGTAAGCATTCATTAGGCATTTTTCTCTCTCAAGCTCAGAAACTTTACTTTGTGTTTGAGAAAACAGTGAACAATTTGCCTGGCAGTCTTGCTGCTACTGTGAAAGTGTACAGTGTACAGTGTGATGCAAGCTTAACAGACGTTTGTAAAGTCTGGCCTGGGCTACATTTTCTTTTCTCTTCTTTGGCTCCATAAGGAAAACTTATATAATTTATGTCCTTATTCCAAAAGAATATGTTATGACGTGGACTTGATGCAAATTATGGTCAAATCATTGATTAAGATTATAATAACTTAACTCGTCACTAATGCCTGACTTTCTGAATCGTCACATAACAGTGCAATTACATGGTTCTGGGTAGTAGTTACCGCTAATCGGATCGCTGGCAAAAGCCATTGCAGGGTAGAAAGTAGGAAACACTTTTATTTTCTCCTTCTAGGAAGGTGTTAATGGAGAAGCCAAAATTATATATTCCCTCTCTTTAATGGGGATCTTTCTGTCACAGAAAGAATTACAAGCTCAGCTGAGCACACAGTCTGGTACCATTAACTTCGTGCTCTTTCAGTCTCTTATATATTCCCTTTCTTTAATGGGGATCTTTCTGTCACAGAAAGAATTACAAGCTCAGCTGAGCACACAGTCTGGTACCATTGACTTTGTCCTCTCTCAGTCTCGGTTAATCGAGGTTTTACCCAATTCCTGTAGACCCAAGTGTTCCCCACCAAAATCTACTCCCCGGGAGCATGTTTAACAGCACCACATATCCCTCACTCCAGACATCCATTAACCAACCTCTCTGAAGCAGGCCATTGCCTCGTCAGAGCAGTACAGCGTTACCTGCATGGGTGTGCTCTCAGAAGCCAGCTCGGTGAACCCTACTATGTCCGAAAAGTAGATCGTCACTGATTCGTAGGTCTCCGCCGACACTTGCTTTCTCTGCTTCAGTTGTTGGGCGACAGTCGGCGGCAGCATCTGGTAGAGGAGTTTGTCTGACCGTTTCTTCTCATACCTTAACTCGTAAGTCTTGTACTGTAGCGTCTCTGTGAAAGCCTGTTCAATTAAGGAGAGAACAACATTCATACCAGTGCAGTGATGTCGTGTACAGTGTATCTTGCTGGGAATAGAGGGATTCTTTGTTTAAACCAGGGAATTGGAGGATCCTGTTCTGTCAATTTTTATTCTATTCGATGTGAAGGGTTTTTGCAGAAGTGATCAACAGGAGGTCGAGGCACGGAAGCAATTTTCTCCCATAAAACATTTACTTTGCTTGAAGAAAAAATCTTTTTCTTAGATAAATTAGGACCAAAACTCGAATTTCGCAAAGACCCTTACATTTCTGTTGAAATAGTAAAGGTATTCTTGAGTTGAAAAATTTAAGATATCGGTACGCATAGTCACCATCTAAAAGAACTGTTCAGGTATGAAATTTCTAGCATAATGGCAACGTTTATCATATAATTTTATTCTGTTATGTAGAAAAGTATAAAAAGGATTATATTTTGGATTTTTCTTACTTGTAAAGTCCTTGTGACCATCCTGACGAGGACGATAATTACAGGTGAAATGAGAAGGACGACTGCTAAAATGGCTATCCCAACGACCACGTGACTGTTCGATGACGTCACCTGGAAATGGATTACAAATGAAAATAGATTTACCAATTGGAGGCCTGATGATCCAGAATCGGTGTCACTGACCGGTAGAGTAGATTTTTATTTGATCCTAACTGAAGCGACGGTTAGTTCACTGAGCGACAGATGTATTATATTATAATACATCTGTCAGTATTGTAATTTGTAATATAAATTACAATACTGACGGAAGCTCAAGTCATTTCTAAAGATTTTTCCACCTGCAACATGGCGTAACAGTTTTACGCGTTTGCCTAACTAGTTCCACTAGTTTCAATCGAACGCGTCCCTGCCATATAATAGACTAATTAGTTATCTATTGATTTATTGCTTCTTTATGATTCATTCAGAGAATAAATTAGGAGCTGGTTGCTTTCTCATTATATGCAAGAATTGTTATTATTGCGTTATGAATGGAAACGAAAAAATTATGACGGTGATGGGAATGCTTATTAATGATTATTTATATATTTATATATACTATATATATATGTATATATGAAATTTTTTATCACACCGTGATTTATATACAATCATGAAGCTACAAATGTCGCTTAATATCAAATTCACGCTACCTCGGGAGTATCCCGTTAGGGAATTATCACCGAAGGGGAATTTATGTGACAAATGGATTGGTACTGCCGGTCGCGATCCCACGACGCAGAACTTATCCAGCAACTCCAGTCGACGTTCTACCACTGAGCTATCATGATTGTATGTATAATATATATATTATATATATATATATATATATATATATATATATATATATATATATATATATATATATATATATATATATACACACACTGTACAGTATATATATATATAATGTGTGTGTGTGTGATAGCTACAGTGATGTCATAGTTTATTGATTTCCTTCCCCTCCCAAGTAGTGTTTAATGTTACAGGATTTAAATACATGTGAGAAATACCTACCCAGCCCCCACCCAGGGCGGACGAACAAGAAAGATCCGCTCAGATTTTATTATTATAGAAGATTATTGAAAAGTTCCAAAGGAAAGGGAGAAAGGAATCATTGTCTCATCGCACAAAGGGTAGGCTGGCAGAGGCGGCTAAAAAATTATAGATGTATAACATAGCTTAGCATAACATGAAAGATGTAGGGCAGGATTTTCATCGCGAAAGTAATACGGATGACGGAACGATTAACAAGGGAGACTAGTGTTGACTGCACATCACCAAATACAGGTGGAAGAGAATTGATTTGAATTGCCTGTTGAGTGTGTCCATGAAATATTGAGAAACATGGACAGAACATATGGTAAGAGTATTTAACGTCTGGCAAACGGTAAATAATGTCAGTAGGGACCTTATCTCGCTGGCTAGAACAGAACAAAAGATGAAACTGTTTTCCTCTTGACAAGCAGAGAAGAACATTAATAAATGTGCTAAGTGTCTCCGAAAATGCAAGTATCAAGCTGTGGATAAAATACATTATTAATTACCAGTTGTTGTATTTGGTATTTTGAGGCTTCTGGGCAAATGTTAACATTTTGTATGTACTTCATAAATTGTTATTTGGTGATGTTTTCTTCATGAAAAAAATCAGGTTATGCAGCTCTGTACAAAAGAATGATGGTAAATATTATCAGATAGTGTCTGATATAATTTAGACATTATGTTTACTTGGATCCAAATTGCCCTTGACAAATCCAATCAAATGTTTTTCCATTGGTATGCTTTATTCTTACAGCCGCCAAATCATAAATAAGACCATGTGTTGCCCCCTGTCACATGTAATCCCATATCTCTTCTACTTCTTCCCTATGCACGAAAGTCGTCAGTGGCGACGTTTACTCCTGACGAATTCAAACACAATATGCCCTCTGGTGATAATTACCTCTGACAGTATAGTCTGCTCAATCCTGAACCTGATTTCATACTGAATCTTCTGAAGTGCATCCAAGTAGCCCAGCATGGCGTAGAAGTACTCTGTAGCCTTGTCAAAATCTGGCTCAATCTTTACCCTGTTGATAATCTCCTGGCGTCTCCGGGTGATGTTGGAGTACCATGAGTAGGTCTGCTGGAGCTGAAGGTACCTGGAAAGAATTTTTATAATTAGTGCAGCCTATCTTCAAGGCACAACTGTCACAGAAGACGTTTCTTCGTGCTGTCCGTTCGTTCACTCTAGACTCAGCTGCCCTTGTGCCAGCGTGGGCTCTTGCCCAGTGCTACCCCTTAAAGTAGGACAGAAGTCCTGCGTTGCAGTTCAACTGAACTGTTACTGCAGGAAGTGTGGAGGCGTGTGATTAAGGTCTATATACCAGCATTCTTGTTGGAATCTTTCAAGTGTTTTTTTCAATGCATTTTCAACAAATAAAAATTACTTTTCAACAAGGTCTAATACGATGAAATGGGGAAGGAGAAAAGTGGAGAATGTCCGTGATTTAAGAACATGGTTGGAAACAAAAAGCGTCTGAACTGCAACTTGAAGTTTGTTTCTACTTTGCTAGCCGGTATTTTAACTTTGAAATATCTGAAGTGTGAAGTGTCTTGGTAAAAGAATGACAAATATTCCTCCATTTCAAGTACCTTACAGCATTGTGTGGTTTTCTTTTACCTAGACCCAACAACACTTCAACAGAATAGTTCTAAAAACAAACCATCTTAAAGCTGGTACATTCAGTTGTGTCTTTTTTTCAACAGACTCTCACAAGCTGCATGTTAAAAGGTCTTAGCTGATAAAAAGGTCCGTTTCAACAATCAGCCAGGCAACTTAACTTACAAACACTGCGTTTCTCACAGTCTCATTAAAGTATACTCACCTGTCTTTGATCCAGTAAGCAAAGCTCTTGCTAGCATTCAAGAAATCTTGCCCCAGTGCGTCGTTGGTGACAAAGTTCAGGTAGGAGGTGTGGTCCAGATCTCCTCTCCCGAAATATTCTTCTCCGAACACCATCGAGATGCCCAAGTGTTCGATGGCCCGGATGAGGTTTTTGTACGCCAGAAGAGGTCGCCACACACCGGAACTGTCTTTCTCTTTGATCTCTCTCGTTAACTAATGTCAGAGGTACAAAAGGTTAGTAAAGTGGTGCGGAAGTAACATTCAAAAACTATTTGGTACGAAAAAATTCAGTTTTAGAATCAAAGATTTGGGCAATCTGCTTCAAACTACTGTGTAATTGACCTCATTATCGATAGCCTTACTGTAGTTTCTGTGGACATGAAAAAAGTCGATGTTTTCTGTCAGTCTGGAAGGAAAAATTGTCCGTACTGTCTGCCGCGTACCTGATCTAAGAAGATGTAATTCGCCCTGTTGTAGAACTGGATTCCGGCATCGATGGAGGGAGTGTCGAACTTCGTGATTTTGTCGCGGAAGTCGTCGAGACGAATTCGGAAGAGGATCTTGTTCTTGAAGAGGGGATCCTCGATGCGGAACTTGGGCCACTTCAGATTATCGATGAGGGAGTTGGTGTAGGCGAAGTGCTCCGAAAGATTCCGCCGGAAGACCGACCCGTTGGTGAAGAGGTAGAAGGCTATTTCCGCCCTCTCGGACTGCAGAGCCTCCGTCACGTTGCCTAAACCCGTGCTGATTTGGACCTGCCGGACGCCTAATCGTTTTAGGTGGGGTGCATTTATAAACGGCCGTTTCATTTTTTGGTTTCCTCACTGAATTTCACGGATATTTTTACTTTCAATGATTATATTTTGCAGCATTAGTGACTCCCTATACTTCCTCTAGTAACAATCTCTCTCTCTCTCTCTCTCTCTCTCTCTCTCTCTCTCTCTCTCTCTCTCTCTCTCTCTCTCTCTCTCTCTCTCTCTCATTACCTGATCAATGGTCTCTTGCATTTCGTACTGATACTGAAGGACATTGACCATGTTGAGCCCATTTTGTATGATGAGGGCCATGATGGGCACGAAGGGCAGCAACAGCATCTGTGCCAAGTGGATCTGTTTGCCCCTGCCTGTTGTGGGGTCCAGCCCACAGCATCCTGTCTTGACCTGAGGAAGAGACGTTGGAGAAGAGGTGAAAGTGATGGATTATAAACCGCTGGGTCCTGAAAACATTCGTTCATATTCTTTGCCTCAAGTGTGGCACCTTGGCACCTTGGCACCTAGGAGAGGCAATAGCAAGGAGTGGCGCTCTCCTTGCCGAGCGCGTGACCTCTGGCGGCTACGTCGGGACATCTTGTCCAAGCGAGCGGTGCTCTACTGTAGAGACGAAACGCGAGAAAGCACATTGTCTTCGTTTGATTATAATTAGAATATATATGTATTAAAGATGAATTAACCATTACCTTACCTTACATTTTGAAATATTATGGGTATGAAGACAGAAAGAGCTAATTAAGTTAGAATATATATGTATTAAAGATGAATTAACCATTACCTTACCTTACATTTTGAAATATTATGGTTATGACGACAGAAGGAGCTAATAAGTTCATTTCTTTCTATTCTAAGCCTTTGGAACGATACTTAAATCGCGTTATTAATAATAATTAACATAAGAAAAACGTTTTTCTTATTTGAGTCAAATTGTTCTTGAAAGAAGGACAAAATAATAAAAATATCTGCCGAATCAGCCACCGGCCTGACGTTTACTTGGCCAAGATTTTTTCTCTTTATTATTACCATTCTTCAAAGCTATATTTTTCCTTGGCCTCAGGATTCGATAACTTTTACCATAGAAAAATTATTTTCATATATAATCGAGGTTAAGTTTACTTAGAACAGGCATATAGTTGTTGCCTAGGATACCAAACTTCATTTTCTTGCTATCGTTTGATGAAAACATAAATTGAACCAGGATTTGTTACACCTGAGAGTTACTGCCAATTTTACTCTGAATTAAATAATAGGACTACCTTTCCACGATTGATATAGGTCGTCCTGAAATGCTCTCATCAACTGTGACGTTTTGGAATTTCGTTGAGAAATCACTTTGGATAAAATCTGTTATTAAACAACTCTAACGCTGTTCCCGCAGGTCTCAAACTGAAAAGCTGATGGCATAGACCAGTGGTCCTCAACCTTTTCAGGCCCACGCACCCTTTCACCATATATCAGAGTGTTATCCCCATCTCTCCCTTTCCAAAATTGTCTGCTTCAAAAGGTGCACTCCAGATAATATGTAACAAAATACCAACACCAAACACACAAGGTAGCTGAGAGAAAGTCCAGCCTGACCGCTCAGTAGTGGTCCTAGAGCCAGTTTGAGCCTGCCAGTCTGTGGTCACAATTCTCCCCTGGTTGAGAATGGCATAGACGGTATCCTGCAGACCTCCTACTGGAGAGAATTCTTAATGACTGTAAAAATACATCAGGTGCCCTTATGCATCATAGAAACATGTTTAAAAGGCGAGACTTTTTGACGCAATCAGTAATCCATAGGCCTAGAGTATTACTACGCGTTTTTGATAATGAGCAAGATATGTTTTACTTTATATCATGTGGAATAGATAAGATTAACGTTGTTCTGATTTCAGAATTGAAATTGCCACTGCACTTACTTGCCACAATGATAGCCTATGCTGAAAATATACTGCATGTTGACATGTTAACTGCTAATCAGACATAAAATGACTGAATAAAATTCAGTATCCTTTGCTGACCTGTGAAATGTTATTCCACATTTTCTAGAAGAATTCCTGTGCCCATTTCAGCAAGTATAAGCTGTACAATGTACCATTATGAGGATAATGAACGAAAAAGTCGCAGGGCCCACTACTCCATTTCCTCGATTCCCGGGTAATCATAAGGCTACCCGTCTGCAAAGCGGCGACGCTACTGAGAACTGCTCAGTACTGTTAGACCTATTTCATCTCCATTTATTATCAACCCTTCATGCCACGTTACGCACTCGCATGCATTTCCACAGTCATGACTCTCTTTGTGGCAATGAAGGTAGCTTTCCAGCGAATATCATGTGTTATTGCTGCATTTTAGTGAATTCTTGAATTTTTCTTTATTCACTGGGTAGAATTTTTCTTGAGTTAAACACATATCACCTGTCGTTCCACCATGCCACCCTCATCCAGAAATGGCGACTATTGCCCGAGCTAAAAACTTAGAATCGATATAGCATAAGAAAAGAGAAAGCACCATTAGTTTCTCTTTGATACGTGCCAGTCACCTGCCCAAGGTGTCAGCGCCTGAAAGGAAGCAGTGGCCTATATTTGGTATAGTCGATTTTGCATGCTCGCTTGTGGAAGGTACTGGCATATTTTCGAGGCGAGATTATTATAAAAGCCAAATATGGAATTACACAAAATATGAGCAAATGCGAAGCCCCTTAGTCATTTAATACCATTTTTTTTTCTAGGACTAAGGAAACTGCGATTCAGCTACTTTTGTCCGAAGATTTCTTGTTTCAGGGTCTGAGCGCGAAGTTCATTTCACTTAGTTTTCACTGAATTTAGTATGAAATTTATTTTCTTCTAAGACAGGATAATTTAAAAGACTGCCAAGTTGTCGCAGTATCTCTAATCAGTGGGGAAAATGGACAGTTTGACTAAGTCGATCAATTATCTAGGAATCTGTTCGATAACAGGACGAGAAAGCTAGGCTGAGGCAATAAGGCAAGTGAGAATGGCGAAGTGACCGAAAATGTCTCAAGCTGAGACAGTAAATGATAATTAGCATATTATCTTCTTCTTTGGCAGCAGAATGTATCTATATACAATATATGTACACACACACACACACACATACACATATATATATATATATATATATATATATATATATATATATATATATATATATATATATATATATATATACTTATGCAGCTAGGCTGGTATATATAAATATATATATAACTATATCTGTCTATCTATATATATATATATACATATACATATGTAATATGTATGTATATATAGATAGAAGTAAATATAAGCTAAAGGTTCGTTTCACAACTGTCGATGTTCAGAAATTTGTTTATAACGAGCCATTTACAAGAGTATGGAGTTGGCAAAGAATTTTTTCCTCACTAAAATGTTAGGTGGCGTTTTATCCTGCTCTGGAGGGAATTGGTAATGAATCGGTGACTGTTTTTGATGTTACTATAACCTCTCAGTTCTTAAGAAGCACCCGAGGTTTGACTGTCATTGACTCCATACTCAGTGTGAGCTTTCAAGCTCAGAGCTTGTTGGGAATTTCCCTCTCAGAGGTTGTTGGGAATTCCCGCTCAGAGTTTGTTGGAATTTGCCTGATTGCGTCTTCGCTGGCCGCGATAATTGCTCTCTAGAAGACAGCTATAGAATTGTCCCTGCTGTTCATTTATCCACCGTATCTATATTATATAATGTTAGATTTCAGCGCCCGCTTTTTCGCCGTAGAGGGGATGACTCCGGAAGTTGTTTCGTTCCGGTACTCAGCAAGTGTTTTGGGAGGAAGGTGCTGGCCCCAGGTCCTTCTTCCTCATTGTTGCAACTCACCAATTTGGTGTAGCTACCAGGTGCATGATATGTATGTATATATACACATATACATATGTGTATATATATATATATATATATATATATATATATATATATATATATATATATTATCTATCACATGCACTTTATACATTTGATGTCTCTTATGATTTCTTAATGAAATGTCAGATTTCAAAATTTAATCTAGTAATTATCATATTGCTACTAAGGGAAAATTTCGCCTAGAGAAACCAAATTTTGATAAGAACCTGTCTCGCTCTCTGCCTCTTATTGCCAGAGCGTATGGGATGCCTATGGGACACTTTCATTTCGAATAATGAGCTCCATTTCATTTTTAGAATATCTTTTGCGTAATTTGGTAAAAGCAGTTGTTTGAGAGAAGTAAATATGATTCATCGTCAGGTTCAGGAATGACAGCTTTAGTGACATTGTAGTTTGCAGTACGAGGCTCCGAATGATAACTAATGGCATTTTGTTCACATTCAGCATTTGAATCTTCTCGAAACACCATTCCTGGTGGCCACTTGTCAGAGGTGAATAAACTCGATCAGATACCATTAACGTTTCTTCTACGTTCATTCCGGAGAACAACTTTGCAACAGTAATCTTTGATAATAGATAACTGCCTCTTAACTTCATTAAACTTCCAGCTAAAACAACACGCTGGCGACACACACCGCAAGCGGATGAAGTGCACCTAATTAGTACAACGGAAAAGCCAGTTCTCACCTCCACCAATTTATTCTCATCCTCGGAATCGAGAGAGAGGACCGAGGATCGCCTCTCCGAATCGCCCTTCTGCGTGCCTCCGCCCATCTTCCTCAGAGCTTCCTTAGCGTCGTGGCCTATTTTGGGACACCGCTCCTTCGTCAGGCCGCCAGCATCCCCAGCATCCTTCCAAGGGCGGGAAGAGTCGGGCAGGGAGACCGTAGTAAGAGGTAAGGCGCAACGGAGGGAAGCCGATCCAAAGCCTCTGGAAGGGGAAGCGGCAATAACCTCCCTGCACGGACCCGCGCACCCCTGACGTCACTCCCTCCGGTGGCCAATCACGGTCCGGCTTTTGACCCGGTTGATCTGGATGCCAGCCGCTCTCGGGACGGAGGTGCGATTGATATTGGTAATTATAAGGCTTTGGGCTCGATTATAAGCCGTTTTCTCGGATTTCAGCTGCAGTGGAGCTTTCGAAGTTTATGTACAATCAGTCGACGTCGAAGTTGTCACTTCACCTCGTCTAGATTTGAGATGAACGTTTGCCGGAATACTTGTATAAAACTAACTTTTGTAAATTGTCATTTCCTTTAGCCTTTCTTTGAGTTAAGTAGAGTAAAACACATATAGATATCTGTTGTGGGTGTCTACGCAAACCTGATGCATTGTTCGACATCCTTACTTATGGTTCCTTGTGACAGATGTCCTTCGGGTCTTATGTTTATTCTCTACCGAAAATTCTTACTCTTCATCCGATTGACTCTTTTTATTTTCAGATTTTCTCGGGAACGTTTTTGCATTCAAAACCAATAAGATAAAAAGTTCAACGACTTATAAACAGCGCTAGCAGAAAGTTAAGAAAACTGTGAACAGATTTCTTCAACCAAGAGCCTAAACACCAAACTAGTTAAGTTTCAGTTGAGTTGAAAAGTGGAAATAAACTTTTATTGGTGGGCAAAAATAATAGTATTATTCGTATATTTGACAAGAATATTTGATTAGGCGTCCGCCGTAGGTTTGATCGTGTAAGCAGAGGTGAAGTAATGCTCACGGAATGACTGTAAATACTTAGCCATACACACACACACACACACACACACACATATATATATATATATATATATATATATATATATATATATATATATACATATACATATATATATATATATATATATATATATATATATGTGTGTGCATCTAAATCTAAAAACATATACATGTATATATATACACATTTATATATACCTATATATATATATATATATATATATATATATATATATATATATATATATATATATATATATATGTGTGTGTGTGTGTGTGTGTGTGTGTGTGTGTTTATATTATATACATAAATTTGTATATATATTTGGTGGAGTGGCTCCAGGCATTTTACTATCGATTCAAAACATTGTATATATAGGATAAGATTTCTGAAGGTTTCTCTTCCCGTAACCCGGTCCCCTACAGAGAGTTCCGGGCGATGAAAGTTCACCCAGCCCCGAACTGGATGAAAGTTCACCCAGCCCCGAACTGGCAAAACCCAGGTCTCGGTAGCCTCAGACCCACACGCTGGAAAATCTGTCTTGCACCCTAAAGTCTTACTTCCTTCAGCAAGGACACGTGTGACTGATTGTATATTGAGTAGATGTTACATAGTGTAAGAAGTGTATCACATCGTTTTGCAGATTACATAGGGGAAAGTTTGATACCCAATAGCATGTTGGTCGCAATTCTTTTACAAACTAAGCTCAAAATGGAAATGCGAAGGAACATTCCTTCGTATGCAGGAGCTATACTGCTTCAGACTGTACTAACAGGGTTGTAATTAATGTCCTAAACCTGAAACTGTCATTTTATATTGTCCTTTATCTGTCAGATGTCCAGAAGATGACCCACCGACAACTGTAGAGATTTTTTTATGCTTTTAGAGTTAAGGGCTCCCTGGTTAATAACTCTCGCGCGGACCAGGCTATTAGGTTAATGCACTACAGTTTTAACAACAAGATAAATTCGACAAAGCGTAAAATAGAAATATACACTCCTAAAGACAGTGAGTAAAGAAGCGAGAGGAATTTCGGAGGCTGGACATGTCTTCAGATGAACATGAAGGACAGTGCCCACTGGCCGTCCCGGGCCGGATGGCGTTGTCATGGTGTCGGAGATTGGCCCGATATGTCAATAGTGAGGGTTAATCTCCCGGTCCTTCTATAGCAGGTTAAGGGTTATTGAGCTTCCGGTTAATGGCCAAATAGATATGCATTCTTTCTATGGAGAGACCAGTCGGGGCTTCTTCGATTAGGATTCAGGTTTGGGTTTTTTAGGTCACGCTCAGTCGAAGGGGTCAGCGGCCCAGCTGCCTGTAGGGCCCACTTGGTGAAGGGAAGTTTGCTCTTGCGAAGTCGAGCTGTGGTGGAACATTTGGTGGTTTCATTTCGTGTTCCAGACTTTGATGTTACAGGAAACTCTCTCTCTCTCTCTCTCTCTCTCTCTCTCTCTCTCTCTCTCTCTCTCTCTCTCTCTCTCTCTCTCTCTCTCTCTCATATGTATGTGTGTATACGTTCATTTTCCCACCGGAGGGGCTGTCTTCAGAAGGAGCCGTCCTTCCGAATTTCAGCAAGTCTTTTGGGATGAAATGTCCCACGCCGTGCCCACAGCTTCTGACATCTCTTGCTGGTCATCCACCCGTTCTTTCATTCCACTGACCTTTCGACCAGCAGTAGCTCGCAACAAATATTAGAAAAAGGGCTAAAATAAACAAAAAGGGGTTTCAAGGACACACCATAATAAATTCTAATATTGTCCAAAGTACGGCTGAACGCACAACACCATGGGAGATGGTATTCAATTGCTTGGAGTGAAAACAGCTCAGTGCTATATTACATGTTATGTCCATACCGTGTCTTGAAGCTTTATTTCTGTGACACTTCCCTTATCGTTTATCTTTTCAAGAGATGAGATAACGAGCTACGATGAGGAGGGTGCGTGAAAATAAAAATCTCGAGACACAAACGGTAGAATATTTCATACGAGATAAAACTTAAACTAAAGTTGTGGAATCTTTTAGACGAAGAAACATAAAGTCATAGAGCTATATAAATTACCGGATATTAAGGATAAGAAAGAGAGGATTTTTTTTTACTCCTATGTAATCAGTTGCCTTTAATCGCCTCTTGAGAGCAGTGTGTACAATACATTCACTATGGCGAGTAACATAATATTATTTTTATTTTTTTTTTGCGACACTGATCACTATCAATGAAGCGATTTTTCATTTTATCGAGTACGAAAACATCTTTGCTTATCTTTTGCATTCAAACCCTTTCTTAAAGTTTTGTTTAATAAATAACAGCTGGAGCGTTAAGGCATCATGCAGATTACAGGGAATCATTTGGATGAAGTCATTCAAGCAAAAAAATTCTGCACTGATTCAAGAGAATGTCCAAGGGAGATATTGTGTGATTCGTTTTGAATTTTTACCTTAGAAGTAAAATTCAATAGGAAATATACAAGGAACTACATGAACACAGGTGTAGTAATTCCATCACTCTCCGAGGCTGCTCCTTGAAATTGACCTACTATCCGTTTCAGGGACCGCGAGCCATCGTTTTTCTCAAATATCTTTCAAACTAATTATTTGATCGAAATGGTACTTTGACACAGTGTACAAGACACCTCCCGCTAATTTTTGGTAATATAGTGAATTGTCAAATAGTTTTAATTCAGGCGTTTACTCTTGACTTGCATGGTGTTGCCAAGTATCGCCAAACTACGCATTCGAACGTCCTTTATCCCCCTCCTCATCCCTCCCTCTCCCTTCCCCTCCTCATCCCTCCCTCACACCACTTTCCTGGCCTCCCCATCATCCCCCCCCCCCTTTTACTGTCTATGGGTGATAGCGGACGTTCGACTGCGTAGATTAGTCCTGCTGACTCATGCGACTTTGCCTTTGAAAGTCAAGAGTAAACGCCTTAACTAACACCTTTTGACAATGCATCACATTTCCAAAAATTAGCGTGAGGCGTCTCTTACTATGTGCCAAAGTACCATTTCGATCAAATAATTAGTTTGAAAGATATTTAAGAAAAACAATGACTCGCGGTCCCTGAAATGGATAGTAGACTCTAGCCTCCTGTGTCCATGATGAACCTTGGAAACAATAGAGCCTTTGTAACTCCATTTTAGAGTTAACAATATTCTTCTGTGCATCTCGAGGCAATAGCTAGAAGTCAAGGCATGTTCGAACTGAATATTAATCTGTATATGACTCATCTAATTCTAAGATTGTCAGCAGCTAGCCCTGAACTTATCAAATCTGGCTTTTCACCTTTATGTTGCTGAAAATTTTCTAGTGACACTAGTTAGCCTCTACTAATCTCGCTTCAGTCCTTCATCTCTTTTATCGATACAAATTCGGTTAACCTTTAAAAGATCAAAAATAGATTCAACAGTACGTGGTGTTACTTTGAGCTCCAAGTTTTAATTTTCAGTGGCATTTGATGGCTGTAAGAAACCTTCAACAGCCAGTGAAAAGGACATAGCTGTGGACGCGTAAAGTGGGGAGAAAATTTCAATCTCTCTCCGGGCACTAGCTTCAGTATCCTCACTCTACAGCATGATTGTAGCTGCCATGATTTATCTTGCTGCTAAAATGAGTTCTTCCACGTAAAGAGGGGATTGGAGAACCCGTAGCAGCCCCTAGGCTATAGATCTGCCCAGGCGCGTGCGCCAAAGAAAACCCAAGAAGCCCTTTTTAAGTGCGTCTGCTTGCTACACGTTGAGAGCCCTACAATAAGTTCTGTTAAAAATCATTCACTGTTCTCTTAGTTATGACTGGCCCTTGGCATTGGCTCGTCCAGTGTGGGCGCGTGAAACCAAGACACTAATGATAATGATGACAATAACAATGTCGGAATCCCAGAAAAACAGAATAGTGGGCCACGACGATCGAAAGAGATTTTTAAACACAGCGTTTAAAACAAGGAAAAATACTTCTTGTTAATGTACAGTTTTGGGATATTCTTAATCATTCACCTCACGTGTACGGCTTGTACTCGTATATGGATGAGAAGTGGATGTTTTTTCTTTTTAACGCAGTTGACACATGCGCTGCTGATGATATTATTTTGATTGGATTTGATCCATTCTGATGGTATTAATATTCTCTACTTGAGCCATTTACATGCCACTGGAATGTTGTAGCTGAGAAAGTATTAAGAAATATTTTTAGTTTATTTACAGTTGTGGTGTATATCAAATGACAGTATCCTGGTTCCTGTTACCTCTACAACTTATATAGAGCTGAGAAATGAATCGATGTAGTTAGAGGCTTTTAACACAATTGACATGTTTGTTCATGGTATTTTGATCCAACTTAATGTCATCAACTTATGAAGTGATTGAAACTATAGGTTGGAATTTTGAAGAGATTTTGGAGGGTCATAATTCTCTTGTGTTATTGATGATATGCACTATTTTGATATACTTGAATGACAAGGGTATTATACTCTAGTTGACAATTAAACCTTGATAATAGAAATGAGGCTAGTGTTGAATATAAGGCTGTGAGGAAATTTACGTTACAGTATTTGATGCATTTGATACATTTGCCTAAAGTAAGAGTTGAAAATTAATTGAAAATTGAGCTCTATCATTTCAAATACAGGTTTACTGATTATTAATACTATTGTTAACATGGATATACTGTATGCATTCGAGAATAGTACGTTCTACTAATTACAGAATTGGTACATTAGTTTTGTGTAGTTTTCTTTGGCCCCCCCAAAAAAATCTTGGCCCCTCCTGGGCGCCCCCCACTGTAGCGGGCTCGGGTCCACGAGAGGCAGACAACCTAGGAAGCTTGTAAATATAATGATAATAATAATATTTTAATACATCGGCTTTCTTTGGGATTTTGGGAACGTTTTTAAACCTTCCAAAAAAAATACTCGAGAAGGTGTTTTTGATTGGTTTAAAAGATGCGAAAAAATTAGCAATTAATGATAGAAGAGCTTTGAAAATTTTAAAAAATACTGTATGTCCTTAACCATTTTTATAACGTTTCATTTTCGTCGAGAATTCTTCTGCGTGTCGCTTCATATTGTTTTGCGTACGCCTTCAGGTTCCACGGAGTGATCAGAAGAAAACAAGCATATGTGGCAGGTCGTCCGAAATCATTTTATTTCCGATAAGGGACCCTGATGCCGTGATCAATGCCCATTAGCAACGAACATCAATGAGGGCCGATGTGCCGATGTGTCGCCCTGCGCGAGCCTCTCAATCCAAAGGTCGCGCATGCGTACTGAGTCGGTCTGCAGCACCTTCGGAGGCTGTTGTCCTCCGCCGCTCGCTCTGGACGCCACTGAGACATCCTTGTCCGAGTGCCACCATCCGGCCTCTGCCTCTGCACCACCCCCCTCCTGTAGGACCCTCCGACGACGACGCCTTCGAGGGAGTCCGTCAACTTTTTTTGAAAACATTCGCCGCTGACCAAGGGACAGAGGAATGTCTGTCTTGTCGAAGGGAGTATTGCCGACTTAGTTTTTTTTTTTTTATTGTTTATTTTCTCGTAGAACGAGCGCAGAAGCCCGCTCGATGTAGGCTCAAGAAGTGTCGGTTCCCGTCGCGTGTGAAGGACGCCCAGCGAGGAAAACTCGAGAGCAAAACGAGTCTCTCTCATGCGAGGAGTCTCGCGTCACAACTGACCCTCCTGCGTGAGCCTTCGCCCGGTTGGCAGACGCCGTTTCCATCGGGTTAGTGGAAGGGCACGAAAGGCAAGGCTGCCCTTCCATTCTTTCATTTTTCCATTGAAAAATTTCCTTATTATTTTTTCATCGCTGCTTTTTCACACATCCATCGAGTCTCGACGAGTCCCCCACACTGGCCAATACCAAATATCCCTGGTATATTACACCATTTAGCTTCTATGAGCTAAGTATGAAGAGCGTTGGTGAGAGAAAAGTGGCGCCCGAAAATGCAGCGGAAGTTGCTGCAGGAGGAGGAGGTGGTGGTGGAGGAGGAGGAGGAGGAGGCGGAGGAGGAGGGGGAGGCATGAAGAAGGAGAAGGATCTAGATTTACCCCCCATGCCTAAAAGGCCCTCCCTGGTTTCCATCGACAGTGAAGATGAAAATAAAATGGTTGAGGTAAGTTCAGAATTATTCCAATTTCTTCATTTACATGGTTGGAACTAAAAGTCATTATATGATTACGTTATTTAATTGCTTATCATCCGTATGCGGTCGACACGTAAAAATGATAAATTCTTTACCTTCTTGGAAAATTGTCCTCCAGCTCAGCAATCTGTCGATAAAAATATCTGCAAGGTTTTTAATTAGCCTTACTCGCTGGCAACAAAAATTGCTTTAACAAATCAGACCCTTCCAAAGAAAAGCAGCTGTCTAGATTTTATAAATAAAAATAAAAAATAAATAAATAAACTTCGCCTCTATTTCAGGTCAAGACGGGCATTTGTGGTCTGGATCCCACCACGGGCAAAGGGAAGCAGATTCATCTCATCCAGATGCTGCTGTTGCCCTTCGTGCCCATCATGGCCCTCATCATACAGAACTCCATCAACATGGTCAGCATCCTCGAGTACCAGCATGGCATGCAAGAAACCATTGATCAGGTGAGTGTGCAAAAGAAACCGTTGATCAGGTGAGTATGCAAGACGAGTCGTTGGTTTACCATTTTCCCAGAACTGGCGCCGCAGTTAGGAAGACAAGTAGTTTTACATGAAAAGTTACCTTCGAGAGATGTTAAATTGACAAGGAATGCAAAGCACAAGCTATTTGAAAAGTGTATCTTTTGCAATGCTTCACTTATATTATATTCAAGAACGCCATTACAGTAAGTGATAAATTTGCAGTGCTTGAAAGAGTACAGATTATAAAAAACTTACTCCACTGAATTTCCTAGCCAGACCTACATTTGCGTGTTTCAGGTACAAATTAGCACGGGCCTTGGCAACGTGACGGAGGCACTGCAGTCTGAGAGGGCCGAAATAGCGTTTTACCTCTTCACCAACGGCTCTGTCATCCGAAGGAACCTCTCCGAACATTTTGCTTACACGAACTCCCTCATCAACGACCTCAAGTGGCCAAAGTTCAGGATAGACGATGAGCTCTTCCAGAACAAGATCCTCTTCAGGATCCGCCTGGACGATTTCAGGGAAAAGATCACCAACTTTGACACGCCGAGCATCGAGGCGGGAATTGCATTCTACAACAGAGCTAACTATATTTTCTTAGATCAGGTAACAACTGCGAGTTTATTACAGCTGTTGCCTTGTTAGTTTTGTCTATTTGCTGATAATTCATAAGAAATTAAAAAAAAATGTCTCTTAGGTTAATGATCAGTTCATGTTCTCAGTAAGGGTAACAGGATCATGTATGACGAGAGTTATAACTGGAGTCTGTTCATTTTAATAAGAACTAAAATGGGTGACATTTCTGACTGCCTGTACGGTAACTGACCCGTAGTCATCTCCTTTCAGCTGACAAGGGAAATTAAAGAGAAAGACGCCTCGGGGGTTTGGCGACCATTGCTGGCCTACAAGAACATGATCCGCGCCATTGAGCACTTGGGGATCTCGATGGTTTTCGGCGAGCAATATTTCGGTCGCGGGAACCTTGACCAGAGCTCTTACATAGCGTTCATTACCAACGACGCCCTGGGGCAGGACTTCCTCAACGCGTCACAAAACTTCGCCTACTGGATTGGTACGAGGTACAAGGCGCTGCAGAAGGACTACCCCTGGTACTCCAACATCACCAGAAGGCGTCTGGAAATTCTCGGTCGAGAGAAGATCAAGCCAGACTTCGAAAAAGCCACAGAATATTTTTACGCGATGCTGGGTTACTTGGACGCTCTGCAAAAAGTTCAGTATGAAATTAGGTAAGTTTGAACTGTTGTTCCTGGATACTGAAACTACGGCTGCTCAGAAAATACTGAACGAATAAGAGATTCAGATATCAGGTCCATTCAGAATGAAGATAAATCTTTCAAAATATATATCTGGGAAATTAGCATGTCAGTTGTTTGCTCTTTTTTTTTCTCTAATTTGGGTCATTTTGATGTTCTTAGACTCCGATCTCGAGGGTATGAACCCGAGAGTGTGTGTGTGTGTGTGAGAGAGAGAGAGAGAGAAGAGAGAGAGAGAGAGAGAGAGAGCAATATTTATATTTGTTGGCCTAATCAGAGAGCTCCCATAGCATGACGTCAAGCAATTCATCTCCCAGTCTTAGCTGTCCAACTGCTCCTCCGCCTTCAGGACGACCATTGAGCACACCATCATGAGGGAAGTCAAGGCCTCCAACAGCCACGTCGTCATCGGCATCGCGCTCCTGGCCGTCGTCCTCATCATCTCCCCCGTCATCATCATACTCGTCAGGATGATCACAAGGACCCTGCAGGTAGGTTCCCTCCAGGTAAGGTCACACGAAGACAAGGTGGCCTCATGTTCATTGATCAAACCCTTTCCAGTGTTGAGCTCGGCGGAGCCAAAAAAAAAAAAAAAAAAAAAGGCATCTCTCTCAAGGACGATCAGATTTCAGTCTAAGCAAAGAGTAACGAGACCAAAGGTACTCAATGAGCGTTTGCAGAAGAAGAAACATCTGGCTATCCTTGTTCACTCGTATCCTCACTTGCCCCAACAATTATCTCTGTTCTGTTCTGTTTCTTTCCTAAGTGTTCCTCATAATCACCCCACTCAATCCTTCTTCCATTTCAGGCGTTCTAAAATGAGAGCCTTTTGTTTCGCTGGGGCGCGTTCTCATCTTTCCCCTCTCTCTCACTTTCTCCCAGGCCTTCTCGGAGACCTTGCTCCACAAAACCCACGAGCTGAAGTTCGAGAAGAGGAGGTCGGACAAGCTTCTGTACCAGATGCTCCCCACCAGCGTGGCCCAGCAGCTGCGGATCCACAAGGCAGTGCCCGCCGAAACCTACTCCTCCATCACCATCTACTTCAGCGACATCGTCGGCTTCTCAGAGATGGTTTACGAGAGCACGCCCATGCAGGTGACATTGTAGCTAGAGGGGGGGGAAAAGTAATTGCAAGTGCTAAGGTTTTAGACTTTCATCAGCCCCTTCCATTAGGAAACTCTCTTCGGTAATTCTTTAGATCAGGAACCGCAAATTATTTTAGAAAGCAAAATGAATGAAATTTCACGTAATGGTGAAAATATAAAGATTAACTTTTCAAAACTGTAAAGCAGTTTGAACGTAATTTATTAAGTTAATTTAAGAGATCATAGAAGTTCCTGAGATTTTTTCCTACAAAATATTTATAAAAAAATACCTAAGGCAGCAACTGATATAGTAAGACCTCAACCCGTAACTTCGAAAGATACGATAAACACTCAGAATATAGATACATAAACATACGATAACAATGTTGAAGAGTAGAGAGATATACAAGTAAAAGGTAAATGTATTCGCATTTCTATATGGATGTATTACTTTAATCTGACAGCCCTCTGTAGACTGAAAGGACTGTAGGTAAAATAATGACAATAAGCCATATTTTGACTCAGTCTTCTTTGATCATGACTGATTTTCAGCACATAGGATGTATATATATATATATATATATATATATATATATATATATATATATATATATATATATATATATATATATATATATATATATACACAGTATATATGTGTGTGTGTGTGATGAAAATACTCTAACACACTCACTTTGTTTTCACAAAGATAAATTTCTGACTCACATCGAACCCAGGTCCTCAAATGAAAGAGAGAGAGAGAGAGAGAGAGAGAGAGAGAGAGAGAGAGAGAGAGAGAGAGAGAGAAAGAGAGAAGCTAGAAAACGTATTAAATGCGGTACTTGTATACTATACTTTTTCCTCTAAAGTGCTTTTATGGGAATTACTTTAAATTTAGATATATATATAATTATATATATATACATACATATATATGTGTGTATATATATACTGTATATATACATAAATACATATATATATGTATATATATATATATATATATATATATATATATATATATATATATATATATATATATATATATATATATATATATAGTATATAGCAAAAAAATATTCAGTCTGAATGGCTCAAGGAAATTATGTTATTTAACCAGAAATAAATTCGGAAATTTTGAATTACTGATTTTTAAACAATAAGTCATAATTTAAGAGATACAACATGGATAATAAAACCACATTATATAGCATATGAAAGTTATTGCTTCAGAAAACAAAAATGTAATCAAATCCGTCTTTCCTGGTTCTCGCTAGGCTAACACTCGACGTATATTCAGATAAATTCCGAAATATTACTCTTTCCATAATTATTTCTATTTCCTTTATCCGAGCTTTTCAGAATCTTAAGCATAACCGTTACACACACATACACACACGCGCGCGCGCGCGCATTCAAACTCCCCTTAACCCCTCCCCATCCGAAGTCAAAGACGATTCGTTACCTTTGGCTTTTAAGCTAAAGTGATCATGGATTGTAAAATAACCGTCGCTTTTGCCATTTTTTTAACATAATTTTTGCGAGGTAAGAATCGACTTTTACATTCAAAACTACTAATTGTTTTATTGCTACAAAGTGTAATAAAACCAAAAAAATTTAAATACCGAAAAAGAACGGAATAAAAAGATAGATATTGCAGATTACAAAGGATGACTGAACTTCTGTTAAATGTGACCTCTTACATTAGCGGAGCATAGTCATTTCAGGACACTAATTTTGCTGTAATACTATATATTAATTTTGCCTCATTTGCTGAGATACTGCTCGTTGGTATACGACCACATTTCCAGAGGTTCCACAAAAGTTAACACGAAATTTGAGCTCTCATAAAGGAAATGGTGAAAATAATCGCAGAATCAGAAAGAAAGAGAGAGAGAACTCTTCTGGCATTCTCAAAGTCGACATTTCGGTCAACCACTTTACGTACCCCAAGTATTATATTATCAGCCATAGTTTGATTATAAATTTAAAACTACGAACATTGTATGACCTCTGGTACAGAAAAAGTCAATTGCAGATAAAAGAGAGAGAGAGAGAGAGAGAGAGAGAGAGAGAGACTTATTTCTGTACGTAGTTGTGTCAGCTTGTAAAAATTTTACCCGAGAAATCTGACTAAAACTACTCAGGCATCGTAGGAGCGCTGGTCAGTGATGCCAGATCCAGCGCGCGAATGCACCATGTCCTAAGAACTGCTAGACGTATCTCCCGCAGGTCATCTCCCTGATGAACGTGTTGTACAAGATGTTCGACTCCCGCATCGACTGTTACGACGTGTACAAGATCGAGACGATAGGCGACGCTTACATGGTGGCTTCTGGGCTTCACATGAGGGAGGAAGGTAATCGCTTGAATTACTGATTATCAATCAATGATCGTTAATTATTCTGAGACACGAGGCCGGTCATTTCCTGAATTCTTCCGGAATTGATTTAAATGTGAAAGGAAGGTGATTGTTTGAATGACTGATTATTAAGAGTTATTAATCGTAATTAGCTTCAGATTTTATCTTGGTGTTTTTGCAAATTTAGTCTTCATTTGGCCCGGAATAACTGGAAGTCTTTCTGATTTCAAAGTAGGCGGAGGATAATTGCTTGAAATATTTGATTACCAGTCATTACTATCCATCACACATCTTGAGAAACAAGTTTTTTAATGATTAATGTTTGAAATAACAAAGCCATCGGGGTACCACAACGAGAACTCTTACCCCAAAACGAAATGAGAAGTGAAACGCGATAAACAATGACGGGTCTTGTTTCCTGACACACCGCAGGCAAGGACCACTCCGCCGAAATAGCTGCCATGGCCATAGATCTCCTCCATGGCATGGAGAGCTTCGTCATCCCCCACATGCCCGGCGAGAGGCTGAAGATCCGAATTGGCATCCACACGGGGCCGGCTGTCGCCGGGGTTATTGGCACCAAAATGCCGAGGTATTGCCTCTTCGGGGATACGGTGAACTTGGCCGCTAAGATCGAATCTACGGGACTTCGTAAGTAGTGGATGATCTCTCTCTCTCTCTCTCTCTCTCTCTCTCTCTCTCTCTCTCTCTCTCTCTCTCTCTCTCTCAAAATGTCTTATAATTTTGATTTTCTCGCACTAATAATGATAATAATAATAATAATCTACGGGACTTCGTAAGTAGTGGATAATTCTCTCTCTCTCTCTCTCTCTCTCTCTCTCTCTCTCTCTCTCTCTCTCTCAAAATCTCTTATAATTTTTATTTTCTCGCACTAATAATAATAATAATAATAATAATAATTATTATTATTATTATTATTATTATTATTATTATTATTATTATTATTATTATTATTATTATTATTATTCCGAGCGAAGGTTCAACCCTAACTAGAAAAGCAGAGTGCTACTTGCCAGTGTCTCAGTACGGAAAGCAACCCAGATTCAGGAAATTAAATTATGAAGTAATGAATAGATAATGAAAGATCAACAAATAAGATGAATAGCAAATTAAAATCAATAACGTAAATAAACTAAAAAAAAAAAAAGCATTTGCACAAAGATCGAGCTTCTCAGGTTCTAACGATTCAACGACGGGAAGTTCATTCCACTATTGAACCTCACCGAAGAAAAGTCAAGATGGTCAGAATTAACTGCAAACCCGATACTGTAGACGGTACAGTCTGAGAAGGTCTGAATGCAAATGAGTATTGAAAATATAACATACATATCTTGTACATCATACACAGTGGTTTAACGGAACGACAGTTAGAAATTATTATCAAGAGATCTTGGATAAGAGATTAAATAGAACTCAAGTTTTTGTCCAGCAATTTAAGATGAAAGTAACAATATTAACAATGTGGAAGACTGAAAAAATTAAAACATTTCCTTGGGACAGAAAGGTCTCCAAAAAATCTTGAAAGACTCTCAGTATACCGATTTTTGTGCGAATGAACATGTTTCTTAAAAGTGAACTGCAGTCAGTAATGACACCTAGAATTGTATACGAGGTGCATGTAAGTTTTGTGAAGGTCTAACTTCATTCCCAGCAATTGGCACCATGCACTGATTTGAGCTCAATGTCTATCAAGTTTTAGTAAACACAGGTCTATACCCAGGAGATGGAATCGATGCAAAAGAGCAATATCATCTGCATGAGCAATATGCTTGTTTCAACGCCAAACCCCTTATCATACATTTGTAATATAAAAGTAAAGGGTAAAGAACATTACCTTGGGGAACGCCAGAGATTACAGGAAAGTCAGTAGAGTGCCCATCAACAACTAACTCTTCACAATCTGTTGATTGGAAATTGAATGCGACCAAAAGCAGTGCGAAAGTCAAAACTAATCATGAGGACCTCATGGCCTTACAAACTACATCGGAGAGTATGCCAACAGACGTTCATAAAATTCGGATTTTATGAGAGATGCAGAAATTGGGAGTCATCAGCAGGGCTAGAGCTACCCCAGCCACATTTACCCAATAGCGTAGAATTGCCAGTTCTCCAGAGAGTGCAAAAATAGAGAAAAATCTTTTCTTGCTGACTCACGGAAAATAACAGACCACTTATTGTAGGATCTGTCAAGTGCTCTGATTTTCCTTGAAGCAGTTTTATCGCTTTTATTCCTAGTATGCTGTCCTTGAATTTATTTGGAGGTCAGTGTAAGTGAAATCTAAAATGATAATAACAAAAACGTTTATATTACTCATCATTTTTAAGGGAATGCTGTCTGCAGGGGTTATTACGCGAAAATGCAAAGCGAGGTCTGTCATTATTTGTTGGTCAATCGTGAAAACAAATAAACTGAAACTTGAATAATGGACTTGGAGAAATCGCAACAAGCCTACGGTAGTATTCGGCCTATTTTCATGCACCGCTTGCTCAGAGCATATTTCCTGCTCTCCAACAGCCTTGATGGCTTGCGACGAAACTAATCGTTGACTTTTTCCGTCACTCTCGTCATCTTCCAAGATGTTTACCGTCCATAAATAGCGACTGGCTGCTTTAGACCTCTTGCTTTGGGCCTGGCCACAGCGAATATAACCTACGAGGACAGGCACAGACGTTTTATTCCCAAACCCCATCACCCTGGTTCGCTAGTTCTCGTAACGTCAGTTTACAACGCTCAAGTCTCGGAGAACCCAGTCGATCAACACGAGTCTGATTGTCCTGTCAAGGTCTCCAAAAACCTCTTGCGAAACTAAAAATTTGTCAGGACTCAAAGACATTAATTTTGGTAAAGTAGTGTTGCAAGTTTAAAGATAATGCCGCATTACATTCTGACCGGTTCAGTCGGAAATATTCCTTAATAATGATCGGCATCAGTGTAGACTACCGGAAGTAAGCAAGGGGGGGTGATCCTTCTTAAACTTACCGAAATCTTGACAAAAATACCTGTAGAAAGGCGACATAAAAATACTTTCATTGAATTTCGTTTGAGGAAAGCGGCCGTCATAGCCAGAGAATTATTCGCTTAAAATGAATAAACGAACTCGTGAGGAAGCCGAATTAGTAATTCGAAATAGACAGAAATGACTCCTTAAAATCCTCCTTTTAGAACGTTTTTGTCTTCTCTCTTCCCCAGCTTTCAAGATCCATATCTCGCAAGACACCAAGGACTGCCTCGACAGAGTCGGCGGATTCATCGTGAAGCTCCGAGGGGAACTCGAGATCAAGGTGAGGGTATAGGAAGAACTCAGGTCAGGTCCTGCGCTTTTCTCTTCTTGGAATGTTGACAGGTCTTGTTTTAACTCGTGTGTATGTGTGGGTGGGTGTGTGTGCGTCGCATGTTGACAGGTCTTACTTTAACACGTGTGTATGTGTGGGTGGGTGGGGGTGTGTGTGACGGAAGTGGGAGGTGGTTCTTAGGGAGCCTGATTTGCCTTAATTATTCTCTTTTATGTAATTTTAGGTAAGTTTTTAATCTATTAATGTTCCCTTTTACGTTTTTCCTTAATTATTTCTCTTTTTTATATTTTTAAGTAAGTTTTTAATCTTTTAACTTTCCATTTTACGTTTTTCGCTTCATTTGGAAATCTTATTTTGTTGAAGCCAATTTGTCATTACATTTTTCAATGGGAGACGCTTGCATCATTTGAGTATGTGCTCTGAATAATTGATTATAATGATCGTGACCTTTTTCTCTGTAACCATCAACGCTGGGGTTTATACGTTGGTTCTTTATTGTGCGTACACTAAGTGGCTTAATGAACATCGTCATTAACATTATCCTTGAACGTTAAGCATAACCGAGCAAACTCAGCCGTAGCTAAGTTAGAATAGGCATAGCTAGATAATATATTTGTTCAAATCTATTATTTAATTGTCCCAAGGACGGTCATAATCGACCAGTATGGGTTTCCAGTGGAGGATTATAAACGTAAGAATAATCACCATTTTATGAACTGACGCCCCTTTGATGTATCCAAGAAGCTTTATATTGTTCAGTGCAATCACATCCAGAGTTAGTCAGATTTTTAAAATTCTTCAGTGCAATCACATCCAGAGTTAGTCAGATTTTTAAAATTCTTCAGTGCAGTCACATCCAGAGTTAGTCAGATTTTTAAAATGTGAAAAGTTAAATAACAGATTGCTAATTCAGCATTTGCTATGATTTTCATTTTATTTTATTAATTGTAAACTTCATCCATTATTCATAAAGTACACGGTTCCACAAGCTACCATATCATTTCTTGGCAAATGGTGTATATGCTGCAAATTATAAGGAGGCAAAAAATTATCTGATAGGTTGCACATTTCTAAAGACCCCTGATGTTTACCTAAGAAGTACAACACTCCTACAAAGAAAGAGAAGAGAGAGAGAGAGAGAGAGAGAGAGAGAGAGAGAGAGAGAGAGAGAGAGAGAGAGAGAGAGAGGGGGGGATTCTGTTTCTTTTTTATTATAAAAAAAATGTGAGATTCAAAGGCCAAAGGTTAGAGGATTGTGAATTACTTACAGTGTCGGTCAATCTTCGCATGAAGGCACAGGGGACCTGTTTTCGCTTATTGACTCTTAGCAGTCTCTACTAACATTTCATAAAAGTGAGCGTAACTCAAATTCGTCAGTGAAAATAAAACTTTAAATGAAACGTTAGAGGGTTCTTTCGAAAATAGCTTCAGCTTTTACCTAGAAAAGTTCCCGAGGTCTTAAACGGAAGGAAATATTTAAGGTCCTTTGTAGCGCCATTTGCATTTGCCGTTCGTGATAAACGAGATAGGGAATACATGGCAACTGTTCACAAATCTAAAATCTCTCTCTCTCTCTCTCTCTCTCTCTCTCTCTCTCTCTCTCTCTCTCTCTCTCTCTCTCTCGTGATGTAGGGTGTTAATACTTTTATCCGGACTCGGGCCATCTTTCGCAGTCTGTGAGCTATGCTCATTAAACATTCAGTTTATTTAGTCCCCGTCTAATTTTTTTTATTAAGACTTGGTGAGAAATTGTATGAATTTTGTGACGTTTATTTAATGGATTTATTGAAAGACACTAATTCTTACAGAACACCAAAGAACACTGACATAAATACTAGATTGGTTCTCTGGAGTACAGATTCACCTTATTTTATTTCTGTCCTTGAGGAAACCCCAGAATTTAGATTCAAAAACCTTTACCATCACGCCCTAGTGTCTCAGTTTAAAAAAAAGAACTCCTCCCTTTTAGATGAGGTTTGAAAAAAAGGGAGATCTAGTCATTTCTAGAAGAATATGTTAAAGCATCAGAGGAAAGCGGTCAACTTAAATTGATTTCACGCAACGGTTTATGACTCCCGACAAGAAACTGACCACGTCCGTGGAATGAATGTTCACGAAGTCCCGTTTTGTTGACGCTGGTTCGCTTCTGCAGGGCCGTGGCGTTATGGACACCTACTGGCTCACAGGTAAGCATGGCGTGTTACCTGACAGACGCCGGTACTCCGTCAGGGAAGAAGATATGGAATTCATGGCGGACAAGCCGCGCAGCGACATCGCCAGGGACCTGGGCTCCCAGCAGGCTTCCTTCTACAGGAGGGTCATCAACTTCTGCAAGGAGTTCTTGGACTAAGTTGTCAGGTGCAGAGAAGTCGATCGGTGATGATCCAAATCTTGGAAAGAAGCGTTCAGGTTTAAACGTATTTTTAAGAATTTCTCGCCGTAGGTTTCCTAATGTAAGTTTCGGAGAGAGCAAATTGAATCAGATGAAAGTATCTGAACAACATTGACACTGGACAGACGTTTGTTGAGTGCTGACTTGGAAGACAGTTGTCACTGCAAATCCGCGCGAAACATGAAACACTGCTTTACAATAATGTGATTCTTAACGTAACGCTGCACTGGTGTGATACGAAATAACATGCGCAGAGTTCTTTCAGTGTTAATGTCGTACACATTATTGATTTTTTAAAAGCCTGCACCAAACAGGATTCCGTACCGGTTCCAGCGGGAGTAGATAGACTCTGAGATCTCACATTGACAGACAACGAGACCAGAGACAGAGTGCAAATCAGACGGGAGGAAATAGAGAAGTAATCTGCTTTCACAAAAAACGACTCAGTCTCCTTGAGTGTCACAAGGACCATTTGATTTTCTGCCACACTGCAACAACTCCCACTTGCTTATTTTCAGGGTTGGTTCCAATAATCAAGTTTAGGTCAGTCATGAGGAAATTGCGATTCTCATTCATCTCCGTAAGTCGCAACTTTTCTGTAATTCACGTTTCACTAAACACGTGCGCTCGCGTTTCCACTTATCGAAAGTCCAAGTCGGTTCCATACCATCGAAGTGCGTTGGGTTTTGTTTTCTGGAGAAAGAGGCCTATTAGGTGAAGGAAAATAACCTGCATTCTTTTGTCTGTATTGTTTGTAACAACGCGGAGAGAACAGTGTCCAAGAAAACAGTTCCTCCTCTTCTGAAAGGGTAAATAATGTAACGAAAGAATTGCAGAGCAACGCCTTAAAAGGGAGAGAGATAATGAGACGGTATCGTGTTGATAGAAAACCTTAGACTTTACACCAAACAATGCCCTTAATAACGTTTAAGTCACTTCTTGAGATGTAATGATTTTAGTCAGAGGATAAAGTAGGTAGTTGCATCAATAACGCCTTCATATTTGTATACGTAGAGCTTAGATTAATTATGCTGAATTAGATGTAGAATGCTCTTTGATACTGATTGCATTTTTCACTTATGTTTACGTCTTGATGTCTTGAGACGCCACGTATACCAGCAATGGCCTGTAATGAAACGTTTCGTTTTAGCAAAATAACTTCCAATAGTAGGTTGTATTTGCGCAGAATAAAACCATTATGAATGAAGTAATGTGTGGGATGGGGGACAGTGGGCTAAAAATGACTAAACCTCTAATAACACGTCATAAAAATCTGCATACACACAAATACGCTCACCCTTAAGAACTTAGAATATTTTCAGAGAAGTGAGTAACTCCTCTCTGCCTGTGCTTATTTCCCGATTCCACTCTGTACTTACCTGTTCATTATGGTTTCTTTGGAACCCTTGTTAAGAAAAATAACCTGTTTTAAAAGGATTATTTCCAGGCACTGATCTTATTTTCATTTTTACAAAGGTATTTACACTGCGTTATAAAGTTCAGATGTAAGTTCTCAGAATGAATTAGTGATGATTGTATACGGAGCTCTTCTTACAATGTAATATAGGCTTCTTATCAAAATTGGCGCTATTCCAGGTAACTGACATTGCCAAAAGTCTCCTGGGTCCTGGTACTAGCAAAAAAAAAAAAAAAAAAAATTAGGAATCCAGCTTTTACTGAGCATTCTCTAATCCCAGAGTAGCAAACTGAAACTTTACGTAGCGCGTTTCTTTAAGGTGTTGTCAGAGTTAATTACTGAAAGCAATAGGTCTAGGGAAAGGCGCATGTTTCACAGTGTTTCGTTCTCAGTAAGCTCAGATTTTAGGGAATGCTCGTCTACCGATAAAAGCAGATGATGTTCTTCAAAGAAAAATATAATATAGTATCTTTAAAACACAGATTTTCCCAGGAAATAATAAGATAAAAGACAAAGCAAGGAAGTTTTGCGTATTTTTTGAGTAGGTCTACAAGATCTTGAAACTTGGGGACACCATCTTCTTCAGGTAACATTAATCTTCGTTGTGATAAATCAGGCATTTCCAAGAGGAATATATGTTTCTTTTATTCGTCAAAGTGCCATTTTGGGCGCTAAAAAATATTCTTCAGAGAAGTGCTTGCCCTTCACGTAGGATTCTGTCCAGCTTCTCTGGGCTAAAACTGAATGAGAAGGAGAAAACCCCACAAAAATTGCTCCTGAGAAAGAAGAAGAAGATTCTGTACGGATGAATGACAGCTAAATGGGCAAGGAAAGCTTAGTAACTGTGCATTGCAAGGAAAGGCAGAACGAGTACAATACCAAAAGCTTGATTGGTAAGCCTAGTGGCTGTCAAAGGCCAACAGCAAATAGGCAAAAAAAAAAAAAAAAGCTTTGGTCAGCATTTTGTGAAATATCATCTCATTCACAGATTGTTTAGCGTGTGAGTATTACTGATTGTGAAATCAGATAAGTAGTTGGGTATTAAAACAATGAACAAATTTTCATTGAACAACCAAGTTAAACTAGAGATTTGTGATAAGCTTCGTGTGACATGAGGTTGAAATGACGAACACCATTTGCATTGTATTCTCAAGTGAAAATCAAAATCTTTAGGTTTGTCACTCATCCAGCACTGAATTTTACACATAAGTGTACTGCAAGATATTTTTCTTTTGGTGAATCTTACAGCTTCTGTTTGATGTAGAGAATTTGCATTGCTCTTAGGTTGAAGCATTGTAATTAGCCACTAGAGATAGTTATAACGAAAATGTTAACAATAAAGGTAAATCACTCTGTGTCTGCGAATTTGTCAAACCTCACACAGCGTCATGACGGGTTGTACACACAGCATCGAGCTGTTTCAGCTAACAAGGGGTGGCTCAGAAGAAAACTATGACAGTGGTAACTACCAAATTCCTATTTTAACTGCAGAACCGTGAATGACCCTTCACTAGGCGTTCCTCTGCATCCCGAGCCATTGGCATTCATAGAGCAGCAATGCTCAGCTTGTACCACTTCCTTCCATCGCAATAACAATCTTTGTTAAGTGAACTGGCCTGACACTGTGGATGCTGGTGGCCTCAAAACAGGTTGGCTCACCTTCCACTTATTTGTGGGACATTTGCTTCCTAAGGGGTTCACATACTCTCCCCTCCCCAGGCGTTCCTCTCCCATGAGATACAGTACTTTATTTTCCCAAGATGCTGGCACATCCCAGGGCAACAGTGTCCAGGGAGTAGTTTTTCCTGCCACCGTTGTAGAATTCTGTTCAGCATATTACGTCCCGCTGTCCAGTAGTTAACCTGGCCTCACCATTAAGAGATCTGAGATCGATCCTAGGAGGGCTAAGGACCAAAAAGGGCTTCAGCCAGGCCGAAGTCTGGATTGGAATTAGCAGTCTCTTTCTAAAGGACTTACTGAAATACATATACATACATATATATATATATATATGTGTGTATGTATGTATATAATAATATGTATATATATATATATATATATATATATATATATATATATATATATATATATATATATATATATATTATTATATATATACAGTATATTACCCAACTCGGGCGAACTCAGGGCACAAATTTTCATCTCGATGGTTCGAATTGGAATGTACAGTTTATGCCAAAGGCCAAGCTCTGGGGCGTATGAGGTCACTCAGCGCTGGAAATAATGGCGAAACAGTTATTAGGAAAGGGTGGAAAGTAAGATGGAAGAAAGAGGATATGAACGGAGATAGAGTAAAAGGAACGGAAGGGGTTGCAGCTGGGGGCCGAAGGAACGCTATGGAGAACCTCTAGTAACGCCTGCCGTGCAACGCGTGAGGTACACTGACGCCACTACCTGCCACCCCCCCCCCCCTGCAACTACGGGGGTTCTCCTCAGTGGTAAAGGCAGGAATATGCGGGCGTACATAATTAGTCCTTTATTCCAACATTTCGTGATATACGTCATCACAACATCAGGGAAATTCTACAATAAATGAAATACAATGATTTGATATAATAGAATTACAGGTGCTCTCATGATAATGAAAGAAAGAAATACTTTAGAAAATAAGTAAAAAATGCGCTGAAGTTTCTTCGGCGCAATCGAGTTTTCTGTACAGCCGCTACAGCCTATAATCAAGGCCACCGAAAATAGATCTATCTTTCGGTGGTCGCGGTATAACGCTGTATGAGCCGCGACCCATGAAGCTTTAACCACGGCCGGTGGTGGCCTGTCCTATATCGTTGCTAGAAGCACGATTATGGCTAACTTTAACCTGAAATAAAATAAAAACTACTGATGCTAGAGGGCTGCAATTTGGTACGTTTGATGATTGGAGGGTAGATGATCAACACAAGCTCTTCGTTGGGTGAGTCGGTAGAGCTGCGGACTGTCGCTCGATGGGCCGGAGTTCGATTCCCCGACCGGCCAATGAAGAGTTAGAGGAATTTATTTCTGGTGAAAGAAATTCATTTCTCGCTATAATGTGGTTCTGATTCCACAATAAGTGTAGGTCCATTGCTAAGTAACCACTGGTTCTTAGCCACGTAAAATAAGTCTAATCCTTCGGGCAGCCCTAGAGAGCTGTTAAACAGCTCAGTGGTCTAGTAAAAAACTAAGGTATACTTTTTAAAGATGATCAACACGCCAATTTGTAGCCCTCTAGCCTCAGTAGTTTTAAGACCTGAGGGAGGACAGACAAAGCTGGCACAATAGTGTTCTTTTAGAGAAAACTAAAAATGGCGAAATTCACGCATCCGTTACTCATATTCAAATCCGAACACATGAGGAACACAACACAAAATTCGTAACATAAAAGAACCACTGAGAGCTAGACATTACCTAAGGGGAGAGAGATCAAAAAGACAGGTCAGGAATACGTAAACAACTTTATTTATCACAAAGGCTCTCTTATACAATTGGTCTACCATCTAGTTTTCCCACATTAGTAGTAACTTATTTGCCACTGTCAGAACAAAGTTGGGCATACATGTCAACATTATATATACATATAGATATAAATATATATATATATATATATATATATATATATATATACTGTATATATATATCAGCCGTTCGTCAATGGCTTGAAAATAAAGTCGAAACCAGTCAGGACCTACACCCTGTCTCTTATTTTTCACCTGTGGTAATGTGTGATAAATGAATCACATACAAAAGTTATAATAATCATATATATATATATATATATATATATATATATATATATATATATATATATTGTCACCATTACAGTCTTCTGCCAAGTAAAGTCTGATAAATTAATTAAAATTTCGAAAGATGCATCTAAAATTTGCACTAAACATGGCCCAACTTCCCACTTGCTCACCACACTTCAAATCTCACCCCTGATATCCTGTCCGCTAAACGGGTGATACCACCAGATCCTACACGCACGAGTTGAGACAGAGCCAGTTAGCCAGAACCCGAAACACGGTAGCTGATGACTGGAGAGGAAGCAAACTGCAATAAGCTCCGCCCACAGACAAGTTGTTGACCATGAGCCAAACCAGGCCGACATTGGCTGTGCCCAGTTGTGTGATACCTGTGCAAAGATGAATTGTGTTAACACCAACCCAATGGCCAGTCAGCCTGTCTCCAACACCTTCGAGCAGCGGGCTGCTTGTTGTCTCACACAAGGAACCACAGGAGTCAGTCGTACCTGCTGGCCACTCCATTCATCTCTGGCACCAATGGAGGTCGGGTGCCAACTTTCATCTTTTAGCCGTCACGAAGCCTAGCCCATGAGGCCATATCTTGGAACTAAACATGACGTCCAGCCCGTTGGAGTTTCACCTGCTCTTAACTGCTCTTATTACCAAATCAGGTAGGTGTCTGTTTGGAAGTCCCTCATTTTCCCACGAAAACCTATCCTACCGTAAACCGATTCCTTATCCCTATCATCCATCCATCGACCCTCTCAACATCCTATTCATTCCCTTATCCAATCTGCCATATTGGTCAATGTGAGATCACAGTTTTTTCATCTTGATTTATCACAAACACCCTTTCAGTCTAGGCTCAAGTATCCCATCCATTAGCTTAGGGCTAGTGTACATGCTAAAATTTATCATTGATTCTCGCGTCTTTCTCTTACAGGAAGGTGCTAAAATAGGTGCTGTTCCACTTCCCCAAGATGCTCCAATTTCCCTTATTCGTCCTGTGATTTGTTATCTTCTGAAGTGAAAACCCCTGTGGTTAAAGTAATCACATTATCCATAGCTTACTCTTAGTATTGTTAAACAAGATTGGTTAAAGCCATCCTTTACCATTTTCTAATTTTTTCTTGCTGTTGTTAAATAAAGTAGTTTTAATGTAACACTTCCTTGTTACTAGTGACCTTAAACCCATTCTCTTTTCTTTGGATTACTAAATATATTCATATACAAAAAGGGACCAGATATGTTGATCAAACGGTCCCAATTCGTAACAATATATATATATATATATATAATATATATGTATATGTATATGTATATGTATATGTGTGTGAGAGAGATTGTACTCTCAAGAACTGCTGGCACTGACCATGTCCGTGAGGGACAGCTTCATACTGCTTAGATGCCTTAACACAAATCCTGCTGAATTCAGCTCATGAAACTACAACCGTCACTTGATAAGCTTCGGATTAAACATCATCAGATGTACAGAAAGACTGAGCAACCTACAGGGAAACTGTTCTATCGCCTGTTCTACGATTGGGTAGTTGGAGACTCGGTAGTTTCTAGGTCGCCTGCAGACTCCGAACTCCCGAACTGAAGGGCGATGACCAAATATGTGATCAAGGCATTCGCCACCTGGGAAAGAAATGACAATTGAATACAAATGATGCATAAATAATAATATTAGATAGTAAATGAATGAACAGGTGAATAAACAGGCATTCGCTATCGGAAACAGATCATTCACAAGAATCTAAAACTAGGTAACTTAATGTAATAAGTGAAGGAATAGCAAACAGATATATAAAAAAGTGAAAGTTGATTGCCAAATCGGTAATAAAGAGTTAGGATACAAGGGTAGCCATTTTAAAAGGCAAAAATATCAAGACATCAATGTATTGCTTGTATTGATCTTTGTGGAAAGCCTTCGCAACCAGCTCGTCACGGATATCGATTCAGGGGCTTTTAACATCTTTACCCGAGGTCTTGCAGATGAGGAATGTCAGCGGAGATTGTAAACAAAGGGATAACGAAATTAAAAGAAGCATTTACTTGGTAGTCGTTGCATTGAGGAAATGAGTAACATGGATAAAATCAACTTATACAAGGGAATAAACAAAAGCTTGTGTAAAACGTAAGAGCTGAGTGACGACCAAGTAATGGTTAAGTGATGAGGAGTAAAAATTACGTACACGGAACATCCATATGGTCGACTGCAAGGAAGTGAAGTATAAAGCAATGGGCAACAGAATAAATTCTTGAATCTGACTTGACTTTTATGGATGCTTCCCCATGCATAATTGTCACCTTGAATCATCGGGCAGAAGCGAAATAATCAACGACGTTCGCACACTAACCGGTAGGATGATCCCTCTGTTCAGGGTGAAAAGGTGACAGATGTGGAATTCGGGGCTGTTCAGTAACGCTCTCTCGACGTCATTCAAACCGGCCTGGAACAGGTCATTTATGTCACAATGAAAAAATAGTTTTCACGGTCATTTTATACAGTGTGTGGCGTCAGTATTGCCAATGTCTCCTTCAGATAAATTCACAGATTACGGGAACATTTAGATTCATAAAATGACTCGAGGATTCTCCGAGGACATCGCGATTTTGAATCAGACTTCTAGTCAATTCTCCAAAAGTTGTAGCCATGGCCAGTGAGCTTGAAAGTTTCATTTTGTTTCCTCGGTGACCAAACGGAAAGTCCGATTTGGAGACTAATATGCTAATATGAAACGTATAGGAGATAAGGATGGCTTAGGCACGATAATGAAGCCATCAGACTCGATGGTTATAGCAATGAATTACTATACAGTCAGATGCTTGAAAATCTCCAAAATATCTGAGAGACTTTTTTTGGCATTTTAACATTACAATTTCATTCCTTTCTTGGCCTGTAAACAAAACTTTCTGGTGAGGTAGTTCTCATCAGCTGGTTAGTTAGCATCGTCCGTTTCAACTATGATGTCCTCTTAACATTCGGACATTGTTTACACTGAAGAGGTTCTTGATATTTTGCTCATCCTGAATTTGATCTCTAAAGCTATTACCTTCTGTCAGTGGAACAAGGTAGTCAAAAAAAGGGCCTGATTGCGTCAAGTCTCATTCATGAATGGAAATTGAGAAAAGTCCTCTTTAATAAAAACAATGAACTCTCATGTAGCACTTACTTCCTGTGAGCTCGTGAGGTTAGACGCATTAAGCAAGCGACGAACTTGTCGAAGACAGGATTCACGCTGAAATAAGTTGAAATATAAATGAGAGGAAAAGGGAACCTGACTCTGCTGAATGCTAAGAAAAGGTTGTGCTTCAGGTTTGCTGAGTATAGTCAAGAAGACTCTGACCCACGTCAGAAAGTCTGCATTAACAGGAAAGTAGAATAAGGAACGCGAACTTACAGCACATGGTGCAGTTTAAAAATCGCTTCATTAATGCCCAAAATTTTTTCTAGACAGATACTCTAGTAGCCACATGACGTTTGAACGGATATCGTCTTACCTTCCACCACAAAGAATCTGTGATGCAGGAGATGTTGATAACGGACAGGATCTTGAGCGTAATGTAGGCCACATAGTAGGTATTCATGTTGACGATTGCTTGGTACAACATCGTAGTGACGTTAAGGAAGGAGCTGAAAAAGATTAACGCTACCAAGGGCCCCATGTAGTCCATCACCTTCAGGAGAATTTCGTCCAGAACCATGAGGCGACGAGAGACTCCCCTGCAGTAATCTCGGTCGGTCGTGTACACGTTGGACCCTTCTTGTCCTGTGACCGCTGTCTGAATCACTGACGGCTTCCCGTGATGACTTCTGGAACCCTGTTTAAAAAAAAAATATTGTAAGACCAAAGAGTCAAAGAAGAAATAGATAACTTTCAAACCAATGCCTTGATGTAGGAATAACTATACTCTAGGTTCCATTATGCTGGTGATAATGACTGTTCAAATGCAGCTAGAAGAATGGTCAGACTTAAAAGAAGATTCGTCATTGGCATTTTCTTTGAAGAGAAGAAGTGCAACTACGGAGAAGGTTGAATGCGGTTCCCAGTCTACTGTTTATAGACCTATAAACGACAGGTTTTAAGAGAAAGGTGCACATTCCAAATAATTGAATTAATAGAGGTCAAGCCGCGATAATGGATTCTTGTTGATTTGCTTGTTGTTTGGGATTTTTCGTATGTGATGTTTTATTGAAATGGTAAAAGTAGACTTTTGAAGAAGTTTCTTGAGAATCCATCTATTTTTTACACATTAAGGTTTCCCTATCCATATATGTATAGAATTATTACAGTGCAGTCGTGGATTTATTCTGATCATTTAAAATGTATCATGAGAGTCCTTGCATTCCCACATAATCAGTCAATGCACTGAAAAATGTTATAGTGTAGACTAACTGGAAGAATATTTAGAGTAAAATTGGTATTGACAACACTGAGCTTCACATCCTGACCGTCTTGGGAATGCGGTTTTCTGAAAACCTTACAGAAATAACTGCCGAATACTCACAGGGAATATACAGGTGTGTGGCACCGTAGGACTTCCGTTTGGTATCCCCTGACTTATGGTTAAAACGTGACACTCACTGCCCTCCTCCATTTGAGATGCATCTTCCCGTCTGAACTTTTCGCAGAGCGAATCGACAACTTCCAAGGCCTCAAGACTCAAGACTTTTACCAGCGAGTATAGTAAAAGACTTACGGTCATCACTATTGCCTCGTTGATGAAGTCGCACATACTGGACGTCACGTAATAGGCGATTCTCCTCCTCTCTAAGCAAAGCCTTATCGCCGTGTAGTTGATGAATCCCAGCGCGATAACACTTCCCGTTATGTACATGATCTGAGGTTTGTCCTTTCCCGTTAGAATCCTTCTGATGAGGAGGACTCGATTCTCGGTCATCGTGTTGACAGCGTCGGCCAGACAGAAGCTCCGAAGAACGAAACAGGGAAAAAACAACAACATGGTTCCGTAGGTCCCGTAGCTGAGTATGTATCCCGTAACTTCTGCGGTAAGTCCCTCGTTGTCGCTCTTGGGTGCGTGCAGGATACTCGACAGAGAGAATGTCGAAAGTATCACCAGAAGGATGAAAGACCAAACGGTAGTCACTATCGATCTGGTGACTTGGGAAAAGTATCTCTTAGTCTTCCAGCAATAAGGAAATCCACCCAATATTTTCACTAGGAAAAAAAGCACTTTGATGAGTGACCTGTTCTTCCATACCGTTTCCCAGGACATTTTGTTTCGAGCCCCATCGAATTTTCTGCAGGGAGGTGAAATGGATTCCTTTATCTTCCTCAATGCTACTGACAACATTGGTTCTCTATTCCACGGGTGATATGAAGGAATTCACATTCAGTCATTTCTTTTCATCAGATATGAAAAGAGAAAGACTATAAAATTCCCGCTCACTTATAACTGGAACTAGTAACCTCCCGTCCCCAGACACTACTATACTTGAGCCTTTGAAGGAATGAGAGACAAAACCAGGGATAGTGTAAAAGACTGGAGTAGACGCCCTTGAGACAGGTGGTAGCAATTACGTGGTTATTGCCTGAAGAAAGAGTGGCAGGCAATTGACATCAGTAAACACGTTAGCAGATGACTTGACATCGTTATCGCGCCTGGTTGTTCATTTAGCGTGGGAAAGACTACGAGCGGGTGCCATATTCCAGCGCCCAGGGCACACACGATTTCTTTGCGACTGGAAAGAATGACGTTAGAAAAACATTGCTTACGATAAGCGGAGAGCCTGGTTCCTCTTCCTTTCGTTGTGTGACGAGATGGGTAGGAGAATGCAAATTTATGAGAGTTGAGATGAGATTATCCTGTCATTCCAATAAGTATTCTCCTCGGTAATGCCTCACAAGTAATATTGCTTACACGAATATTTTTATTTCTATTTTCACATAAGATCAATTGTTCTGGTATTAGATATGGAGTATATAATGCAAAGGGTGGGAATAAAGAATGACTAGGTGTGGAACATTTCCATCTAAATACAAAATTCTGCAACAACAAAAGTACAGAAATGCTAGACTTAAATGTCCGGAGAAGTTTCACAATGTTAATTTGAAAAGTGATACGGCATACTAAAGAGAACAATATCATAAGCTTCGAGTTGCAATACATTTCAGTGAAAATAAATTGCAACACTGTCACGAATTGATATTAAGGTTTTTCTCGAACTAAAAATACAAAAGTAGCAATGATATAGACTCTCTCTCTCTATCTCTCTCTCTCTCCCCCTCACGCCCCCTCTCCCCCGCCCCTTCTCTCTTTGGCATCACGGCCTGGGGTAGCGGCGGGTCAAAGGCATTATGATAATGAAGCGTTATTGGTAATTAGTGTTACTTTTCGTCCTTTAGATTAACGACCTTTAAGGCGGAGCGGAGACCCGCCCTCTTGCATACTGGAGGTCGCCGTCGTCCCGGAGACTACCAAAGGAGCCATTCCCCCTCATCAGGTATCGATTTCTCGAGCCTAATATCGGAATCGACCCGGAACCCTGAAAGCCCCTGGGACAAAGCGGTACATATTTTCGGCATGTGATCAAAGGGGGGGAGGGGATTTGCCGGAGCTGGGAGGAGGGTCACAGTGGACGGTCGTCCGAGGAAGTCGGGAAGGGGGGGGGAAGGACGAGGATGCGTTGATGTGATTGCGCAAAAATAGGACTCTTCTCTTTGGAAACGCACTGATACCATCCCTGCCCTGCCTGGCTCTCTGCCTCTGCGCCCATGCCGCGTGTCTCCTGCCGCGTCCTTCCCCTTCCGTCGACTCCTTCGAATTTCGCCTAATCGGCGCGACCTCGAGAGAGGGGGAAATCGAATCCGCGGCGGAGCGAAGGCCCCACTGAGTTCTGTCATAATATTACTATGGTGTACGGACCTCGAGGGCAAAGGAAGAGCGTGAGGTACCTGGCGCTGGAGGCCGTCCCCTAGAGGTGGCGTTTTCGTCTTCATGGAGGTGACAGAGGCCAACAGGTGACACCAACAGAGAGAGAAAAAGGGAAAGGAGAAAGAGAGAGAGAACAAAGGCAAAAAAGAAAACTCTGAGGCAGCGATTCACTCGTCATTCATTCAAGTGCAGGGGAGTCCGAGGCTCCGAGGCTCCGAGGGACTCGTTAAGGATGGGCGAAGCGAAGAAGAACAGGGTCAGCCCCGAGACTTCTAACAAGGGCAGCGCCGCAGGAGGGGCGGCTGGTGGGGAACGCCGAGAGACGTCGCCAGATCATCCTCCGCCGACCCTGCGGAGGTCGTCTCTCATCAGCTTCGAGGGTGACGATGAAAACAGCAGGGTCGAGGTGAGTACAGAGTTCGCCTGCAGGCTGACCCTCGTAATCAAGGTATTTAGCTCGCGTGTGCGTCTCTGTCTCGCCTGAATTAGTAACTACCTTCAAATTATTTATTCAAGAAAAAAAATTTGCAACAGAAAGTTTTAGCTGTCAGTTCAACAATGAAGCTTTCTTCAAAGTTTGGCCTAATTGCATTACTTAAAAAGCTTTAATTTCCTGTCAAGCATCCCCTGATTTTCAAAATGAACTGCATTACAATGATATAATTAATTATTACACACACACACATATATATATATATATATATATATATATATATATATATATATATATATATATATTTTATATATATATATATATATGTTTTATATATATGTATATATATGTGTGTGATGTGCAATTCCATACGTATGTATTATATATACTGTATATACATATATGTACATATATATAATGCATGTATATATATAATATATAATATATATATATATAATTAATCCATGACAACTCGGCCTCACTATGACCCATTGCAGCTTGCACTAGACCGCTCGGCATTGTTGCGAGTCTTTATAATTAATACTCTTACCCCAGTCTTGTTCTCACACCGAAAACGGGAAATTTTAAGCCAAGAATATTCTTGGGAAATTTGAACTGTCGACCTCTGTCATCGGAGTCAACTGCTCTACTGTCATATCCATTGGATGAAATATACTGTAGACATACATATATGCATATACATATATGTATATAAATTCATATATATATATGTACATATATATATATATATATATATATATATATATATATATATATATATATATATATATATATATATATATATATATGCTAGTGTGTGCATAATATAATACTTGCATTGATTTCAAAATAGGAGTATGTACAACCCAAGTGCAGTTGTGTTTACTTGAATATTTTAACTGGTTGCGTAACATGAACGTCATTACTTAAACATTTCTACACATTTTGTATAATAGAAAAGGGATGGTGGTATTTGATATCGTAGTTTCCAGAAGCAAGACTTCGCTCCTAGGTGAAGGAGAGTAACTTGTCATGAAATGAAAATATATTATCTAATGATGGAAAAACCAGTGTATAATATGCTAAGAAAAAAAAATCCAGTTCCAACGAACGCTAAATTTGCGTGGAGCAAATATCCAGAGGTGGCAGCAACTTCGTCGGACAATGTTTGTGACGAGAACGGACTTCCACATTTATGCGTTGGAAGGCGTCTATAAGACGAGGACAGAGCCTCTGAAATGCCCCACTCATTTATTTCCTGTGTTTTCACTTCCACGAATCTCCTCTCATTCCCAGCATCCTGCGTCTAAGTTCTCATCCATACACAGTAGTTTCAGGTCTCCCGAGTCTTCTGGTCCCCGCAGGAGCCCCGCTGACGCTACCGAGTACCAGTCAAGACCTCTGGCGTGGGGAGACTGTCGTGCCTAAGCCGTCTCCATTTACTTTTCGTAATTATCTTTTTCTCGCTCTATCCTGACTCCTGATAGTCTTCCTAAAGCTTTATTCTCAAATCGACTCAATCTTTCTTATGCAGTTTCTTTGTAATACTTCCGTTCTTGTTCGTACATCAATAGAGATCGTTATATGCAATTAAGTTCTCTTACTGCCACACGCAATTTCAGTCTTTTTAAAAGATTCCCGAATCCTGTTATGTCTGCCCATTGTTCGATCTGCCTTTTCTTTAGTTTCTCACTAAATTCCAACTCCAGAACCTGTAGTTGATGCCGTTGATCCTGAATGTTTAAAAGACCCAACCTCATTAATACTTTCTCTGATGTTATTTCCTCCCTTTGCGCACGCTCTGCCCTCGTTACTTTTGTTTTTCTTAGATTTATTCTGAGTTCCATCTTTCTAGATATATGATGCATTGTATTAACCAAGTTGGGTAAAGTTTGCGGTGCTTCGTAGGTTAAGGCAACACCACTTGCATGTCGTAAGTGTCAAATTTCTTTAATTACTTCAGTCTAAACCTTCTCTTCTACCTCCAACCCTTTTCTCTTTAATTATCAAATCCTTGAGAGGGGCGAACATCAAAGGTGACATAACAAGACGCCATCAACATTAAGCAAGACCTTCCATAGTATTATCTGCGGAATCGTTAAACGCCTTCTCGTCATTAACAAGAGCCATCACAAGGGGCTTGAAACTCATGCTCTGCTGCACAGAGTTTCCTAACGCATCATTTGATCTGCGCACCGCCTGCCTTTTCCAAAACCAGATTGTTCATCTCTGAGCATTTGATCAAGGTCAGGGAAATAAATCGAGGCACAGACGGTGGTGTTTTAAGATAACAGTATGCATGACAGGAGACTGGAGTCTTTCGGCTTTGACTAAAATCTCCAATACAAAATGAGAGTAGAAAAATGGAAGACGCGAGATATGTAGCAAGCTGTCCCTACCACTGGAAAAAAACTGTCAAGGAAACAAATCGCTGAAAGACAACGAACTGGGAATCTATCACTTGATATTATTTCAACTTTGATGCCTGTCTTGTGTATGAAATGAGGCTGCTCAAGTGAGTTTCCCGCAAATAAAATAAAAGAAACCAAGAAAGCGTTAACCTGACTGGTGAACAGGTGCTGGTAATACTGCAATAACAAGAAATCGCAAGAGCACTTTGACGAAGCCTTGTTTGAGTGTCATTCCGGTACGTTTTTGAATTAGGGTGAGCTTGTATTCGTCAATGTCTGTGTCTCTTGTAAAAAGACATTCTCCTTTGGAGATGTCAATTAATGACTAGAACACACTCGCATCGTTTGTGTGTGTATATATATATATATATATATATATATATATATATATATATATATACATATATATATATATATATATATATATATATATATACATATATACATATATATATATATATATATATATATATATATATATAAGTATGTGTGTATGTGAGTGTATGCTTGTATGATTTATTTTTATGGTAAGAATACATATGGATGGCATTTCATTATTTAAGTGGCTGGCAGAACACCGGCTCACTTCAATGGAAGGCATTTCTGTAAAACAGAAATTCCCTAGATTTTAGTCACCCTTGGAGTGTAAACGATTTAATCAAAGCGGCAAAAACTTCCGACAGTCACATTTGAGTCTCTTTCACTTATTCCCAAATTCAGGAGAACTTGAATTGCCTTTTCAAAATTTCGAGAAACTGACCTTTCAGGCAAAACCAGGGATTCTGTTAGCGTCTTGAATTAAGAGAGGCCCCGTTCTCTCCCCGCCCGCAGGTCAAAACGGGATGCTGCGGTCTGGACCCGACGACAGGAAGAGGGAAACAGATTCATCTGGCTCAAATCCTGTTGCTCCCTTTCATCCCCATCATGGCTCTCATCATTCAGAACTCCATCAACATGGTCACCGTTTTAGAATACCAGTACGACATGCAGGAAACCATAGATCAGGTATGCTGTGCTTTCGTCCCTCGTAGTGAAGTCAGATGGAAAGCATTTCTTCCATTATATGACCAGATGCTCATTCACGTATCGTAGTTATGTTTTAAAATGGAATGGTGTTTGTGTCATTCATTGCTACAGTGGTAGGCTCAAAAGCCACAACAACAGTTCCACTCATTCTCTCTCTCTCTCTCTCTCTCTCTCTCTCTCTCTCTCTCTCTCTCTCAGGTGCAAATCAGCACGGGCTTGGGCAACGTGACGGAGGCTCTGCAGTCCGAAAGAGCCGAGATCGGCTTCTACCTCTTCACCAACGGCTCCGTCATCAGGGGCAACCTAACGGAGCACTTCGCCTACACCAACAAACTCTTGGACGAGCTAACGTGGCCCGTGTTCAGGACGGAGCACAAACTCTTCAACAACAAAATCTTGTTCCGAATTCGTCTAGATGACTTCCGAGACAAGATTACCAAATTTGACACACCCTCCGTCGAGGCCGGCATCGCCTTCTACAACAGAGCAAATTACATATTTCTCGATCAGGTAATTTAGGTCTCTATAGCATCATCTATCTACATATATATATATATATATATATATATATATATATATATATATATATATATATATATGTAGATAGATAGATAGATAGTTAGATATGTTTGTATATGTATATTTATATATACAGTATAAGATATACACACACACACATATATATATATATATATATATATATATATATATATATATATATATATATGTGTGTGTGTGTGTGTGTGTGTGTGTGTTCTTCAGAGAGGTTCCGTAGTATGGTTTCTGTAGTTATCAGTACATATTTATACAATACATGTACATGTATACCGCACTGTGTAAGTATGTATGGATGAAATAAGCGAAATGGGTTTTCGTAAACCCTCTTAGTAATTATATCGCAGTTCTGTCCTAAAATATATTTTGAAAAAACTGCTCATTAAAATGATGTTTCATTTTAATTTTCTAAGGTGTTTGGAAATGAAAATAACAAATGATCAAACCATTTCAATCGTATTCTCCGAGTAGACTGACGTAATTTACGCGTAGAGTAAGTTTTGATGCATGATCTGGTAATTATCTGGTTTCTGACGCCTAACGTTTTGTTAAATATTAAGCATGATCAATCTTCTTCGTCACCTGCCGTCTGCTAATACGCCTACTGCGCCTCTTTCTCGCCAGCTAACGAGTGAGATCAACGAGAAGGACGCGGCTGGTGTATGGCGACCCCTTCTGGCCTACAAGAACATGATTCGCGCCATTGAGCACTTGGGCATTTCGATGGTCTTTGGACTCCAGTACTTCGGTCGAGGTGCCCTCAACCAGAAGAGTTACAACGCCTTTGTGACCAATGACGCCCTGGGCTACGACTTCCTCAACACTAGTCAGAACTTCGAGTTCTGGATTACTGACAGGTGAGAGGGACGTTCCAGTTGTATTGGGAATCGCTCGCATCCACTAAGGTTATGGATTATCCACCAGCATTAGCTTTCCATATACTAATATTATCGCGATTGAGGCGTTTCTGGCGTGGGCTGGTGCCACGACACTGCAATTCAGAGTTTTTATCTAGCAGATGGGGTATTGCTTAAATGCTTAATTTTTTTATGTAGGCTTGTTTTCCGGTAAACTCGACAACTGTTCTTCTTCCCCATGAAGTTAAGTATATCCCTCTTACCCATGACCACAGTGAAAATTATAAAAATACGAAGGTATTCTAAATGCATTTCTCATTTCGGTCCTCGAAAGGTACAAGCGACTTCAAGAGTCCTACGCCTGGTACGCCAACATCACAAGAAGGCGGCTGGAAGTCCTCGGCCGCGCAAAGATTTCTCCCGATTTCGACAAGGCCACCGAATACTTTTATGCAATGCTTGGATACCTGGATGCCTTGCAAAAGATCCAGTATGAAATTCGGTAAGTTAGAATGATTTACGGATTGCTTTTGTAAACTCATTACAGATAGCAGCAATAAGTACGATAAAATCCTGTGTAAAAGATGACCAAAAGTTTTCAGTTTCAGTAGAAAAAAAAATCTTGTATCAGTCATCATAGAATACTTTAAGTCGAGTAAATTGTTATATCTGTTACTAAAAGCCTATATTAATTTTTTTAACTACAGTGACTAAGATAGCCATGTAAGAGATATCTATTCATTGCATTATTATTTTCTGCTCATTCATTCATGTTTTCATCTTTCATCCGTTTCAAAGTAGACCAATATCGACTATTTATCTAGAAGCATGATTTAAGTGTACTTTTTACGTGTTATTTTAGTGACCATTTAACGAGTGCACAATCTCTTTCTAATATCTAATGTAGAGTAGGTGTAGAATCGTCCAACACTGATACTGTAATGCAAATGTCGGTTTCAATAAAGATGCTTACGTGAATAACAGGCTTTTTTCCAGTAGGTGAAATGCGTTCTACTTAAAATACCGACAACCTTTTTCCTAATTTTTCACTAGAGTGCCATTTTTGTGTTACTTACAGAGAGCAAAGGTGCTAAACCTAAATGTATGCTGAATACAAGCACGAATGTAGTTCTTTGTTTGAGATGAACATTTTCTGATTTGCATAGTACCCATAGCTTAATGTACCTCATATATTGCTGTGTAGACTACCGATTACTAAATTGCCATTTCACTTAACTGAAATGGCAGTTTCGTATGGCTACAGCTCAGTATTGCATTCCATTTGTCTGTAACTTACGATCCTGTGATTACCCTCCTTTCCATCCTTGGCAAGTTTAATGTTTTACAAATTCTGTTTCTCAATTCATTTGGTTTCACAGACACACTCCAAATATTCTATCTGAAGTAACAAAAATATCTTACCTTAGGATTTTTGTCTGTGCCGGGCTATCCTTCTAGACCCATGTGCATATGATAGTATGGCCACTCTTGTTCTCCTTTGCTTAATAATACAGCTCTGAAACTGAATTTTACATTACATAATAACCTTACAGGATTAACTTGCTTACCATCTTATGAAGCACAATACTTAGCAATCTGGAAAAGAAGCTTTGAGCCAACCCTAAAGACATCAAGAATTTGCATCCAATTCCTAGAATTAACCTCCGAATCATAGCTCCGATAAGGGCTTGTGTCATGGATGATAAATCACCTGTGGTTAAATTTTACAGCACTAATCCCAACTTGAACCAAATGTTGCAAATAGACAATACAAATCATCAAATGAACATATCGTAAATTCGACACTATGCCAGATACTTGCAAATATCTTACGGAATTGGAAATTTCCAGAGACTGCAGAACATCTTACAATTAAGGCTACACAGTTGATCCTCAAAAAAGAATACTTTTATGAATCTGACAGCAACACAATAATATTGGTCTCAGAACTATGTTACAGAGATTCACTCCAGTTTTGTTTGACTACACTGAACCTTACAACCCATTCATGTTGGTAAATCTGTCGATTAACACGACTGCTGAGGCTGAAAGTAGAACCTCACAGGAAAACCACAGACAGGTGTCCTTAACCCCCAGTCATACTGGGCTTATGACCAGCTTTCGACCACCTGCAACCTCCAAAACCACCGACCAGTGGGGGACCATCGAATATTTTTTTAGGTTGACGACCAATTGTACAGCCAACAGCCAACCAGTTGGCAACCTGTGAGCAACTGATGGGCGCTAGGTCGCCCACCATTGTATGACTAGTCTGCCACTATTCTGTTTTTGGTTTGCCTGGTCAGAGATGTCAGACGACTAAGCACCCACCGGTTGAATACTAGGTGCCCACTAGTCGCATTATGTTGGAGACCATCACCACCATCCCAGTTGTTGGTGGTCTTTGACAGCCGTTGATGGTCTCCACCAATTGGCAAGTTGTGGCCCACCAGTCACCATGTCAGCAACCGCCACCGACCTGATTCAACCCGTCAGCCATCAGTCACAAAGTGATTGGCCACAGGTGGCTGACCAGTAGGTGATCACCCACCGCTCGCCAACTGGTAGCAGACCAGTCACCAACTGGTGGTAGACGTCTTCCAAACCACCAGCAACCTCCTTATGACCAAATCGGTCGCCAATAGGAATTCGGTGCTGCATCCAATTCCTCTTTGCGACCAAATCGGTCGTAAGGAGGTCCGAAACCTTTAACAGTTTGTCATGCGATCAACAGAACCTTCTAACGACCTTTTCCGACCTGTGGTCGTGGATGGTCAGGAGCTGGTCGTAAGCCCAGTGTGACCGGGGCTTCAGTTGACTAACCAAGATGGAGTACAGCCCTTGAACAACAAAGATCTGCTATTGCTCATCACGACAGTCCTTTCAGACCAACTTGAAGCAGACCCACACGACTCAATATTGCACTGAATTTTACAGTTATACTTGACACGAATCCAACATCGCAAACTGAACCTCACAATCCACATGACTTTACCTCCAGTCACGTCATCGAGCGAACACTCTTCAACGAGATGAACGCTTCGAACAGTCACGTGGTTATCGGCATAGCCTTGCTGTGTGTGGTTCTCATCATTTCTCCCGTTATCATTCTTCTCGTCCGGATGATGACACGAACCTTACAGGTATGATCAGAACGTCTTTCTTCATCAGTGTGTTCTCCTTGTATTAACTGTAAGGATCTGCCCGCACATTATTTGTAAGGATCCTTTCTTCACCTTGAGAGAAAGTAGGCACAAGTCTCATTCGATAATCTATCACTCAGAGAGCTTCGGTTTTGTGATTAGTTTTTTAGTATATTCAGGATAGACATGCTGATACGTAGACAGATATCTGTATGCATGCTTCTTTACACAGTGTATGATTCAGTAAACATACATATAATCATATATAAATACAGTACATGAATGTGAATCCACAGATATGTAGTGCATGATGTAATGTAAGCATTTATAAGAGTAGGAGTTATTTTTTATTGCATTTCGGTACGGTTACCTGTATGAAATGGGTACCACATTACAATATAAGATATTTTATATTGGACATGCAACGAGCCGCCAGGAACATCAGCTTAAATAAGGGGTGTAAAATGAATCTTGAATTTTCAGGCAATGCAGAAGACGGTTGAGCTGGGAGCTGGTTTGGGCCAAAAAATGAACCGGTCTAAACGATACTTGAATTGTATACATTAATGACGATTTATCTGCTCGTCTTCGGCGTCATATTTAGCTTAGTGCTTAGATGGAGTTTGATTCGCAATACTCTTAGTGGCTGGTGAAAGGAATAGACTTTATGTGATCACTGAGTTGAATTTTGAAAAGCCATTTGCTTAGCTTTCAAAACAGAACGAAATCGTATGAAATAGTCTGACTTTAATGTTGTTTAGGGGCTCATCCAGCGAGAGGAATGACATGACTTACAAAAATAAGGATAATCTCTGCTTGACTAAATCTTTCCCATAACCTTGAGGAAAACAGTACAGAAAAATAAGTGGTGAATTTGCAAATGACCTTGGCAGATCTGGGATATTCTTTGATCTCGGATAAAATAATAAGTCGCGACGAAGGTTTAAATACGATATTTACAGATGTCTCTTCTTGAACCAGCCTGAAGATTTCCCGAGACAATCAAGTTAACATTCACTTCTTTTCTAATTCCAGTTTCTTCCTTTCATTCGGCTGGATGGTCCTAGGTGGAATGCTAACGTAAATCAAAGCCAGGTCTAACCAGGGATGTCCATAGACGTACAATTTGTTAGCTGATACTCCTATAATAGTCATTCAAATGAAAACTTTGAGGAGATCGCGCTTGCAAGAGCATTTCGGGACTTTTTATAACTCGGATACGAGAGGAAACTTTGTTACCTTTGAGATTCTTTTGCTTTAACCCAGGGTTTGGATATCATCGATTTAGTCAAATCTGAGAAGTCTTCCTCGTTTATTACGCCTTATGGAAAATATACAAATTCTTAGACAACGGTGGCGGATCGAAGACAGCCTCTTTATTTATATAATGTTATTTATTTAGATGAACGGTCTCCGTGCTAATGTTTATAATGAGAGACATTATTAGTTTTCAAAACAGTTAAGAAACCCAGTTGACTCTTTAGACTGAGTTCAACGTCGTAGAAAACAAAGTTTGTTACTGGTCCGAAAAAACCAAGTCGATAGTTTTCTAATCATAATATCATTTTTGATAAGTATGTTGATAAAAATAGTTGAAATACTCGAAAGAACGAACATGAGTGAGGAGGCTAATTCAGCAATGAAAATGTCAAAAGGCTGATTCTCACTTTTCCTCATTTGCCTTTTTATAAAAACGATTATGGCACATGTGCATTTACTGTCGTCATATTTTGTGCTGAAATGTATCTATCTGGAAGTGGGGACAAAACGATTCTCCAGTTAAGTTCTGTGGTTTGGTGTAAGGCTAAGCAAAATGCTTCCTTAACTTGGGCTATAAAACGTTTAAATGGCTAATTTTTTCTTTCAGTCCAGTCATTTCGACCTTCAGCAGCCACTAAATCTCTGTACTTGCCTAAATCTTTGCATGTGATATTGTTTGTTTCCTTGTATTTTCTTTTGGAACAAAAAATATTGTTGGGGCAAGTGAGTCTTTCTTTATTGTTCAAAATAGTTATTTTTTTGCATTTTTTACACTTTTATTGTGAACTTTGGAAGTGTCTGGTTGTCTGTGGCTAGTTATGTAGCCACACATTTAGAACATATACCTCAGTAATTTTATGCTCTTTGATATTTCACTCTTGGTGTTAGTTTAGTGGTGACACAATCACTCGGCTACGGCGTAACGAGCCTGGCTGATCACAGACACATACAAGATTATTAGACTGATGACAGGGCAACGAAACGAGCAGTTTACCTCTCTGCCTTTCAAGGTCTTGGAATATCAACCAGTGACTAATCGTCCCTTCCTACAGGCATTTTCAGACACACTCATCCACAAGACTCACGAGCTGGCCTACGAACAGAAGCGGTCGGACACGCTTCTCTACCAGATGCTCCCGCCCTCCGTCGCCCAACAGCTGAAGCAGCACCGGCAAGTCTCCGCCGAAACTTACGAGTCCGTTACGATATACTTTTCAGATATCGTTGGCTTCACGGAGCTGTCTTCGGAAAGCACGCCCATGCAGGTCAGGGGGTTGCAGGAGGGTGACAAATACAAGCACACACACATATGCATATGCTTACATGCCCCGCACACAGTATGGTATGGAAAGATGACTAATTAGGCCTTGAGGTAAATTGGGAAAACGGTCAGTGTCATTTTTCTCAGGGGTACCTCTGCATATACCCGTCACGTGTTCTGGAGGTTTCATACAATACAACAATATAAAACACTTGAAAATTACAGTTTTTTTTATATGTCAGGCATAATTCTAATGCGTTCAGTAAATATCACATGCATACCGGAGGTTGCATAATTTATTCCACGCGATATCCTCTCACAAATGCTATTCCTGTTGAGATGTACAAATGTCCGTTGGTGTTAAATTACAATTATTCGTCGTAAGCCCAAAATTTTATGTTTCTGTGACTGTTTAGAGAAACCTAGAGCTAAGAATTTACGGCAAATATGGTTAAAAATTTTCCCTAGTACGTATTAGGCCTACTGTATTAAAATCTGATATCCTTCTCCAAATGCACGAAGCTATGGAAAGCAAAATCCAATTTTCTGACCCGAAACTCTCTCCAAAAACTTCTCGATTTAATTAGGCTTAGACATGTGCGCAGCTTAAAATGTCAATTGACTATCTTTATTCTAGAAATCTAAATCGTCGTCACAGCTTAGCTTCAAGGAATTTAGCAAAATTTTGTTTAGCATTTTGTTCCTCACCAGTCTGACACTCGGTGTCAAAAACTAATTCGTTAGGATTAAGAACACTCAGGACTGGTTTGATATTTGGTTGTGTGCGTGACCACAATCAAACGAAGTGTTTCCAGTGGTGGGACAATTAATGAGGATTCTGTTAACTGCCGTTCCTGACTCCAAAAGAGTATTCTACGTCTGTCACAAGAAAACCTGATTGACAATCGCCTCCATTTAATTAAATTGAGATGGTTAATATTTGTCATGTTGGAGTGAATATCAAACTGGCATGCATTAATGAAGTTAATTGTATGAATTGGACCGTGTTAGTGGGAGGAAGGCTGTTTCTAGCTCTGATCGTGATAGAAATGAACTCTTCTAGGAAAGTAACTTAGTCAGAAATGAAAAGTGTGCTGAGTAGGGTAAAATACTGTGTCATATCCATTGTTACATTTTTCTGGGAGAGTGGACGAAGAAAGGTTATTAGTATGACAGCAGTCAGTGTGAGTGGATAACGACACACAGCACTAGCTCTGCTGTGTACTCCGGCCTCGAATTTGCCCAGCACTAATGAAAGTAGGTAGAGAACAGAGATATATTACCAAATAATTCGCTCGAGCTATATATATATATATATATATATATATATATATATATATATATATATATATATATATATATATATGTGTGTGTGTGTGTGTGTGTGTGTGTGTGTGTGTGTGTGAGAGAGAGAGAGAGACATGTGCTATATGTAGGGTATAATATGGCCACGAGGAAAGTGGAATAACGGGAGCGCAAGATCTTTTTGCCTGTTAAGGCATTTACAGGCAAACTGGTGTTTCACTCATCACCTCTTGGGCATATACTATACTGTAGATTTTTATGTTGTGTATATCCTGTCTCAGTAACGTGATATATATATATATATATATATATATATATATATATATATATATATATATATATATATACATTTATCACCAAAAGGTAAGAAAGTGATGATCATACGAACAAAAACATACACTGTATGAGTTTGTGTGTATGCATGAGGAAATTTTCCAAAAAAAAAAAAACAAGGCAATAATCTTTAGCAGTTCAGTAATGACTTTCAGGTAACTGTGAAAGCACTTGTCTACAGTTTGCTAACTGTGCCATAATAACTGGAAGTGGAAAAAAAAAAAAAAACTAAGATGTTGTGCGTAGACAGGCGCAGTCCTCTTTCCTTGTCCATTACCAAATAAATCTCAAAACCAGAGAGGCTTCACCGCAGGTCATTTCTCTCCTGAACGCCCTCTACAAGATGTTCGACTCCCGCATCGAACTCTACGACGTCTACAAGATTGAGACCATTGGCGAAGTGTACATGGTAGCTAGCGGTGTCCCGCAGAGGATAGGTAAGTTGAGGGAAGCTTTCTAAAACACACACACACACATATATATATATATGTATATGTATATATATATAGTATTACCCTTAGTGTATTAACCAACATGCGTTCGAATTTTACCCTGGGAAAGATATTTCTTATATTAATCTTCGCAGGATTTCAAGGCTTTCAGTCGAAAGTTTGTCCGGTATTAGAAAATACGAAAGATATATTGATCTAGTCCCTATAAATAAATAAATGAGTATATATATATATATATATATATATATATATATATATAAAGTGGAAGATTATATATATATATATATATATATATATATATATATATATATATATATATATAAATTATATATATATATATATGTGTGTGTGTGTGTATGCGTACGTATAAACAATACAGATGGGAACAAGAAACACTTATCAGGAAAAAGACACCTTAAAAATAATGCTGTCGAACATATCAGTATAAACTGGTGTTTGTTACCTGAGGTAACTTTAGTGCTATTGCATTATCGCCAATAGGCCGAGCAGCTTATCTTGAAATGCTTTCGATTGTAGGAAATGTAACACTCGTCGGAAGGACTTTGAACTCGAATGTGAGGCTGTTTTTGCCCTGTCTCCTGTTATTTTCCTTTTTCTTGATGACACTCTAAGAAAACTTTGCCTTGTACCCACTCTAGACCGTTTCTCAAAGTCAGAATATTCCTCAAATGGCGTCATTATGCTTCACCGTAAAGTAAACAAAAATATTTTTAAGCAACACAGCGTTACTCTTCTTCTTCTTCTTCTTCTTCAGTTCTTTGCTAAGTCGTCACTTTTATCCTCGTCCAGGCAAAGAGCACGCGGCGGAAATCGCCTCGATGGCGCTGGACCTTCTCCACGGGACGGAAAACTTCATCATCCCTCACATGCCCGGAGAGAAGATTCAGATCCGGATGGGAGTCCACTCCGGCCCGGTGGTGGCCGGGGTGGTGGGCACGAAGATGCCGAGGTACTGCCTCTTTGGAGATTCCGTCAACACTGCCTCCAGGATGGAATCCACGGGCTTGCGTGAGTAGATGGAATACCTCCTCCTTCTAGTTCGGCTTCATTCCGCTCTGCCCTCTTTGTCATTACCGTCGACGCCATCTTCGTAACAAGAACTCCTGAACCTCAGTAGGCTTGCAATTTCATTGATAGACCATCTCCCGGTGATCATTTGTGACAGTGTTATGATTTAATAATGAAGCTATCATTTCTGAGTCCAGTCCCGTGTCAGCCAGTGAAATTCCATTACAGCACGAATTTCTAGGTATAATAATGCTAGAAAATGGTCATTTTTAGACATCTTCAGACCATCTCCCGGTGATCATTTGTGGCAGTGTTATGATTTAATAATGAAGCTATCATTTTTAGACATCTTTTCATCTCTCGGATTCAGGTTTTTTAAACTTATTCTCAACCGAACCCCTATAAAGCTTTTGGATGTTTCAGCCTACTGCATTTTAACTTATTCTTCGTCGAACGGGAGGGCCAAATCAAATTCAAAGTTGTGAATGGGCGCTTGATGCATCACCACGCGTGCTCACTCCTTTCTGTGTATTTCCAAATGACAGTTTATTATTGATGTAAATCAGCTGACAGGAAGCCCCCCCCTTCATGATTCTGAATCTCTTATTTGTGCTCAGCTGCTTTCCTAATTTGTTGCAGCTTTCAAGGTCCACATTTCTTCGGACACGAAGTTAGAACTCGACCGGGTTGGAGGCTTTATTGTCAAGTTGCGAGGAGAGTTAGAGATCAAGGTAAGCACTCAATGATTGTGTAACAAATCTCACCAGCGTCAGTGACATGACAAAGCATATTAATATTAGACGTTGTATTATTTCATTTGATTTCAGTCTTATCAAAGCCTTTATTTCTCACTAAGATGAACTTAGAATTAATATTTGTTGCCGTAGAGCAATAGAGATTTAAATCTTTGAACCGATTTTATTCCTGCCGATAATTATTACCCCTTAAAAGCTGTTTTCATTCGCGTCTCCATCGCTCTAATACATGAAATGACTTTAGAACTGGCAGTGTTTAAAAACTGCCTTGGTCCTAAACTGCCAAGTTTCCCCAGTGTCATGTTTAAAAAATCCCGGACAACGCACAGTACATGATATGCTCATGTGGGCTGAAGAATGTCTACAGTCTCAGTTACGTTTCAAAACGCTGAAACCCCAAACCTCTGTGAAGTGTTAAATTTCATTGCGAACAACTGTTACTCACAGTCTGTATGATCAAGGTTAGAATCTAACTAATGGCCTGTCCACACTAGCGGGCATGCCCGTCGGGCACTTGCAGCTCTTTATGTTTTCTCTCGCTTCTGAAGCAGTGTTGCCAGACAATCGCATCGCTCTGGCTCCATACTCAGTCGGCCAGTATAGTGGAACGGGTTATGGGAACAGTGTTTGCCCGTTGGGCAGTGCCTGCCAGTGTGGACGGGGCTTAACTCAGATGTCTAGATTAGGAAGGTAACCACTTTCTCTCCAGTGGAAATTCGTGGTTTAAGTAATAATTGTCGAAATGTGAGAGCTGTTCAAAACTCAGTTTCACAGTAAGACCGTTATCTATAACTACATCAGATAAATGACATAAATATTAACCTAGAATAAAACTGCAGCGTATTTAGGACAATATTTTACTAGGTTCGACGTAATACATTTTGTTTCGCCAGCTCCCAGATATCTCAAATGAAGCACCAGCATCCTTGGGTTATTTTTCTTTTATCGAAATATTCCAAATTAGACCAAGGATCCAAATATCCGAAATATTTATTTATTCTATTTGTTGTTTTTATGGTAGCGTCAGAGTATGGCATACGGCGGGTGTAGAGTTGCTCAACTTGCTGCAGTCACGCTAAAAAATGCACAATACTCTTCCCTTTCACCTTTCTTATTTGCCCAACTTGGTTTCTTGTGAATGTTACTGTGTGTCGAATACGATCTTAATTTAGTCCTGTTCTGTCCACCGCACTTCTGTCATTCCCAGGAGATCCGGTAAGAATCGTTGTCCTTTTTCTTTTAGAAGTCACGGAATAAGGGTGCGCCATGAACTTGTTTTCCTACGAAATCATTTGGCATATAAAGTTTCTTATTTCCTCATTTCCGGGGTACGGAATTCCTTTGGTTTCTTCGAAATTCCAAGCAGGAATGTCATTGTTATTGTGCTGAATACTAAAGTACTGGAATTCTCTAAGCAGTGCAAAACTAAAAGCGTTTATCTTCAATCAAAAAATCTAAGAATGCTTGGGTCGATGACTACTGCTTTGCATTTCTCTGAAGCCGTCAAATATAGGGGAACTGGTTTTCCTTTCTTGGGAAGCTACAAAATAAACCCGGGCAAGATCGCGTTAGTGGCAGGAGAGGGACCACTCGAAAGAGTGTGCTGGTCAAATCTTGATATACTGTCAGAAGACGTCAGGACAGCTACAAACTGGTGCTGGTTTATAAAAGAGAAAGTCATTTTCCGTGTATTATCAACGGCTGTAACAAGCACGTAAGCCATTAGTATAGTGGCCTTATTGTAGGAATATCCCAAAGAAATTGTATAAATATTTGAGTAAAAGTTTTGTTGCTTCAGGGGAAAGGCCTTATGGAGACGTATTGGCTGATAGGGAAACACGGCGTTCTGGGCGACCGTCAGCACCTTCAGGAGAAGCCTGAAGAAATGGATGTCATGTCTGTTAATCCTCACAGTGAAAAGGTAAGAGAGAGAGAGAGAGAGAGAGAGAGAGAGAGAGAGAGAGAGCTGAAAGTCAAGCGTACAGCTCTGGAGTAGACGTATCCTTGAATGGCCCGTGTATGTCTCGTTTATCCAGAACTTCTTATTTTCCCTGTGAACGTGAAAAAAAAAACTTTTTTCGATACCACTACAGAATCATTCAACCGAAAAGACATCCTCTCCATCATCATTCAGTACCTTAAACGAAACCTAAAGAAGAAGTCTGAATAGAAATCCCTCCAGCAAATTCCCAAAAGTGTCTAATCTCTTTCTGCAACTTGAGCTGAATCTCAGAGTTCTAGGTTAACCGTAATTGGTTGCTACGCTGACAGATTAGGACTTCACATGAAATACCTTGACGGAGCGCTAGTTCCACATCAGATCTGATCTGTGAACTAAGTGCGCGACTGCTGAAATGATTTTTAAGCCAAGGTTTTGGTTTTTCAGTTGCTTCAGATTCGACAGATAGGTAATTGTGTGAACTCCAGTTAATTAGATATGCTTTATTACAAATTTCCTGCTATTTAACAACCCAATCTTCATTGAGTTAGTGGTAAAGAACATATCTTCAAGAAGTGCTGAAGCTAATTACGACGAATCTTTTCATTACGATTTTAAATTCGCGCATTGTAATGACCAGAAGGAGATGCGTTGCATTCCTTTGCTCAAGGAGCTATTGTAGCCCTGCCGTACTAAATATCCTACAATTTATGACGCAAGAATGTGCTGACATGCAAGCCTTGTCGTTTTTTTACTTTGGAACCAGAGTTCCAATAATATACAGCGAAAAACATTTTTTTTTTTAAGAGATATGGTTATTGTGGAAAAGAGTAACATGAATTTATTATTATGTGCTTCCGGTAACCAAGAACTTCACTGTTTTTCTTAGGAATCAAATTGTGCTGTATTTTGTTTTTGATAAAAAGAGAAAGATTTAATAAATTACTTTCTTATATATTTCCTTGTATCAGGTCGTAATTTTTCTCTTTTCATCCAAAGCAGGATAATTTGATTACTAAGAAAAGCAGAGAAGTTAATGGTTACCGGAAGCACATATATTCAAGACCGCAGGCATATCATGAAAGTTAATTTGACCTGAGTATTGACCTGACCACGGTGACGTCAACAATTGACAAACAACGACAAGAGAGAGTCTCGCATCTTAAAGTAGCTGCATTAAGTCTTTATAAAAAAAAAGACATGGCTTTGTATACCGAGACATTCTTGTGTCATAAATTGCAGTGATCTGTTAACTTTTACTTTACTAATCCGTTGCGAATTATAACTTTATTCTTCAGTGAAATTTAAGGATGAAGCAGCAGTGCTTTTCCCCGGCACTGTTGTCATAAACATAACTCTCCCAAGAACATGTTATTGTATCTAAGAAAAATAAATCAATTATATCCTCTCTCTTGGCTTAAGTCTGCCAATTTCTCCTTGTTTACGGGTTTTCATTCTTCTTCTTTTACCAGTGTTGTTTAGCCTCTTAGTATTTTAAATGTACAAGCACCACAGTGCATTAACAGTGATTAATATCATATATTACAGCATAAGTAAACAGACTGAAAACCTGTCTTCCTACAGGCTCGTCTGGCCCAACAAAGTGCCTTCAGCTTCAGTGGTCCATCGAATCTATTTGCCAAGCTCAAGTCACTTCTATAGAAGCTCGGATCCTCTGCCTCTGAGCCTCTGTACAAGACCAGCCCTTTCATCCTTCAGCTTCTCTATAACAGACCGGAATTTTACCTCTCGACTGCTACACGAGCTGTTAATCAGCTCAGTGGTCTGGTTAAACTAGGGTATACTGAACTTTTCTACACGAGCTCTTACCCTTTACCTCTCAACTTCTTGAGAAAACCCGGATCCTTTGTTTCTCAACCTTTTCAGTACTGGAACTGGAGACGAGGACAAGTGTGACGCCTCTCTTTTTACCTCCTGTGGTTCATAACTGATCAGCAGCATTTCCATGACTTTTGTTTTACAGGAGAAAATGCATAAACCAGGTTGGTTTAGGAAGAAACAGTCACTGTAATTATGTCGAGTAAAGAGCAAGGAATGCAAGGATTAGGCCTATAGGTTAGGATGAGGAGAAACTAGACCGAGAATACCCAGGATGAATCATGAACTGTAATGATGGTGAATCTTTCTTACAATAAGTAAAGCACATGAATATCTCCTGAATAATATATTGTATTTATAGGAAGAGAAGGTTTATTGTGATCAATAGCTATGTACAGTAGTCCTACCCTTTTCTAGAAATAATAAAGTTGTGTAGTGTTAGGCACTATCCCCTACTGATGTTTTGATTCATACCATTTCTTATGCTATAGGTCTTACTGGCTGGCGTTTTGTATGAATAATCCTAACTCACTCATCAGTATGTGTAATATAGTATACCATGACAGACTAAATACGTGGTGTAGCATCACAGTAATCACAGCATTCTGCAGAAACTGAAACTGTAAATGTCGGGAAAGATAATGAAGATAATGCTGCCAATTAAGATAAAATTGCATCAAGATAATGTCTCCACAATCGATCCAAGGCGATTTTATATGTGAAACAGCATTAGGTTACAGTTAATTAATCGCGAACACGGGCTTGTTTGAACCGATTTGCTGAATCGATTATTCTGATTTGAAATACTTGATCTGCCCAATTTAGATATTCATCAGTTAGTACTCCGAAATTCCTCAGTCTTCACAATTTGCACCTCCTTACTACATGTTTTTACTGTTTTGAAATCAAATCCTTTTTGAACGATTTTGCCCTCTTGCTATGCAACCTGTTTTTTCCCTCCTGCCCCTTCGATATATTTCAGTTCATCCAACTCTGTATCCTTCATAATGTTTCTTGTTTGGGTCATGAAATCTTCAGTGTCACCTGTAACCAGGTGTCATTTGCAAACTATTTACCCTGCAAGTTTTCATCATCCACGATAATTGAGTAGTGTATTTACCAAACAATGTCTGTCCCAGGACACCGCCTTGTAGGTCTCCTCTCCGATGCCTTTACACAATTTTCCACTTGAACGTGAAAAGTTCCACTGATGGGCGCCTCTTAAATTATTCCAGTGCATTATATTCAAAACCTATCTATTATAAATCTTTTATCATAAACTCATGTGCTGTTGTATCAAACGTTGCATTCAAATCTGTACGAATAGGAAATTCATCACTACAGTCAAGAAAGAAGCAGAATAAATCCAGCAATATTAATGAACCTACAAGTACAGGACCACATATCAGGAGGGAGTATCGACAGAAAAGATGGAGAACTTTATTCCCCACACCCAGCTACCGGTAAGGACCAGGAAGAAGGAGTTATTTTAAAAAGAGGAATTGCTATTTGTGACCCCCTACAAAAGTCTCCAGAGTCCTCAGCCACCCTAATCGAATGTTCTCACTGATTATGAGAAACGGAACTACTGCCGCGCAGAGAGAAGGAAATAAGCAAATGCATTTTTTTTTTATTATTTTACGCGTTTGGTATGGCATTGCGAATCCTTAAAACCCAATCAAATCAGAGACATGAAAGTGTTTAAAGTATTTCAAAGTCTAAGGTGCCACCTTATTGTGCAGAGACACAACTGAAGGCCTTAAGAGGAACAAATTTTACTGGTGGCCGAATTCTTCCACAATTGGCCAAGATTCAACAGTGTCGTGGTGGCTGAGGCTGTCTCAGTTTGCGCACAAAATGTTTACATCTGATTATGTATCAACCTGTATATTTAGATGTAAAGCACTTATAACAATGAAGATAACAACGCAAGGACGATAGGAAATTAACTTTCCAATGGTGCTAAAGAACAACAAAAGGCAGCAAGAAAGGTCTGAGAGCAGTAGAGACCAGACGAATGAAATTACTGACGAGTGGAACATGTTCACTCTCCCAGGTTTCTTCCACAATGACTCTCACGTTTCTGATAGTGTACCATGAGAGAGAGAGAGAGAGAGAGAATGCTCGTTCACTAACTTGCCCTGTCAGCCATAAGAATTTTGTCAAGCATGGGGTACTCACCGACAATTACGATACGATAGTTATCGTGGTAGCTCTCACCCCAAATGACATTATGTTTAGCATAAGTAAACAAACAAATAAATTATGTAATATTTGAATAGACAAGCTAATGTACTCCGGGATAACGTTGGGAGAATGGTAACTGATTAACACAAGGAAGAACAAAAACAATAGATGGTTAATTGTCGTAGGGTGATAAAGAAAGAGATTATCCAGGATAATTATCCCGGATAATGTAGAAAGAATCGTAAAAAGTAAAGAAAAATGAACAAAAACAAGATTCGACAATAAAGAAAGAGATTATCCAGGATAATTATCCCGGATAATGTAGAAAGAATCGTAAAAAGTAAAGAAAAATGAACAAAAACAAGATTCGACAATAAAGAAAGTTATCATCTAGGATAATCTTGTAACAAACTGAAACAACATACTTAGCATTATGAAGTATATCATTTTCCAAAAGTTTATAAACCTGAATTTTTAACTCTTTTCCTATATTTATCAACAATATTATAAAGGTTGTTCATAAATATAGACAAAGATTAAAATTAAAATTTGTACACGTTCGGAAAGTTGTAGTCACCCTTTCCAAAGTTCTTAACGGTAAGTATGTTGTTTCATTTTGTGACCAGATTATCCCGGATGGTCAATTTCTTTATTAGCCTTCGACAATTAACCAATACACACACATATATATATATCATATATATATATATTTATATATATATATATATATATATATATATATTAGTTGCAATTTGAAAGCTGGGGCCTTGCTAGATTAAAGGGGTATACTAGGATGATACTCAACTTACCTCAATTACCACAAAAATCTGGACTCGGGCCTTGAGGACAGCTAAAATTATACACAACAAAATACGGCTGAAGGCCTACTTCAAGAGGGGAGTGATTAGATAAACTCTGGGGTTTAACTTAATTCATTATATTTCCAAAAGAAAACACACCAGAAGAATGGTAGCGTAATTCTGGTATAATCAGGCAAAAGCAAATGACGGGGAATTTCCCGGGGGGGGGGGAGTACAATGGGTTCCCGCTTCAAAGGGAATTGAAAATGAGAAGGTGGGGGCCACTACGTACACATCCACAGCTGAATACTACTAAGCTGCAATCGAAACACTTACGGTTACTCAGCCGAAACTAGCACTGTGGTGGCGGTATAAAGACTTAAAATACATTTACGAACGACAGAAAACAACGCTGGTGGAATAAAAAAAAAAATTATTGGAAGTTTGAAGTGAACAGTTGTAAAGCACGCCTACATAGGCCTACATTAACGGGCATGCTTTGCAGCTCTTCACTTCACGCTTCTAATATATTTTTTTTTCGACCAACGTTTGTTTTCTGTCGTTCGTAAATGCAATTTAAGTCACCTGCGAGTTTCCTTCCTCCACGGGTGCTCGGAATGGTACGAGACGTGGTTATAACAAATGTCTTTATGCCGCCAGGAACTCGGCCTCAACTACCAAATGTTACTGATATACTTGAATAAACAATCAAATTATGTAATTTCCATTTCCGAAATAAGGTAATTACCCTAAACTATTTAGAAAAGTATGCTTCCTAAATAAGGTATTTGTTTGTTTTGTGTGTCGTAGAAACCGGAGCTCAATTTACCGGGAGTGAAATTACCAGGGTCAAAAAGACCAGCAATATACATACCGACCACTTATATATATATATATATATATATATATATATATATATATATATATATATATATATATATATATATATAATTCCCTTCCTAAATATTGTAAGACGCTATCTTCATTATCCTCTGATACACTTGGATGAAAAAGAGGCCAGGCTAATCAAAGGTGAAATTGTTTCAAGAGAATTGTAACAATGAAGACTGAAAATAATATTATGCCTACTGCTCACCGCGCTGAAGGAAGAACATCGTTAATTAGGGATATAGTGTGGGCATGAATTACAAGCACACGTCACTCAAGACAACTATATAGTCCAAGCAACAGGGAAGAGTCTAAAATGAAGGCTAATGCACTTGTTTTCCAAATAAACTTGGAAGATGACGAATGTTATACTGTATTCAGTAAAATTTAGATTGACTCCAGAAATAAACTGAGATAGCAAATACGTGGAAGGTTTCTAAATACGTAGAGGTTCTAATTTTGATTATTAAGTAACTGCGTTAATTAAAAAAAAAAAAGTCTTTCCCTGCCATAGCTCACTTGTTTATTGTGCTCGGCCACGGTGATGCCACATGGTCAAATTTAGGCACCGAGTTCATTGATTGATACTAATGTCTGGGGAATTCTACTATTAACAGACAGCTGTTTACATTTGCTTGAACCCCGCATTTGAAGTCTGTATTTGAAACTCTGCATATATATATATATATATATATATATATATATATATATATATATATATATATATATATATATATATATATATATATATATTAAAAATCACGTCAGAAGGTGAGTGACAACTGGACTTTGAACAAGTACTTTCGTGGTTTATTCTACACTTTCAAATTCGTGGAAGGTTTCCAAATACGTAGAGGTTCTAATTTTCATTATTAAATAACTGCGTTAATTAAAAAAAGTCCCCAGTGAATTTACGTATATAATCATGTTGTTCCCTGTCATAACTCACTTGTTTATTTTGCTCGGCCGTACAGTGATGCCAGATAGTGGAGTACCCTGACAGTCTGTCAAATTTAGGCACCGAGTTCATTGACTGACGCTAATGTCTGGGGAGTTCTACTATTTACAGACATTAATTTGTTTCCTACATTTGCCTGAACCCCTCATTTGAAGTCTGTATTTGAAACCTACATGCATATATATATATATATATATATATATATATATATATATATATATATATATATATATATATATATATACATATACATATACACATATGTAGGCCTATGTGTATTTATTACATATATATAATGTTTATGCGTATATATATATATAATAAAATCCCACGTCAGAAGGTGAGTGAAAACCAAGACTTTGAACAAGTACTTTCGTAGTTTATCCTACTTTGAGGTTCAATTGTGAACTCGAAAATGTAAACTACGAAAGTACTTGTTCAAAGTCCCGGTCTGCACTCACCCTCTGACGTGGATTTTATAATATTCTCAAGCACGCGTCCCTTCGTGCTGCATTGATTATATATATAATATATGTATATAACGGCATGTGTTAAAAAAAAGTAAAACTTGAACACAGTTTCCATAAACGTCTCTTAGAATTAAATTCCACTCATTCAACCATTCACAGTTTTGTTTTAAATGTTATGGATAAATACCTTCTAATATAATAAATACTTTGAATTTCCAGAAGAATTCACATCGCAGCCCTGGAAAATACCTCCCAGAAAACAACAGAAACAAACCAATTAAACTTGTCAAGATTTTTGTTGCAATTCAACGCGGAGAGTCGTCTGCAAATTGCTCCTGGAGAGAGTTCGAGCCGTTCTCGGCATCTGGCAACACTGCACGTCATGTAAGCAAGTGAGTCGCGGTCGCCATTTTCCCAAACCGTCCGCCGTCGAAGTTACTCTATTTAGCTAATTTACACCGCCATTTACAAGTCGATTTACACAAGGAGTGTCAAGCGGTGCGGGAGATTATCCACCTGAGGTAAATATGAGCAATAGGACGATTTATTGCTTTGCGTTTTGTTAATATCGGCCGAAATAGTTCGGGGTCCTGGCAATTTGTTTACACCACCTGGTGTTGGTGGGGGCCGCCGTGCCCCGAACACTCTTTTCCTTTGTTTATATCTGTAGTCAAATTACTATTAAATTATGCTATGAAATCAATGTATGGGAGATTATCGCCGTTGGCTGGTTATATGTTCGTGTAAAGGCGAAGTTGGTTAAGCCGTGAATGGGCCAAACCCGTCGGAGTATTCCGACGGTGTTCGGTAGGGGAAGGCCCTCGGGGCACTGAGTTTAGACACACGTACCCCAAGGGTAGGGAGACAGGGTGAGACGTTGGTGTCTCCCCGAAATTTGACCCTGCTGATCTGTAGCTTAGTTTATCAGGTATTCAGTGGTGAGGGGGTGGGGGCAGGTGGGTGGGGCGAAGCCCCCCGTAGCCCAGTCGCCCCTGGGTTACGTGGCATTTTATATTGGCGACTTATCAAATTTTACCGTTAGGCCTAGGCTAGGCTATTTGTGGGGTCCATGGGTCCAAGGCCTCCCCCGCCCCCAGCCAGGTCAGGGCGCAGCGCCCTAAGTCAGGCTAGAAAGGGAAGATCTGTTTAGGTCAGGCTCCTTAACCATTTACATCACCTCAGGACGTACCCTTATAAGGAAACCTGATTTTTAGGGCGGCCCACCAAGCCAGACCATAAGATTAAGCCGTGGGAAAAAAATATGGTTTGTGGTAGATCTAAGCCGGCTGTCCGCGGTGAGCTTAGGCTATGGCAGTTGACGGTTTTGCGTACAACTCTACCTGCTGAACAAAAATTTAAAGTAATTACCTCTTGCCAGAACGTACGAGCTTGCCAGAAATCTTTAAAGATGCAGATAAGCGGAAATGGTAATGTTTTGTTTCACGTTTACGAACGCTTCGAATAGTGTGCAGCGGAGCTAGACTGTGGCAATTGATGTTTTTCCATGTTATTTTACTTGCTTTACAAGAGCGGATCCCTTCGGTCATAAGGTAGCAACGCGCACCTACTTTACAATGGGGCCTTTTGACAGTGGTGCTCCCCTTAAGAGCACCAACTTAGAATTGATTTGACATTCTTTGTACATATGGCACCAGTGCATAACTGCCAGGCCTTTTCCGGGTTCCACTTGAGTGCGCAAAAGGTATCGTCCCCCTGACTCCAGTGGTCACTGTTTTATGAAAATTAGTGTGTTGGGTACATGTCTAAAATTGATTTATTTTCAGCTTATGAATACGAAGGAAGCAATTTTCCACTCTTAAGAAAATTAAACAATATTATTTAATTTTGATACTCCCCCTTATTTTTACTTAACAGTACAGGCAGTCCCCGGTTAATGGCGGCCGTGGTTAATGACGATCCGGTTTTATGGCGCTTGTCTAGCAACGAAAATCGGCAGTTATCGGCGCCGAAAATTGCCAATTTCCGCTTATCGGCGCCGATAATTTAGTATTGGCGCCAATACATACCTAATAGAGGTGCCGATAACTGAAAAGCAGCACTTTTCGGTGCCGATAAGCCCGAAAATCACCACTTTTCGGTGCCGATAAGCCCGAAAATCGCCAGAAATCACCGGTTTTCGGTTAGTGGCGATTTTCGGTTATCATCACACCCCCAGAACCGAACCCCCTCCAATAACCGAGGACTACCTGTACAGGATACTGACAAGCTGTAGTGGTTTTTTTCAGTATAGCTAAATTGTGTAATGTCACTGATCCGTTTCACTGATATATTTCTTCTTTTCGCAGGTTATTTAGTTATTGCAATGAGTAGTGCATCGCACGGAACCAGCACTTGGGCAAGTGTTGCTGCTCAGGCTCCGTCAGGTGCCACAGCAGCAGCTTCTGCTCAACCACAGTGGTTCCCTCCTCCCGGCGCTTATCCAGGCTACGGGGCTCCGTATGGTACACCAGGTGCGTCGGCTCCTCAGGGGTGGCCAGCATATGCTCCCGGGGCCACGGCGTATCCAGGTTACACAGGCTATGTAAGTTGTTTGGCGAGGAAATTTGTTCATCTAGGCTAATCGTGGTAGTGTTATCGGCTCTTGTAAATCTTCATTGGTTAAGAGTAAATGCTTTATATTATCTGTAAGTAACAAGTGTAGCAGAGAGGTTAAGAGTAAATGCTTTCAGCTTGAACGTGAACGATACTTGCACCATGTCCCAACTTTTTCCTAGTGTAATTTGCAGAAGGGGGCTGCTGAACCTGTTGCAAAAGTATACTGTATGCCATGCTCGTTTTAGTGTTGGCTGAACGAGATCAGATCTGGTTGACCTAAGACAGGGCCTATCTTTCTTGTAAAATCGTAGAGTTGTCAGATACAGTAAACCCTCAGTACCTAACTGAACAAAGATCTTATATCCCTACTTCTTAGGTTTCTTTGGATTGTAATTTCTCATAACTGAGTTTCCCATGAAAGGGACAATTTGTTCATCAGTTAAAAATTTCATGTAAGTAACTTACCAAGTAATTGCATAGATATGAGCTTCCTACATATGGCAGCCTAAAAATTCAAATTTCGCGGTAACGCCAGCATTTGTTTTGGTGTAGGCACATGCCCTGCCCACTATCGGGGACTGTGAGGAACAACCAGGCTGAGAGCTTCATTTCATTTTCTGCCGGCTCCTGAGTAAGATCGGTGGTTCATTGTGGCCACTTCACCAAGTTTCATTGTAGCGCACAAATCTTAGTCGGTTAGCCTTGGTTAAATTATATAACTGAATTTAGGATGTCTGACTCTAGCTCCTCAAGTGTTAGGTGTTCCATTGAAGGTTGCAAGACTAGGTTAGCATGTTTAGAATGTAAAGATTGGGACGATAAACGTGGAAAGTCTTTAGGTCTCATCAAGACAAAATGGATAAAGACAGGAGAGGAAGGCGACTGTTAGGCCCGGAAACAAAGCCAGCTTAGAACCTGTAAAAGCAGCAGACCTTGTAGAAGATAATTCTGTCTCTTCTCCGAAGATTCCTGTTTCGTCACCTATCCGTAGCCCTTCCACTCCTGTTCTGTGTACTCCTGTTTAGGTTCCCATGCTCCCGATCGTGACACCATTGCCAGTCTGGAATAAGAGTTCAACAAAAAGTTAGAGTTTTTAGCCAACACAGAGATGGGGTTGGGTTCTTCTTTTAGATCCTGTATGGAAAGAGGCAATGTACAAAATGTTAGTGCAGTGTAAAGTGTTGAGGAGGTGGCTGCCTGTCCCACTGGTGCTCCTAGACGAAGGTTCCTGTCCTGCAGCGGGGAGAAGACATACCGGAGGTCCAAGGGAGGTGTCTCGTTCAGTGTTCGTCGTCTGTTGTCGGTTTTGGAAGGCTCTTTGCTGGACACGAGGTGTCAGTGGTGTAGACCTTCCACCTCTCGACATTTGAAGAGCCTCTCCTTTGCGGCAGACAGCTCCCCTCCTCCTGTCAAGAAATACAAGGAGGCTAGTGTAAGTCCTCAGTCCTCCTGCAGTTTCGTGGTGCCTCCTCCTACATCTTCTGCTTGTCCGACTCCATTGGCCTGGAACAGTCTGGAGTCCATCTCTTATTTGGATCGCCAGTTCTTGACTGCGAAACGTCTGGAAGAATCTATTAGTCGACCTTCTTCAAGACCCTGTCTTGCCCCTGAAGAACCTTTGTCTCCTGAATGTGCTAGGATGGCTCCTGTAAAGCAGTCTCGTTCGACCAAGCGCTTGGCACCAACCTCGGGGTGTCAGATGACACCGCTCGCTGACTCGACTCTGGTTATGCCTCATTCACTAGCGCATTCTTCGACCCAAGAAGATTCTTCTCTTGCTCCTCTTAAATGGTATTTGAACTGGTTTATGGTAGCAACCGTTATTTATATTAGAAATTAACTTTTTATAAAACCCATTCATCATAGGCTCCCATTCATGATCTGTTAGATAGTGGTTAACACTTTTTAATGTGTGCCATGAAATACCTCAAGATGTAATAGGGTTGGTTGAGGATGCACATTGGAATTGTTGTATCTGGGACGTTTTGTTTTATCACATGGATTCATCCTGCTTAGTAAAAGTCTCTTTTATGACAAGTTGGTTTCTACAACTACTTGTTTCACAGTTTAAAACAGTTTTGATCGTCATGTGTTTGAATGGGTGTATGCAGTGTATTTTGGCTTTCATTTTGAGGTTTCCTTTGGTAGCACCTTGATAAAATAATGATTTACTGATATTTAAAGTTCTTATTATGGTAAGCATATTTTTATTGTGGCACGCCTCATGTGTTATTAGCTTCTGTTTTGAGTAGGAATTTTTGCTTTCAGTTACATTGTCATCTTTCCTTTCGGTCAGTTTCACCTGTGATAAGTCTAGACCGGGCTGTGAACTGACATTGACTTGGAGGATTTTTTGTGTGGGATGTTGAGTTGGGAGTTTATAGCATTGAATTTCATTTTATTGATGTACATTAGAATATGAAGTTGCAGATTTTTATGGGGTTTTAATAGGTGTCAAGAGAATAGTGAGTAGTAAGGCTATTGTATGTATTTTATGCTACATAATATTTAAAAAATTATTAGCCCAAGTGAAAGGCCTGTTGCCTTTTGAAGGGCTGTATTTAATAGTCGGATGTTGAAGTATAAATGTGCGCATATTTTTAAGGAATTTGCATGTGGAAATGTGTGTGTTTTTATACCAGATGATTTAGAATGTTTGAATGTTATGTGCTGTCATGACAAAAATAATTACCGAATTCTTTTTCAATCAACAGCCCGCTGCATGGCCTTATCCTGGCATGGGGACGCCCCCGCCTCCTCCACCTCCACCCGCTGAAGAAGGTTCAGAGAGCAAAGAAAAAAGTAAGAGTGATGAGAAAGGGAGTAAATCCTCCTCAGAAAAGAAGTCCTCGTCCTCAGAAAAGAAGAGTAAGGATAAGAGTTCGAAGAAATCCAGCTCTTCCGAGAAAAAAGAATCGAGCTCTTCAAAGAAGGAGTCAAGTTCTTCCAAGAAGGAATCGAGCAGTCAAAAGAAATCTTCAGAGGAGCAGAGTCAAACTGCTGAAAGTGCAGCTGCTGCGGCTCAGGCGTATCCTACCCCTGATTACACAGCTGCTGATTACGCTGCATATTACTCCCAGTATCATTATCCTGTTTATGGTGGTTGGTATGGCCCAAGTGGTCCTCCACCCATGCCAAATGTGGCTGCGTACAATCACACTGCCACTTCTGAAACTACAGATGCTAACAACTCAAGTTCGTCGTCTGGATCCCCAGTTAAGTTTAGTCCTCAAAACAAGAAAACTGCTGGATATAGTACATTACAAGGTCAGACCCCTCAACAGACCCCAGACCTAGCTCTCCCACCACCTGATTTTAGCCAGCCCCCTCCTAACTTCAGTCAACCCCTAACTTTAGTCAGCCACCCCTAACTTTAATCAACCACCGCCTGGTCAGTATCAGCAGTCTCCTGGGAGTCATCACCACCATTCAACCAACCAAAGATCCAAACAAGCATCTGGTCAGCACCGTCAGTCACCACCACCGCATTATCAACAGCAGCCTCGCAATCAGTATGAAGATGATGGTTCAAACAGGGGCAGCAAACAAAAGTACAATAGTAACAGCAACAGTTCTAGCAAAGGAAAAGGGAATACCATGTCTGGCAATCCTTGGTCTAATCATCGTTACGGTCAAGGCTTTGAAGGGAAGGAAAATTACGATGGTACACCATATAAGAATGACAGTTCGAGTTACAAAAGTTCTGGAGGTTCCTCCTACAAAAGCTCTGATAGTCCCTATAAGAATGCTGAAAGCCCCTATTATAAAAGTAATGAAAGTTCATACAAGGGTGGGCAGTATAAGGGGTCTGAGAGCGGATCATCCTACAAAGGTAGTCAACACAAGGGTTATGACAACTCCTCCTCGTACAAAAGATCTGACGGTTCATCGTCGTACAAAGGTAGAACTTCGGACAGGGCAGAACGCACAGACAGTCAAGGAGCTAAAAAGCAAGATTCCAAGGGATCCAAGCCATCCAAGGAAAGGGGAGCTCCCGATGCAGCTGGAGGTGATTGGCCTGAATCACTCAAGTAGGTGTCATTGTTGCTCTAGATCTTGAGAATTGGCATTTAATTGTGTTTGCAGTGTCAGGCGTCTTTGCCTGAATGATATTGTTAAACCTGAGATGTAGTGAACTGGCAAAAATTCCCTGCCGTAAGTACAGCTTTTATTTATCCCATGCATTATTCCTTTCTTTTCAGATCTTATGTTGGTCGCTGCTTTGCTCGTTGTGTAACAGAGTTAGACAAGGATCAAGTTGAGATTTGTTTAAAAGGAAAGTTAACCCAAGCAGCAAACAATGGCACTTTGTGGACCAAGGTATGCTTACATATTTTATTAGTAGTACTTGTACTTCTATTTGACTTACTAACAGTGTATGTAAAAAACTTGCAAGCTACATATAATTTTTGTAGTCATGATGGTTTTGTGCAAAGGAAAAATTAGTTTCATACAGTATAGGTAACTTAACAAGTAATTACACTGCTATTGTTTCCACTTGTGTGGCAGCTCAAAAATTCAAAAGTCGCGCCAGCGCTTCTATTGTTTTTGTGTTGGCGACAGCCCCTCCCACTATCGAGGAACGATAGGGAACAACCCAGCGAAAGAGCTCAATTTACTTCTGCCGGCTCTCGAGTTAACATCAGTGGTTTGCAACAGCTGTTTTGAATTCTTTCATCGGTCTTTGGGTTGTATCTCACAATCTAGAAGTATTCTTACTTTTGCGTAGCATCTATTACTAGCATTAGCTTAGGGTTTTATAATCAGCTTAGTAGTGACTTAATTGTGAATTCATTATGTCTGATTCCAGTTCCTTTAGTGTGAGGCACTGTCGGTAGGGGTGTAACACTAGACTGACCAAATCTGCTTACGACCCCCACACGATTTTTTCTAGTTGTAGGAGACGTTCACGTTCAAAAGAGAATGGTGAATGTAAAGACTGGTGTGAAAAGCAATGGAAGGTTTGCAGTCCCATCTTGATGAATTCGATAGGGATAGGAAGCGGAAGGCAGCAGTTAGAGCAGCAAGTAGGACACGTAACATTGATTCTACTCCTAACACTAGTGCTGAAACGGCAGAATTAGGGGCTTCCGCCAAAGTGCTTATGGAGAAGGTTTTTAGTGAGAAATCGAAAAGTGAAAGTGTAGTACCAGTGGATGAGGTGGCTGCCCATCCCACTGGCTCTCATAGACGAAGGTCACTGTCACACACCCCAGAACCTGCAAGAAGACATACCTTTGGTCCCGGTGAGGTTTGCCTATGGGTAGTCGCCCCCTCATTCGGGCCTGCGACTCAGGCTACAACTTCAGACAGCCATTGGAAAGGCGTCTTGGTAAATGTGCATGAGTTGTCCTCCGACTCTGACAGTTCTTGCCCCAAGAAGAGGTACTGATGGTGCTTTCCACGGGAATTGCGCACTTGGCCCCGCAGTCTTCAATCCTCCTGCAGCACCTGGCCTAGCCCATGGTATTATTCTCATGAACTCTTGACCTCTCGTCAGTATTTGACGCCCCGGCTCCAGAGCTCCAAGAAGCTCTCCTCTTTCAAGTGCCACTCACCTTCTGGGCGCCCAGTGTCTTCATCCAAGCACTCAGCACCAGCGGTCTCTTCCGAGTGCCCATTGTTTCCCTCATTCTCGGCACCAGCTGACAAACGCCTGACTTCCATTCTTCCTTTAAGCTCTTCTGCAGCAGAGACTACAGAAGCTTCCTTGGAGCCCATTAAGCGGCAATTGGCAGATATGGTTTTTTTGCAAAAGGCTCCAGCATTATCTAAATGTCCTCAAGACCCTCAGTTGTCTCCAGTTTCTTCAGATGAAGAGTAAGTGGATCAAGAACCTTCTTCATTGTCTTATGCAGCTCTTTTGAGGTTTTTCTTGGCCAGTTATTTATGCATAGCACGTGTTTTTGCTATAAAGTATATTTATACCCTGTACCCTATAAACTAAAACGCTTCAGTGCAGGTGACAGTATTGTCTGGTTGTTTTTTATATTGGTACTGTGCCCAGGGCAAGGGCACCTTTTGATGCTTTGCCAGCCATCGGAATACTCCGCTGCAAAGCTCCCACTTAAGTAGAGGCGCTCCACAGCTATACCGCCATGCCAGTTAAGAGAGCTACTGTAGGAGAATACTGCCACTGAAATAAAATCACAACCCGCCCCCTGAGAGTGGTGGGTGTTCCAGGTACACTGTGCCCCGGCTCCCCAAAACCCGGCACCTTATTTCAAGGTGAAGAAATAGTACGAGAAAATGCTGTGCTTCCTCCCATGATACCATGCCAGTTACTAATGGTGGTCGCAAAGTACTGCCAAATTTTAACACTGTTTTAACTGTCATTAAAAATAGTGAGAAGAAAAGATCGATTACACTTCAAGTATGTTGATTGCAAAATGGAAGTGAAGGACATATTGTTCCTGCAAGCTAATGAGGTAGAAGTTGCTCTAACATCTTTAGCTTTCTTATAGTAGGCAAAATGCTCTCCTGAATCTAATCTGAGAGAGGTCTCAGAAATAAAATCCATTTAGGATGAAGGGTAATGTGCTCTTAGTCAGAGATCAAAATGGGTCCTTGCCAGAACACTGTAGGTTATGGATGGCCCCCCCCCTTTTCTGGCCATGCTGAGGTAATACCTGAAAACTTCAACTGGACAAAGGGCTCTATTCTTCCTCAGAGCCAAAGATGTCCTTTAAGTACTTAAAAGAGAAAGAACGGATCCAGGTCTAGGGTAGGTCCTTGTTCTTGGTTAAAATCCAAGGGTGAACGAACAAACCATGTCTCCTTGTGAAAAAGACCTACTCTAGAATGATGGCTTGAAGCCAAGGTCACCAGAAAGTAATTACAGAGTCAGAGCCCACCCTCCTCCCCTCTGATGGACATACGGCACAAACAGAATGAGGTTGTCTGCTAAGTCGTTCCTGTTGTTCCCGTTAGTGGACGGGACTAGTTATCTACACTAAACAAAGTGCTACCATGAATTTTGAGTTTAAGCTGCTGTGCGAGTTGGAAACTATAGCAATGTAATTACTTGGTAAGTATATATAAAACTTTTATTGTAAAAATAGCATTTTTACATGAATGTGTTGTCAGTAGATTAGCTCAGCCGTGATGCTGTGCAGTGAATTATGCTAGACATAGAGGTTCACATTGATGTGAGGTGGTCTCTTTATGAGACAGACAAACACATGCCAAATGTTTATGTGAGCGTTAAAAAGGTGCTGTGTGGCTTCTTGGGTCGGTTACCCTGGAATAAAGGAAGCCACATTTACAAGGTTAGACAGGCATATATATGTCCCATTTGTTCCAGCATATGCTGTGTCCAGTGCAGTACTTACGGCTTATTCCATTAGCTAAAGTACATTTTTATTTTCAGGACTTGAATGCATCCAAGTAAAGAACTCTAATAAAAGTTCTTTAGAGTGTCAGTGTATAATAATATTGCATCATTATACAGTTTGTTGTATTCATATACAAGCGCACAAGAAAAGCATACTGTATTCTAAACCAGAAATCCTGGTATAATATTAATGTCAAGTTGTGTTTGCGCGCACAACTGCACTCATTTGAACATACAAAATTTAAGTGAAGCAGAATTCTTACTAAATTTAAGTGAAGCAGAATTCTTACTTTACTTACACTGAAGGTTAGACAGTTACATAAGTGGTTGTGCATTTACTTGTACTTATTTTGTGTGTATTAGTAGTAGTCCTCCACTTCATAACTGCAGTTGATTATTTCTGCCATACGTTTGTTGTTCAGTACTGTTTAGAATATTTTGTGTGTGTGTGTGTGTGTAGGCAAATTTAGTATCTACCTGTTAATTGTCTTCAATTGAGGTGTTATGTTGTGGTCATGTAATTTTCTCTTTTCTAGAACTGGGATGATGAGCCTCTGCCAAATGTTTTCAGTCAGTCTGATACCTCAGGATCCCAAAATAAGAGTAACTGGAATTCAACAAATGACACCAGTTTCACCCTTAGTGCCACTCCAATGAAACATGACAAGAAGGGGCTGAATAAAAAACCAGAAGTACCATCTTATGGACAGAATCGTGTTGTAAGGTAATTCCATTGAACTTTCATATTATCCTTTTCTTGATCAGTGTAAATATCCTTTCAAAAGAATATCCTACATTTGCCATTTAAAAACATTTCTCATTGCCATCCAGTAATGTCATGTATTCTTAACTTTTCTCCAAAAAGGGGTTATAGTAGATCAGAAATAGAATCCCCTCCACGTTCCCGGTCTCGGTCACCGCCGTATCGGCGTGGAAAGCGCGACAGCAGGCGAGAACAGTCGTCGTCGGAGGAAATGGATGAATCTGCCGATGGCTTTATAAAGTTGGACACCAAAAAGAGAAGTCGAAGTCCTGTATCCATGAAAGACAAAGGATTTGCAAAGAAGATTAAAAAACCTAAGTAAGTTTTAAAAAAAAAATTCTAATTGTATACTTATGCGCAATAATTATTTTTAGCAAATGGTATCCATATGCTTTTTTGTGTTATTTGGGTTAGCATTTATTTTTATACCATTGGACACTGATTTTTGGTCCAAATGTTAATGTTTAAGAATTTCAGCAAACACTTTGAAATTTGAACTGTTATGTTATATAAAATTCATTTACTACATTGCCAGTCCTTGATCTTTCAGGGCTGATCCCGACTGCCACTTTTACTCGGAACATGGCCTCATGCACCTTGATGCTGATCTACGCACCACTGAGCGTTTAGAGAAACGGGCAGCTCGTTTCAGCGCAGTGGGTGCTCCCAAGAAGCCACAGCCAGCTGAAAGAGGGGGCAAATTTTCTGCTGGAAGAGGCCGTGGCCGAGGGAGGGGTCGAGGAAGAGGCTTGGACTTGCAACAGGATGAGAGTGTCCAACAAAGATCAGAAGGCTTTGGTGGTCCAAAGAATTCTTTTGGTGGCCCCAGGAATTCTTTAGGTGGTGCTAAGAGTGCTTTTGGCACAAAGAAGAAAAAGCAGTTGCATATTGCAGAGGCTGTTAATGCTGCTTTCACTGTTGATGGTGATGATATTGATTGGACATCCATTCATATAGTTGGAACATCAACTGCACTTGAGAAAGAATATCTCCGTCTGACATCGGTATGAAAGTGTTCTCTTCCTTTTAGTGTCTGAAAGGAAATTATCATTATTTTGTAACTTGTTTTTACAGGTGCCCAAGCACCATAGTTACCATAACTTGCATATGTTAGCCTTGTTGATTCTGTACCGTTTGGCATATCGTTGACTTTTAAACAGAATTTCCATTTAACTCTTTTTCATCTTATCTTTTTATATGTTGTTATTCAAAGATTTTCACGTATATTTTGTTTCTAGGCTCCAGATCCAGACACTGTAAGAACTGTAGATACCTTGAAGAAGTCTTTAGAGCACATCAAACGCCAATGGGTCCGAAACCAGGATTATTTCTATGCTTGTAACCAGTTGAAGTCCTTACGACAGGATCTCACAGTTCAAGGGATTAGAGATGCATTTACTGTACAGGTAAGATATGGCAAAGGTCTAAGCAAAGTTAAAGTTGCATAAGATGGTTTTGTTATTTTGGGCAAAGACAATTCTTACTCAGCACATTCAGCTTTACAGTAGGAGTTCTGAATGAAGTAAGCTGACCAAAAACAAATTATGTACTTCTTAGTACTGTATGACACTATTAGAGGTAAAGAAGATTATTGAGAGAATGTGTGCAATGATAACATCAGGTTAGTGTAAGTGTTAATCTAATAATGGTTTGGTTGCCTTTCTTTGAATCCTTTTGGAATGTGTGTGCTTTCCTGTTCTAGTATCAATCAATGTTGTTCATTTTGAAGTCATTAAGCATAAATAGCCTTATGTTTGGACTCTCCAGTTGCACATGTTAAATACTGAAAGACATAGACCGTGCTTGCCCAAACCACTTCCTCAATATCTGCCAAGGTGCAGGTCTATAGTGCAGCTTCATTGCATTCAGAAATACTCCCAGATGCTTGCCCAGGATCTGCTTTTGTTTGATGATTTGTTTGTGCCATTCATTTTGATCCATTCCTTTTTCAGTTATATTCTCAGTGTTTATACTGAAAGCGCATTGATATGAGGTTATAAGGGCTTTTAATTAAGTTTTTCCCTTAGGCCTGTATTGTCCCTTGCCATCCAATGTTACTGCGGGTACAGTTAACGAATATTGTCATCAGTCACTTTCAGTAGCAAATCATCAGGCTAGGCAATATTCAATATTGCTCAGTTTTTCTTTCGTTTGATTCATAGTCACGGGGTTGTCATTCTGGTTTCTTATCTCCCAGATTTTCTGCAGTAACTCTATTCATTTTCAAGGTCTAGTTTAAAGGTTTTGTACTTGGTTTTTACTCTAGTGCTTATGTGTTTTAATATTATTGCAGTTTCTATCGATTCCCCATTCCCTATGTATTATTGCAGTTTCTATTGATTCCCCATTCCCTATGATGTGATTATTCTACTATATTCAGTATGTCATAGTATCATAGTAAGGGTGGTTACATGGGCTTGCATGCAACTCCTTTATATCCTTGCTTGATTAGGACCCACATTATTGTGACCATGTTGTTGGGAATGATAATGACCTCTGCAAGACTTGTCTATTTTGTGTTGGTTTTTGGTCAAGTTCTGACTTTCATCGAATTCCTAGGTGATCCTTGCTGCTCTCTTTTAACCACAGCAGGAAAATCTCTGAGTCCTTTCCACTTGGAAGTACCTTCTGAAGCATTTTCAGTTTGAATGAGAATTGGGAAGTAGGGCTTAGTTTAAGCCAGAAATTACACGAATACTGTTGACTGCTTGATGTCTTGAATGCTGAAGTGTAGGCTGTACTGAAGAGTCTGTGTTACTTCACAGATTTTGTTACTCTCGGAAGGCCAGACCCTCAAAGCTGGCAAGTCACAGTCGCTCCAACTTCAACATTGAAGATTGAGAATCCTGTGTTGACCAGCTCAGTCCTGCATATGGCTTCACTTCCCTTGCTCTCTGACTTATGTTTGTGATTGTCAGTTTGATTGCTGTTTCCAAAAATGCCACATGGAAGTTTACACCATTCCTTCATTATATATTTCATTTAATTTCAGTTAATTTCTTTTAAGTGTTGTTGCTGTTCCTTCAATATTTTTTCAAGCTACATAATGTGCATTCAGTTCTGAGTGCTTTTGCATTTATTGTAGTTGGTTGCCTGCTTAGGGCAGCTGCTGTCAAGGTTACTGGAAGTTTTTCTTAAATTTATTGCATATTAGGATGGGAGGCTTTTGGGGGAATTCACATTCAATTTATAGTTTTACTTTTTGCAAATTTTATATTTCTTGTAAATTTTCAATCAGAAGGAATATTATAAGGATTGTCTGTTCATGCTCTTAAGGGGTATTGCTTCACATTAGCATCTGTTCTCAAGGGGTATTGCTTCACATTAGCTCTGTATTAAGACATTCTGGTCTGAATCTCTCTTCTAAGCCAGGCATAAGAAAGCACTCAGTTCCTCAAATCTAGATTCCTTAATCTCCTATTAAAACACTTGGCTGAGACTTTATGTAATCCTGAAGTATTTAAGTATGCCTCCATTTAAACCCTTGAACTCAGCCATCCTAAAAGATATGATTAAGGCTGTTTTTTATATTTACTGTTCTCCAGGCCTTCTGCTGCACTGTGAGCTTTACTTCCCAAGGAATAGTCCTTTCCTTTTTGCCCTTCTTCAGGGCAAAGAATGAATATTAAGTCTTGGGCTCTTCCGCATTTTTTTGTGTCCAAGTTTGTCTTCCTTGGTGCCAGATGGGTAAGATTCTCCTTATGTCCAGTTAAAGCACAGTCTTCAGGGGCATAGGATGAGGGACCTCAGACACCGTTCTAAACGAGATTGACCTATGTCAAAAAATGCCATGGCTGCTCTTGTTTGAGAAGCTGGTTAAGGAAGCACACACTAATCTAGACCCCTCTTTCTTACCACTCCTGAAGGTAAGTTTTGCGAGGTGAGAGCAGTGGCTGCTACCTTCAGTATCCAGCCTTGAGTGTTGTCAGTGCAGCCCAGTGAAGATGTGACCCCATATTTGCTTTACACTGTGAGATTAAGGGATTCAGTACAAATCGTGCAGAGTACTTTTGCCCCCAGTTACGACGGGAACTCATCCTGAACAATTGGGCTAGCAATACTCTAGCCTTTCCTATTTACTAGGGAAATTTTGGGGGGAGTATGTGGTACCTATTTTGAGGTAGGTAACAGTACTAGCAGATGAACTCTGATCATTAGGTAAGAAGCGTCTTATTCCTGGTGGAGGAGTCAGGTGTCATTGTAGAGTTAGAAATGATACCATTTGGGAAATTAAGTAAATTTTATATGTAGGTGAGGTAACGATGGAGGAGATATTTAGATGGCTTGGAAACCTTCACACGACCCCAGTGAGAGTAATTTGTGATGGTGTCAACTGGACACTGGACATTTGGAAAATCCAGACATACTTGGATGACAACTATGAGAAGGGAGGCAGGAGATAGTTGGAGATTTAAGAAAATAACAAACAGGGAAGATATGGGAAGCAGAATGTCTTGAGGCTGTTAGTGTCACACAGCGTGGGAGGAAGTGATGGTGGCAATGACACTGAAGTGGTCCGGGAGATATATCTTAGTCTCCCTCTCCAGTGCCATCTACAAGAGTAGATTTTATTGCACTTGACTTCATCCTGTTATATGCTACTTATGACATACCAGAATAGCTCTCACTCCCCAGAGACAAGGTATACCCTTTTTTTTTTTAGGCATCCTACACAATTAAAGGCTATTTTATGATGGATGGGTTTGTGATAATGAAATCTTAATTTTTTAATAATCATAATTACATTCACCCTAGTCTCTCATAGCGCCATATACTTTCCCAGTTTCCAAATTTCAGCTTATGTTTTGTTTCCCTGTGTAACACTCTTGTAACATTGCAAAGACACTTTTATGTGTAATGTAGTTAAATTTTCCTAATATGTTTATATGAATTCTTTTTTATTTGAAACAAAGAAAGGATCAGTTGCCATTTAATGACTGCATTTTTGGCAGGTATACGAAACCCATTCACGGATTGCATTAGAGAAGGGCGATCATGAAGAATTCAACCAGTGTCAGAGTCAGCTGAAACAGCTCTACGCAGAGGTTGGCGGGGATAATGCTTTCGAGTTCATCGCTTATAGATTATTATACTACATCTTCACAAAAAATACCCTAGGTAAGTTTCATTATTTTTGAGTTAAGTGGCTCCTCAACTTCGACATTTTGGGGGTCTGGACTCCTGAGAAGTAACAAAGATATACATACAGCCTACTCAATACCCTGCTGTTATTCCTACTATCCACCAATAAGAAGTATAATAAAATTCAAGGAGACTTGGCTTCTGGAGATATGACTTTAACCCCAGGGTTGGGCATAAATGATTGACCCACAATTTTATTACGGAAGGAGCCAGTGCCTATAGTGTGTTCACTATGATAGTCCTCTTGTCCTTTGAGCACTTTCTGGTTCACTACTCTGGATATGCCCATTTAAGGAGGAAATATCATTTAGATATTTAGGATATTTCAGCAATTTTAAATGCTAACATGGGCATAGATGACTTTGCGTGCTACCTGCAAGCGGCCAAGATTTTTAGTGAAGTATAGTTTTTTAAGGCATAAAACTTCATAAACAGTCAAGTAATGTTGATGGATCCTGCTTGGGCCTTTTCCCCCATCATCTAACCCTTTCCCACCTCCTAGGAGTGTTGCTGCTCTCTCACTCTGTCTCTCAAAGGTGTAGATTCTCTAGGGTTCCCATAGTGGCATCTGCCCCCTTCTGATAATAGTGATCCTTGGTTGAAGTCTTTTGAGATGTCATCGTATGAGTATCATTATAAAATTTGGACGGTTTGGTAGAGAAGAGCAAGAAAGCCCAGTCTTCAGAGTCATCTGTGATACTAGTTCCTGCTGATAATGTGTCCATGGAGTCCATAGCTCTTGCATCCCTGGCAGTTTTCATGAAGAGTGGAGAATCCCATGAAGTGCTCCTTTTTGCAGACCTTCCTCCTGAAAAGCCAACTTTGTTAGTGCTTTCTCCTGTGGATTCCAGCCCGTGGACAGCAAGCATAGTATGTTAGAGAAGGAGGAGGTGCAGGTGTTCTTTCTCTTCATCGTCATCATTGTAATGGTCATGTTCTTGTCCAGCACCCATGTTCCAGCGTACACAAGAGGAGGGTTATGTTCCTCGTCTTCTGAGCATTCAAGTTCACATACTAGGAGATACTCTTCACCCCTCCCTCCTTGCAGTAACATCAAGGGAACAGTGTGTGCACTACGATTATCCAGCATTTGAGATTTGGACTTGTTCAGCTTGTCATTGCTCTCCAGAGTGTTCTAACCATAACTGTTCTCACACAAGAGATCTCCAGTCCCTTCCACCTGTTGTGCTTATGGTTCTCCTCTTGTATGGAAGGAGAGCAGAGATGTCATCACTAGGTCTCATGCCTGTCCCCCTTCAATTGTTCCAGTCTCTTTGGATCTCAAGGTTAGTAGAAATAGCAGCTTGAGAAATGTCTTCACTCCAGCAACATCTCCATGACACTGCAGGGCAGCGCCTCCACTCTACCTTTCAAGAAGAGTTCCCTGGCTAACAAGACAACCCTTCCGAAAGCGATTCTACCTACAATAAGTAACAAAATTCGTTAAGCTGAAGTCCATCAAGTTGAGGTGCCACTTAATTAACGTCCATTAAGTTGAGGTGCCACTTAAAATTGTGCTGTAATCCCAGGCATCTTTAACATGTATATATTATTGCTGAATATAGTATAATTGTGAAGCTAGTTACATACTAGATAATTAAGCTTTTAGGTTGCTGTCCTTGAATTCCCATCACCAGAAAGTGTCAATTATTTTACAGACATCACTGCGCTTATGGCGGGGTTGACGTCACATCACAAACAGGACGAGTGTATCGGCTTTGCCCTTAACTTACGCAAAGCATGGTCGCTAAAGAATTACCACAGGTTCTTCCAGTTGTATCGAAATGCACCCAAAATGGCTGGATATCTTGTCGACTGGTTTGCAGAAAGAGAAAGAAAGCAAGCTCTGAGGACAATGCTCAAAGTGTACGTATATCTGTAAGATTTAAGCAGGTTAATAAGAGTTTGGAATGATGTAAGTTTGAATATTTTTACTGTTGTGTTATATACTTTGTTTTTCATTTGAGTGAAAGTCATTTTTAGTGTATTTCACAGAATTTATACCTTTTTTGCTTTAATTTTAATCTTTACATATTGGAAGGTTTTCATATGCAGGTTTAGGATATCATTGGTATAATACTGTGATTATAGCTTAGGAGGTTTTACATATTTAGTAGTAATAATGTGCCTAGGTACCTTTAGTTTTACATTATTTTATGAACATCAGTTATTACATGATTAATAGTTATCAAATTTTCCTTAGCTAATGGGAGTTTAAAGGGAATCCCTCAAAAATGTTAGTAATTTTTGTATAGTTGCCATGATGTGGAAATAGAACTTGCCATATGTGTACAGCGTGTGTGTGTGTGTGTGCATGATAAAAGTTAATCGAGTGGAATGCAAAAGGTAAGGCTGAAAAGTCATGTATCTTGAAGGTAATGTATGGAAATTATTTGTCGAGGCAGTCCCCGGTTATTGGTAGCCTCGGTTACCGGCGATCCGGGTTTACGGCGCTTGTCTAGCAACGACGGTAACCAGATTTTCGTCGCTGATAACCGGTCAGCGGCGATTCTCGGATATCGTCACGCCTGCAGGAACGGAACGCCGTCGATAACTGGGGACTACCTATAATTGGGAATGGTGAATGGTAATTTTAATTGAAAGTTGTATGAAGTAACAGAAACTGGAAGATTGATTTAATGATTGAGGTTGTATTGGTAGTTATTAGAATTTTGTAGAGATAGTCATGGGAAGGAACATGGGAATCATTGTGTGGTTGAATTAAAGTAATGAGTAAATTTGGATGTAGGGTATGATCTGTTTTGCATTGGATAAATTAAATGGTTATTTGGAATGAACCTTACCTACTGTTAAAGTTAGCTGCGTCTGATAGGCAACTCGGCATTCAAACAAAAGATTGAATGGCAGTCCGGATGACTGTCTAGTGCACCTGTTCTCCACCAGGTGTGTTTCGAATGTTTTAGCTCATCAGAATTCTTGCTGTCTTTGTGTATTGGTGCAATTTAGTATTTCATGGCTCTTTGCTACTGTCACGGTACTGTACATTTAATTTATCTAGGATGCCTCCACTGGAATCGAGGCTAAGAACAACAGGTTCTGTAGGAATGGTGACTGTGTTAACAGGACGTTGATTTTTTAGGCGATACACTTTATGCTGACTGCAGGGGTGTGAAGTGTGATCTTGAGAGTAGATGTGAGGAAGTAGGGATTTTTGAAGGACTTTCTGCTCAAGTCCTGTAGTATAGGAAGAGAAGGGAAGCAGATAGATTGCGAAAAGCAGTTAGTTAAGTCAGGTTATCAACCTGTCATTTTTCCCCTACTCCAGGTCCTTCGTCTGTAGTTATCCATACTCAGTCTAGGCTTTTCCTTTTGCTATTTCCTTTGCTAATGCTTTTGTTAGTACTGAGGCTTCCTCTTTAGCTCCGTCTTCCGCTCCCCTTCAGGAAAAGCGTATTAAGAATTTAGAACAGGACGTAAACCTTATTTTGGTCAGTACAAGGTTTGTCTGTAGGGAGCTGGTCCTGGTCCCCCCATAGTGTGCAATTATTTTTGCATTCCCTTGTAAGGGGTACGGCGTTGGTGGCCTTGCCCATCTGTAGCCGGAGCCTAGGACTGCCCTGTGACAGCTGGAAGAGTCTGCTGGCAGGAAACTGTGTTGGTTCTCAGAGCAATGTGATTCTGTGCCCTTCATCTCCTGCCTCTTCGTTTTTCACAATGTTTTGGTAAACGTTGATCTTCGACTTCTCTCCTCATCGGCACCTAGTATGAGGCTGTTAGCACCGGTAGGGCTAATTATATAGGTATAGACAGATTTATCAAAAATAATGTCTCTATTGAGTTTTACTTATCCAGATGTTATGTCGACTCAGTCGATTGGTTGACCAATCTCTTCATCTTTTGTTCATTCTTTATATGCGTTTTCTTTGGCTATCTGCAAATCTCTTACTTCTGCCTTGTTTAATGTTTCTCTTTCCAAATCTACCATGGTTACAGTATCTTCTGTTGTGTCCAAGCTGGATATTATTCTAGTTGCTTAGCGCCTTGAGCAGTGGATGTATTTTTTTAAGTTTGGCCTGATTCAGACTCATAGGCCTTCTTGCTCTATCTTCTGTAAGGAAAGTATTGGGGAAATTTCAAGTTCAAGCATTGCTCAATGACTCCTGTAGAGCCCTAGTAGCCTTAGAGCAAATGATTTTCAAACTTTTTAGCTCCCTTGGTAGGTTTCTCTCTTATTCTTCCATTAAGGGGAAATCGACTCAAACTACAGAATTCCTTACACTTCCACTAATTTCTGCATCTCACTAAACCACTTGGAGATGCTCGACTGTCTCCTCCCAATATGGGGATTTTCAAAGGTATTATGGGTTCTATCCTTAAGTGGAAAACAGCCGTGGCCTTCTGTCAGAAGCAGCAGTTTGTGTATTGCTCGGGGTGCCTTTCTAGAGGAATTTTCAACACCTGTAACATTGTAGACATGAAAGTTTCTCGGCTTTATTAGATATAGTAAAGGGTTTTTTGCTGTTTACTATCAAGGTTATTGTTCCATACTTTCCTCAGTATTGCATCATGTGCTTTTAGATTTGGCTGATCAGCACCTTAAGGTGTTGAGATCAGTTGAGATTGAAGTCCCTTTACCTCAGTATCAGTCTCTCTCTAGAATTTAGACGCAGGTGTAAATTTTATTCTTTTGAGCCTCTGGAATGAGTTCCATTGAATTATTTACTATGAAACTTCCTTTTATTTAGCTTTATCAGCAGTTAAAAGAGTAAATTTATTGCAAGCACTCTCCTTATGGCTGTTGTCAAGGGAATGCTATTTAAGCTTTTTGCCTTAGAGCCAAGAATGATGTTAAGGCTTGGTTTCTCCAGAGAACTGTAAGAATTCCAATTTAACCTCTTAGGTTGGGAAGAAGAGGAAACGCTTCTCTGTCCTGTTTGGGCAATTAAAATTTACTTAGATAGGTTAAACATGGAAATGGCTATTATCCTTGTTTTGTGATTTTAAAAACCTAGAAGTTAGATAGGTTAAACCTGGAAGTGGCAATTGTCCTCTTGTTTTGTGATTTTAGAAACCTAGAATATCATTGTCAAAGGTTAAACCTGGAGGAGGCAAAGATAACCTTTTGTTTTGTGGTTTTTAGAAAACCTAGATGTCTTTGTGAAAGGTTAAGCCTGGAAGAGGCAAATTAACCTTTTGTGCTGTGGTTTTAGAAAACATAGCTGTCTTTGTCAGTGGTAAGCCTGGAGGAAGCAAAGTTAACTTTTCTTTTTATGATTTAGAAAACCTAGAATGTCTTGAATCAAGGTTAAGCCTGGAAGAGGCAAAGTTAAACTTTTGTTTTGTGCTTTTAGAAACCTAGAATGTCTTTGTCAAAGAAAGGATTCCGGATCAGGTAGGAAGGTTTTAGGTTTTATGCAAGAATCCTTTAGTTTGATTGGCTGAGCAGATTTTGTCCAGCTGCACTACCCACCATCCTCTTCCCAGTGTGGGAATCAACTAACTTTAACATTAGGTAAGATTCGTCCCAAGTAATATAAATTTTCATAATGAAATGTATTATTTGGATATTTACCTACTGTTAAAGTAGACCCCACCAGCCCCCACAACCTAGTGGGCTGTCAAGGAGAATTCTGACAAGAGCTAAAACATGCACAACACACCTTTTTGGAGAAGAATTGTACTAGACAGTCATCCAGGCAGGCACTTGATCTATTGTTTGAATGCATACTCCCTTATCGGTGCGGAAATATAAGCCAGTTTGAACAGTGGGTAAGTATCCAAATAATAAATATTATTTTGACAATTTATATTATTTGGGTGATGAAATCAACGTATGAATGTGGAATGGAGGATGTTATATTTAGTCACTTGCTAAGAATTTTTTCACAAGGAACTGTTTTATAAAACTGTGAATTTATTAATGACCTGATGCTTTTATTCCCAATAGCATAGTAGTTGATGCCATCCAATAAGATCTCCTGGCTGCTGCTGATTTAACATTTTTCTATCTTTTGGCACAAAGTGTAGGCAAGCACTGTGGGCCATTTTTTTTTTTTTTCCTGCAGGCAGTCAAGACCCAGCATAAAGCTTTGACTTTTTCTTCTTGTCCGGGGTTGGAATGGTTTCGCTCATTGGTCTTGGCTGGAATTTGGTTCGGTTGCATTGACTTCACTCTGAGAGTTATTTCATCAACATTAATCATGAGAAATCTATTTCTGTCATGCTGAACCTTTAATAAATGTATCGGTAATATTATTAACATTTTGTCCAAGCTCTGAAAATGCGTAAATATAGCATTGTAGGTAAACCTTGATGAAACTCATAGTCTCTTTCATGACTTCAATGTCGTGGGTGGTTATTCTAATTATTCACTCTATACCAAATTAAAGAAAATAATTGTCTAACAGTTATAGCACTTGTTAGAAGCAAACAGAAATTACACAATTAGGTAGTCACATTCCGTAAGGCTAGTGTGATGAGTGTTCTTTTGAACCCTTAAGAGTCCCTGTTGTCTTACCTTTTTGACAGCTGCTGATAAGTGTTTGAATTCATAGTACTGTGAAGTCAGGAATTGGATGGGAACATGTACATTTCATGATATCTAAGATTCTTCCCTTGCCTTTTTATGGGTAATGTAAATTGTATGTTATGCCATGTCGATCTGCAGGCTCTGGTTGTGATATCCAGATTTTAAGGTCAGAGGAAGCTTGTAATAAGCCTTTTTGTCAAGCTGCAATCATATTTCAGTGTAGGCAGTCCTCTTTGGTTGGAAAAGTATTTGTGTCAACGAAGATAGTGTTGTCTGAAAATTCTGTGGGATATTTACAGCCCCTTTTAAGAAGGTTTCTGGTTGAATAATTTTCCCTTGATTTTCTTTGGATTAGTTTTATTTGTGTAATTTTTGAGATCTTCCTAATGCTTGCAGTATTCCTCCATATTGTGTTTGTCATGCAGCGGGGCAATTATACAATTTTCCTTAGAATTTGGAGTGTTAATTTTTGGGGACTGAAGTATGGTCATTTTGTTGACTAGTTTTTGTTGAAATGTGTTGTTTTATATAAATATGAAGAGGTATATAGTAATAGGAGTTACTTTATCCTTTTTAGAGTTTCGCCATTTACAGGTCAATTTGCAAGGCAGTTTCTAGTGGCTGTTTCATTGTCCCTCTTAATGCATCAACTGGTTACTGCTATTTTTATCATTCATTGCCTTGTGCTTATACTCAATTATTTGCAGATATAACATTTTTTTTTTTTATACACATCTTTAACCTCTCGCATTGAGAACCATAACGTGTTGTCACACACAACAGTTCAGTCACAGAACTTTTTGATGCATGTTAATGAAAAATGTGGAAAGTTTATAAACATTCGACTAGTCCTTTCTTTTGTATATTCAGTCCCTGGAGATAGAGAAATGTCTTTGGAAGATTTATCTTCTATGAAGGTGACATACAGAGGCACATTTCATTTGTGGTCAACGTTATCATTTTTTTTAGTTTTTAGCAACAGGTCTTCACTGTTGTACTGTAATTTACCGTTTTTGGCTAGTTTTAACTATACAAGTGGGCTAAAATTCTTCGACTTCTAGACGGGTTTAGTTATTAGCACCTTTACTAGGTCGTATTTCACTAAAGATCCTGGTGGTTAAGTCATCACCCAATTTTAATGTTCTCTGTACAATTTAGAGATCTTGAAATGTTCATATCCGATATTGTGTGGAGTCCCTAGTTACTCTTAATGCTCTAAAATAGACAACAATTTTCTCAGGAGTAAACAAATTATCTTGAAATAAGGCAATAGCTAATTGTTTATGATTGTAAGAAAACAAGAACAAAAGTTCCTTAACAAGGAAAGAAAACGGGAGTTTATGAAAGACATAATGTCTGTTGTTATCTGTAAGTGACATTTTGCAACAAAAAAAAAAAATATAAAGTTAGTTTGAAGGTAATATCATTCCCAACGTTAGATTCATTGACACCAAACAACATGAGATAGCACCTTAGAATATGGTTTGAGTTCCTTAAATGCTGTCAGATCAGGTTAGTACTCCCAAGACTTTTAGAGTACTATGGCCGTCTTTAACTATTTTCTTGTTCATGCACATATTTATTATTCTTGCTTCAGTTACTGCATATTAGGTGTAGTTTGAGATTTTGTTAATGTACATTTTGAGAACTGTATACACAATATCTTGTTTTTTTTATTATCGGTTTAGTGTTATTGAAGGTAGGAAAACCAATTTTTCTATACTTATTACACTTAACTGGAAGCAAGTTTTTATCAAGTTGGAATATCAGAAAGCCGGTAATTCTTGCAACATTGTTCTGGCAGAATATTCTCCCTTGAAATACAGTATTTTTGTTGTGTTAGTTTCTCTGAAATGGGTTTTCGTGGTTAGCTTTTCACCATCACTAAATTGTAGAAGAATAGCTTAGTTTTGTCACCAAGAAGGAATTTGGCAACAAATATTTTTTACTATTAATCTTCTGTTGAAGTAACCCAGTACTTCTGTGTTTATTCAGTATGGTTGCTTTTCCTTGCTGAGATTTCCTATTCAGCACCTTATCTGCTCACACATTACTATTATAATCATGAGAAGTATGGGTAAGTTTTACATTTTTAAGCTAAAGAAGCATTCAGGAAATCAAATGTCACCATTTTCTTTTTCTCCTTTAAACTGCTATTAATTAACCAGTTTGGCTACAAGCTTCTCTTGCAAGGCTATTAACTATATCTTTAAGTAGTCATGGCCCGGGCTACAGCTCTTGAATACCTGTGTGTTTAATCAGAAGTCAGTGGAGAGATGGAAATTTTATCCAGAGTTTGTTGTTGGTACAGTGTGAATGGACCTACATGTAAAATGAGAATTTCTTGTAGTGACCAGGTATATTATGTCATTCCTGGTTGTGGAAGTGTCTCAGATGGTCAGATTAATTCCTATTTTTTGTGTGTATCCTTCTTTTAACTTCCTCTGTTCCTGTCTTTTGTGACATATTTTACTTCAGGTTTCTTTGTTATATCATGAATGTTGCTTGGTTGAATGTGGTAAACACTGTGTAACCTGGGCACAGCTTCTTGGAAACTTGATGGTGGTAACTTTTAAGAAAGTTTAAGCTTTGTAGCACACTCGGGTGTGAAATACAGCAAACATTCCACAAGCATTTGAGTATGCTCCGACCCTTTCTTTGCAAATGTGTGGTAGCTGTGAATTGTTTTACCAAGTCTAGGTATCTTAGGTATTAGGCCATTTGGTGTATCGACATCATTCACATTTTCTTGTTAAATGAGGGTTACCAAGTTTCCCTTGTTAATCTTTATACTAAGCAGGCTTGCATTGTTGTCATTCACGGCAGTACACTGCTATTGTAGACTAGGTGAAAGCTCAGAAAAGGCCCTCAATAACCTTGAGATTTTCAATCAGGTACTTTAGAGTGGTTGTCATGTTAATGAACTTCAGTTTAACAGTACTGTACTGTACACCATACCAGAACAGTATTGTACAGTACATCTGTCCAGAACACTCTTCATCATCGTATGTCTTAGTGTACTGAGTATGCAGTTTTGATAGTTGACCTCCCTATGTACATCATCTCATGAGTTTTATTTATTACTTTTTTTTTTGTCTGAATGAATTCAAACCTGACCAGTGAAAGGTTGACTGTTTTGATACCTGGCATAGAATTGCTCCCTTGTGAGAAAAATGCTGTCATCTAATGAACCACGTTATCCAGCCGTATTCATTGAAATTGTGAAGTTGAGTCAAGAAATTTTTAAGTTCTTCAGTCACTGGATAATCAATGCTCAGAGATGGCCTGTTTTCTCACCATAGAATACACAGTTTCCACAAATCTGCAGAACTGTTTACCGTAGCCCTCTAGGTAATGTTAGATATTTCTAACTTTTAGACATTTTCAAAATATTTGTCATCAATTTCAAAGCAAAACCAAAGATTTTAATTTTATTGAGCACAATGGTTTTGTGCTGGTCAAAAACCAAAATGTACATTGCAGGCTTCAGTTGTTGACAATTATTTGGAGCCAGATTCAGGAAAAGCAGCACCCTTATTAGCATTGCAGTTAAACTTCAGATTTCCATAATTCCCTTGGGCACTTGCCTCTACCTCAGTGTTCCCTTGTTTCGAGAAGCCAAGAAGTTGGAATGCTCCAGCCCCATCATCTACGGAATGAAAATAATGCAGGTTTTGCACAACATTTCACTAGAAACCCTCATTATCATACTACAGCATCTGAACTTCAACCACCTTATTGCCAAGAAACCACTAGATGATCAGACTCTTGGCAGAGGAAGTATTAGATCGGCCCTCAAGAGTAATAAAATAGCTTCAGGATGGAGAGAGAGAAACCGCTTGGGTAACTTGTCCACCCAAATGTTGAACGAAGAGCTGTTGTCAAGTTGCTGACAAAGGTAAGCGAGGATTGGGAGCTGTGTACGTTAAGCCAACATCTAGAGAGCCGGCACCGTATCATTCTAAGGAGGTAAGCAGAACGGTACGTGAAGTTGCAGCTGCTGTACACTGGTGGTGTATCTGCTGCTCTCATGATCATATCACAACTGATGAGGGTATTTACAGCAGCATGATGTGTTCATTGTTAAGTGTTCACATGGCTGTTCTCCCAGCATAATGATTTTTGGTTTACAGAACTCTGACTTGGTGGGATTATAACTAAAGCACCAAAAAGTAATTTTATTTGGAATCATGCCTTCATTTAAACCACCTGTGAGTATTAGGAATGTCATTTAGCATGATGTATGAAGATACACCACAGGGATTGCCATCGACTCAAGTTTGGTAAAGTAAATGAAATTTCACTGGTTTCAAACCAAAGGAGCATATAGGTACTAACCACTGGATATCACATATACAGTACAGTAGTCCATGACTCTTTGATTGTACCTAGAAAGTATTTAAAAACTTTCACTACATCTAGAGCTTATACGTTTGTAGGAAAGAACATTTGTGGCTATGTAAAATGTGAGAAGGATCATATCTGGCAGATTTGAAAGCTTAGAATAAAAGCTACCTTTGCCATTTATGAGCATAGCACTTCCCTAGCCACATGGCTGCTACTGTTGCATTTTCTTTCATTTTTCCTTTGACAATCTGCTATTGTTCACACATCTTCACAAGCCTTCAGCAAAAAGTGCAAGTATTTTAATACTCTTAAATACCTGACTGTGACATTGAGACTGGTTAAGTCGATGACTGCTTGACTCTGACTGCTTTCTCAAAATTTGGGTTGTCATCGTTGTACTTTTTCCAAACTTAAGTGGCTGGCTGGATTTGACTGAAACTACAATATTGTTTTGCTGTCTCGTGCTTGCCCTTGCCACTGGTTTCAGGGAAATTGGTGAGAAACCAATTTTGCAGTCACTGTAGGCTCTCAGAAATTCTCTTTTGATCCTTCTGCATGTCAGACAAATTACATTTGACATGCAGTGGTTTCTGGAATTTCTTTTAGCCAACTTTTGAAAACATTTACCCACAATTTTACTTTTCAGCCCTTGATGCAGTTATTGAACATAATTTGAGATTATAAAGTTAATGTCTCCTTGTACTTTTAGTTTTGGAAACTGATGCTACCATTGTTAAAATTGCTGGATAACTCGTATCTCATAAATGTAGTTAATAATTGAATGTTATGGGTTTAGTCTTTCGTTTTATATAAAGTGTGTACTTGTTTTTCCATCGTTGTAGCAGCTTACTTGGGAAAATTGAGGAAACAGTAAAACAACTTGTTCGTCAAAAGGCAGTGCTCAGAATGTACATCAGTGTCATTAAAGATACAATTTCATTTGAAAGCCCCCAGAACAGCAACAGAATAATGCAAGGTGAATCCACAGAAAAGTCAGCAGTGAAAACTACAACTCAAGAGAAAAGTAATATAAATTGATGTGACAGCAGTCTTCCTGTTTTACAAATGGAGGCTTGGTGTATTTTCTTAAATTACTGGTGACATTTCTGTTTAGAACTGGACTGCATATGTGTGTATTCCTCATATGTTAACAGGTTGCTGGTTATTTTGAAAGCCCAGCTATAATGTGGACCGTGAATAAGCTAATGATATCTTCATTTATTCAAGGAACCAGTGTTTGTCGTAACTGACATTTCGGTGACCAAAAATGAAGCCCTTCATGTTTTTATTGAAGAAAGTGCATTGTGTTGTTAGAACGTTCAGTTTGATTTGTCAAGAGTATTCTTGGTAATTGAAGTTTGATCTGTGAAAGAAAAGGGGAAGGACGGATGCCGTCAAACTTTCCCACATGCAGTGTTTCTTGTTGAAAACAAAGTGGACCTACATATCAGGATTCTTCAACGCATTTATAGTGCTTTTATTTTTTAACTGATATTCGAGCGTTCTGTAGTATTAGAATAAACAGATAATGCTATTATACAGTAATTTGGCAGGCGATAGGTGTGTAGATAGATTGGTTTGACAGCAGTTGCATTTTTATGAAGAAAATTTCACGTACCAATAATAGTGACTGTGGCAGACTTTTTTCATGTTACTGTCATTTGTGATTTCTCAGTAAGATTTTACTTGAGGACATTGGTAAATGTTAAAAGAGTAATCCAGGCTTGAAATGTTTGGACTAGTGCCTGCCTGTGTGCTAGACTTCTTAAAGGTAAAGTTGAAGTAATTATTTAGGGATTCATGTATTCAGTTGGAATGTAAATTGTGCTTTTGATAACTACAGCACTTGGTATACAAAGCAAAACCTACTTAACACCACTAAAGTTCTTGGTGCTGAACCAGATAGAAACAGTTACCAGCACTGTGTATTAGAATTGTTGGGAATTAGTAGACATTTGTTTTTCATTTTCATAATTCTAAGGTTTCTTTGTAATGTTTATGAATAATTGTGATTTAAAGAAAGGGAACTTACTGGTGATATTGTAGAAGACACTTGAATGAAACAGTTCAGTAGTAACATTCCAAGTGGCTTTTCGTTACTGCCTGATGTAATTTTTTAGTACCTGCATTAACATTAAAAGTTGCAGTGGACAGTTTAAAAAAAAGGTTTTTTGGTTTACAATGCTCCCTGTTAGCATGCATGGGAGTGCTCTCTCTCTCTCTCTCTCTCTCTCTCTCTCTCTCTCTCTCTCTCTCTCTCTCTCTCTCTCTCTCTCTCTCTCTCTCTCTCTCTCTCTCTCTCTCTCTCTCACAGGTGCTTCCCCAGTTGTGATGGGGTTACCATCCGATAAACATATTGTAAGGCAAAAATATCACATTCAAAGTACATTGGGACCCACAAGACCAACCTACCTTGAACATACGTACAACACTTACATTAGCCAACAGTTAGCCAAAATCATCGATGCAAAGTCTGTTTTATAACAAGATGTTGAAAATCTCATGTGATATATTGAATAATTCACCAAGTTTAAAACTGAATGGTTTTATGGGTACTTACCATTAACGTCACAGATGAAAGCACACTGGGCTTAAAGAGTTTTTGAAGAATTAAAATATAAAATTATAAAACCTTTTAAAGCATTGCATGTGCCATTTGACTTGATGTAAACTGCTGCATTTATGTAGGATTATCGGGACGTGCTTCAGGGGTTTCAAAAAGCCTGTATTGCCTAGCATAGATCATCAGTAGAGTAAGCATCTTGTTCTGCATTTGGTCTATCATCCATGCAGCAAGTCATTTCTTCATCTCAGTAATTAGCCAATCTCTTATATTGTATTTAATGGATTTTACCAGTGCACACCATCACTAATTCACGTCTTATCCGTCAAGGTGGTTGATATCTTTGATTGTTCTCTGTAAATGTAATGCCCATAATGGGTATGCCACCTTCATGCATGGTGAATATCGTGGTTTTTTGTACAATAATAAAGGCCTTTCTCCTCATCTCACCAGTAACTGAAGATGCAGGGGAGTATTGTACAACATATTTGCAAAGCAAAAATTGAAATTCATAATTCATTAATATGGTTTCTGTTCGAAAATGTACTACTGTATTGCTATTGCTATTCGGAAGTCAGAAAGGAGCACCTGTACTCTTGTTAAAAATTCTCTCTCTCTCTCTCTCTCTCTCTCTCTCTCTCTCTCTCTCTCTCTCTCTCTCTCTCTCTCTCTCTCTCTCTCTCAAGTATCAGGATGCAAGTTTAGGCTAGCGTTGTGTGTAGAATATACATATGTATGTATAAATATAAATATACACGCATATATATCTATATGTCTATCTATCTATCTTGAATTAACAAATAACATTGGCTTTTCATGTCATTTATTAGACCATAGAATTCAAAATATGGAACAGAAAAGAGGTGATGATCTTCGACAAGCAAGGGGGAGGGGAGATGTTAGAAGTTAGGTATACCTTAGTTTAACCAGACCACTGAGCTGATTAACAGCCCACCTAGGGCTGGCCCGAAGTATTAGATTTGTTTTACGTGGCTAAGAACCAATTGGTTACCTAGCAACGGGACCTACAGCTTATTGTGGAATCCGAACCACATTATAATGAGAAATAAATTTCTCTAATTCTTCATTGGCCGGTCGGAGATTCGACTGCGGGCCCAGCAGAGTGCTAGCCAAGAACGATACCAACCCATCCAATGAGGAACCCCTCTTGGATAAAAATGGCATCTCTTTTTAGAGTAAAGTATTTTAATTCAGTGGTCTTGTTTAAACTACTTGACAAATAATAAATAGGAAACAAAAGGTTTAGTGATTCAGGTGACAGTTGTGGGAGCAACAGAAAAAAACATTTAGTACCAGCGATGTTTATTGTAAGCAGTAATCTCTTTCCTGTACAAGTGCTGACACTTTCTTTGTAGGGAGTGTTCATCCTGCTGCATTTGGAAACCATAATCTTGCAATGGTTAAGCTTAATGAGGTAGTTAAAGAAAGAAAATTTAAAATAGAGAAAATTTTTTAATGTGAATTTCTCGAGATTGTCTAGTCAACAAAAACTGAGTGACATTTTATGCCACTGAAAATGAATAATGTTGACTTTTCTTAAGCGCTGTAGGTTGCTGAATGATAAAATGGAAGGCTGACCAAAAAGTTTATCCCATATTTATTTGTGGTGTAACTTCCCTTAGAATATTATGTCAGGTTGTGCATTTTATTACAACAGTAATTTTTCAAGTGGACCGCTGGGTTGTCATACAGACTTGATGGCTGCCTATGATATGAACATAAGGTAATAAAGCACTAGTGAATTTTTATGTAGCGTTAAGTTGAATATGAAGTCCTGTTGATTTCTGTTCCCTTAGCTGCAGCTTATAAAGGTAGTAATTTTGTATATGCAGTTTAACCTTGGTAACTATATGTACAACTGTTTACAATATCACTTGGCAACTATGTGTACAACAGTCCGTACCTGAATATTACAGGAACAACGATTTAAAACTAATCATGATTCTGAACAGAATTATATGTACAGTATATTGAGTACTGCAGCAGTGCTTACGTAAATGTCCCAAAATTGACATGCAAGGTTCGGAATCTGGCTTCCTTAAGTCTTTATGGTATTTATGTGTTTTATTCTGTATTATTTTCTCCTCCTCTTAGGTTAAACTTTTCCCTATAATGAGGAAATTAGGATTTATATTTTAATAGTTTCTTTTGGTAGGCATGGCTAGATCTCTTTAAGTCACCTATGTACACTCTTTGGAAATGTAATTTCTTTAAGGGTATTAGTTTTTTTATTTTGTACACATGAAGGTTCGTTTTTTTAAAAATCAGACTTTGAATATCTATGCAAGTCACCTACACTTTGGAGCAGTGTTTATCTAATTGAGCTGTCAGAATGGTTGATTGTTACAATTTACTGTGAAATGATTTTATGGCTGTCAAATGTAGCAGGTGTAAATCTAACCATTTCTGTATGTTGACCTGCCCTCAGAAACTCCTAAGTTATTTTAATAGGTTTTAGTGTAATTTTGTCAGTATACTGAAGGGTTAAAAGCTGTAAATACTTAATTCTTGGTATGTTGTAAAATGGTAGCATTGGCACGTCCAAAACTAAAAGATGTTAGGTAATGAGCATATCTGAATCTAGGTTAAGGTGGTTTGAAATGGACATTTAATTATGAATAATTGAATTTTATTTCTTCTCTTGTACATTTTTCTTTCCTGTTTCCCTTCGTCCTTGTAGTATTTTTCCTTTATTAACTTTAATTTGAAACACGTCATTGACTAGTTTAGCAGCATTTTGTAGATGTATGTATTTTGTAAATTTTTTTTTTTTACTGAAGCAAGTCATTGAATAATATAGTAAAGTTTAGTAGATACTTTTTTTTTTTACTCAATTTCTGGTGTTCAAACTTCATTGATTATTACAGGAACATAATTTGGTCAGAAACTAGAGCAACTTGTTTGCATATTGACAGCATGGTGACTTTGAGGTCACAACAACTTTTTTCTTTATTTTGCTCACTTCTCTTACTACATACTAATCTCTCAATAGAATTTCTTAAGGCTAGAAAAAGTAAATGTTTAAAGTTAAGATAAAGTAAGAACTTGGCTGCCATTTCATTACTGACTTCACAGTCAAATTGGACTATTTAGTGGACGGAAAAATTCACAAGTTATGATCAGACAAGATGGTGTGGAATTTAATGAAATGAAATTGTATAGCTTGGACCTTTCAGTTCAAGAAGTACGTTTATGAAATCAGCGAGTTGATGCCTGTATTCAAGAGGAAAAAATTCATGGGGTAATGAAGTGCTTTAATTTCCTTGAAATGGTTTTTAATTTGATATTGCTATCTCTGTTGTTTTCACAGCAAAGATGGCATGTTTGATGTTTTCACGTTTGAGCAGCATACTGAATCCAATGAACCAAAATGCAAAATTCTCTACTTCCTTAACTAGATATTAAATCACGTAACAATATATGCCTGTGTCCCATTGAATATTTTGCTTATTTTTCAATGACTTGCAGAAGTGTCATTTCAGTCAATTTTTGTGTCAGATCTTTATTTTTGAGTAATGACTTCAAGGTACCAATAATGACGTGAAAATTGTAAGATTTGACAACTGTTTTATTGAAGTGTTGTATAATTTCAGAGTCGTGTTTGCAGTTAGAGAAGACCACTTTTCTAATCTGCAAAAAGCTAATTAAGAAGCCGAGCATCACTTCTAGTTCCTAATTATTTCTTCTTGTTTCTCTTTAGCTATCGGCCGGGTAGTATCGATGTCAGTTTTGTTAGGTCGGAGTTGGCTTTGGGAGCAGATGAAGATTGGTTAAAGTTTGAAGGCGGCTTGGGTTTGACATATACAGATGCTTCAAAAACCAAGATTGACTGTAAAACTTCTGTTGTTGATGTTCCTACACCAGAGTAACTTATTTGGAAGAGTTATGGACATCAAGAGTGATGGGCATTGTTTGCTTCTCATAAATTTCTGAAGCTTCAGGCCTAGTCTACCAGATCTACGATATTGGAGAACGTGGGTTAGTGTGGTCTTTCGGATGAAAGGAAGATACATTGTCCTCTTGCTTATTCTGTCACAATGTGATTGTGGACTTGAAAATAGCCTGTTACAGGTGTTCAGTGGGACCTTGTTCTTTCCAGTTGCTGTTTTTAAAATGTCCATCAGGTTAGGTAGGCACTGGTGCCTCATGATAGACTTCTTAAGTTAGAACCGTATATATATTTATAGTGTACATTTTTCTCCTTAAGTGGTTTGGACTTTATTGGAGAGGTTATGATTTTAGTATCATACATTTTTGAAAATTATTTTTGTGCAAAAGTTGAGTCGTTCTGATGTTTCAAGCATTGAAATGGACACTGTGCAGTGACTTTTGGACCGTGGTTCAGATAGTTTATGAACTGTCTTCAGGAAATCTAAATGGACTTTACCTTGATCACTGAATTCTGTTGGATACAATGTCACTCAGTAAGCCTCAAGTGATATACATAATGATTTTCATCTTAATCTTTGCACAAACTTCTACATTCTTCTTCATCATTTGTGTGTATGAATGTGGAGTGAGTATGTGCTTCCAGAGTTATGGAGTTTTTTAGTAGCATATTTTCAAGTGATACAACATAACTAATTTGATATCTAGATCTACCAAAGAAAATCATCATCTTTGGACTGCCATGACAGAAGAAAACGAAATTCTCAGGGCTACCAAAGAGGATAATCACTCCTTTGGGGAGATGTTTATTATCTCAGGTAACTCAAGGATTGTATAGTTGAGGATCTACACGACGACTCTGGATCATCAGTAAGTTACAGGGTCTTCACGACGTCTCCGGATCTTCACGACACCATGAATTGCAGTTGGTGGTTGATTGTGGTATGCTGTTCTTCACCGTACCTTGTAGCATCTATACTTTTTGTAAGCACTTACTAAAATGGGTGTTTGGAATTTTACATTTCATATGACATAAACCTCATCGTTTTCATAAAGCTCACTGCCACCTCCATTATCACAGATTTTTATTTCATGTCACGCATTCCAAGTCTATTGAAGCATATCAGTGAGAAGTTTAGATGGGAATCATTATTATTGAACTTGAGGCAAGGTGGTGATATTCCAACAGGTCGATTTAGTGGGGTTACCCCTACAACAGAAAACGTAGTTCATCAGTAAGGTAGTGGATAATTGAATTGAGGGCAATTCATCCTTTAAACATCAGGCTTTGTCTAACAAGGAAGGTGGGTTGTCAGTTAGCCATGGATAATCCTGGCGTTCGCTTGCACAACAATGAAATTAAAAGTTTCCGATCCATTTTGTTTTCAAAGTGATTGTTTGGTGTTTTGTAGATCATTGGATTAATGCTTTCTAAAGTCTAATCACATCTGAAGGGAAGAAGTTCAGCCCAAGGAATTTTTTCTGTCCATATGCCACCAGTTTTTCATTGGGTAAGTGTTGTGCCTCTTAGGATTTCGTAAATTCCTATACATCAGAATTGATGGAGCATTCACAAGTATTTTAGCAGACAACCACTGTAGTTCCTGTGTACTCTACTACAATCAACAAGTTTCCGGTCTTCATAGTCAAGATGGTTCCAGGACTCTGCGTCACCCATGCCAGGTCTTACAGTGGTACTTCCCCAAACTGATGGATCCTGCAAGCAGATGTTTTATGATAAGAGCCACCACAAGCTGATTTCCAGTTTTCCAGCAGTTACTTCATTTCTGTTATGCCATTCCAGTTGCACAGTATTTAGTGCTCGTATTGTGATGAAACTTCCGTATGCTGTATCTGCTGTGAGTTTTAAGATGACAGTGCTTCAGAGTATGATATCATTTTTGACAAAGTTGCATTTGAGAGACTTAATTCATGAAAACAGAAAGTGTTTGTGGAATCAGCTAAACGTCCTTATTACATAAAGACATTTACCAAATTTCCCTTCAAGATATTTTCAAGGACTTTTAGTTAACTGCCAAGGGTCATTAAAAGAAAATTGCATCCTTAAAAGTTCTGTATGTGACAATTGTGGATAGATTTTGAACTAGAAATATGAAATCAGCACTTGGAAGGCTGTGTTTTAACAAGACAGGAAGCCTTCTATAATTTTAGAAAACAAATCTTTTGTAAATGGCTTTTCTTTCTGAGAACTTCATAGCTTATTACAAAAGTATTTTTTGATAAATGGGCTTCAAATTAGAGTGTTTGTTACTTTCCACCAATGTTTATGTGGTGTTTCAAAGAGGGACGGAATCATCATAAATTATATGACTTGTACATAAATTTCCTTCCTAATAAATTAATAAAAAATATTAAGGTTTTTAATTTCCCAGTAAACTGTTAAGTATATTTTGTATGTAATTTAGTTTGATAATGTACAGTAAACCCCCATATTCGCTGGGAATGCGTACCACCCCCGCGAATAGCTAAAACCAGCGAGTACTTAGAACCCTTCCAAAAACACTTAGAACTGCCTATTTTGATAGTTCAGACACGCACAAAACAAACTAAAAATGGTTACACAGATATTATCCTACTTACTTTGTGCCATAACGTACGGTAATTGTTTATTACCGTATGATGGTTGAAATACAGGTAAACGGCTGTTGTTATCCGATTCGGTTATAAGCAAAACAAAGAGTTTCTTGGTCGGTTGTTTACGGCTGTACACATTTATGTAAGTGTATAATGTTACTAACAATACTCTTATCATTCTCTTACTTTTTTTAACTAGAAGACGGGATAAAGAGATGGAAGAAAAGTTGTCTATTGTAATTTGGTCTCTCTCACTGCCTGATTACGCTGCTTCCTGCGCCCGCTCGAAATTTTAAAATATTTTATAAATAATATTGTCGTATTGGTATAATTGCCTACCCCATTGCAAAATCGAATTATTGTAACTCGAGCATTACCCGAGTATTTTAATAGTTTTATCACAAAAAGTGCGTTTAGTCATGAAGATGAGATGAAAATACAATATATAGTGAATATTCCTCGGTGAAAAATACCACGAATCGGTGAATTTTCCTCAAATAATGGGTAGATACGTTCCAAAGAGAAATCCGTGAATACGTGAGTCTGCGAATCCTGAGAACGCGAATACGCGGGGTTTACTGTAGTCATAGAATATCTGTAGGTAGAACCTCACATTGTTAGGCCACAGGTAATTAATATCTGAAAACTTGCACAAACTGCAGTAGGAGCAGGGATGCAATAATAATAATGCACTATTTTTTATAGCGTAGTCGCTGTTTCGTCCTCAAGGAGTCACCCCCCACGTTGTGTCAGCACTCCGTGGTGACTGGACTAATATCAAAGAAATATTTTTCTAGCCTGGTCGTGTAGCCGGGTATTGTGTCGTAATGAAAACACTATGACACGTAATTGAGTATACGACCAGGGCAGGCAAAAGACCAGCTCCATTACCCTCTGCTAGCGCCAGTGATACGCACAACTCTTCAGTGCTCCTTGCTGTTTTCAGGAGAGTAGAAACCAGCAAGTATTATGGAAACATCCAAATGTGAAAGTGAAGTGCTTATTTTTAAGCTTGAGTTTTAAAAATTGTTAGTTTTAACTGTGGAACAAATGTTTTTTTGTCTACGGAATCCCAAAAACCGAACTTTGTTTTCGGAGCACGTGGTTGGTGTTTTCAGAGTACATGGACGGTGCCTTCTCATGATCTCTGTTATTTGCGAAAGCTCCAAAAATTTGATAGCGCTGGCACACCAATGGGGGCCGACTACTTGTGGACTCAACAGAAACTACCAAAAATAGGTTTTTCTTACATCAAAACCTGTTTATTTTTCCACTTATCAGTAAAGTTTTGGACAAATTAGAAATTAGGATGACGATGGGCATTTTTGCCAGTGGCAAAGACACCCTGCATTGTTTGGTAACGTGAGGTATACTATTTAGTCTTATATAAGTAACTTACCCAGCAATTACTTAGCTAAGGGTTTCTACTAGAACGGCCGCTTAAATTTTGAAATTCGCGGTAGCGATTCTTTTGTTTTGTGTAGGTGACAAGAGCCCGCCCACTTTTGGGGTGAGATAGAGGAACGACTAAGTTAATAGATCGATTTGTTTCTGCCGCTTGTACCGTCCACACACCGTGTTGACTAAGCAGCTTGGTTTCGACAATTGTTGTTTCTTCCCATCCGGTGAAGTATTCTTTGTATGGTAGCCTTTCAGCATTGTTTTTTCCTGATTTGACTTTGTTACTGATTGTGACTTTTAGCTCTTCTAGTTTCCAGTATTGCAGCAAAGGCTGCAATACCCGGTTGACGAAAATAACGTATGACTCTCGTACCCTGTGCACAAATTGCAGAGGGCAAGTTTGTACCATTGATTTGACATGTGACAAATGCGGAGATTGGGACGAATGTAAATGGAAGACCTTGATTACTCATTTAGATAAATTATAGATCGCAAGAGGAAGGCAGCCACTAAAGCCGGCGAGAAATTAGCTAGTCAGATGACTCCTAAATCCAATGATGTAGATATTCTTACTGCATCTCCTCCCATTGTTCCTGTTTTCCCTTAAAAAAAAAACAAAAGCTACTGAGGCTAGAGGGCTGCAATTTGGTATGTTTGATGATTATGATTGGAGGATGGATGATCAACAGTCTCAGTAGTTTTCTTTTACGGAAAACCAAAAGAAGACAAGAAAAAATGACTAATGACCATAACTACTCTGTCGTTCCCACAGGGACACAAACCTATGATTCGTAAATGGAGTTTCTTGCGCAAGGTATGCTTCGGCTGTAACAGACTAGCTACTCGGTTACAACCTAGTCTGTCGGATAGGCCTCTGTGCCAGGTGACTGAGCTGGCCTACCTTGTCCATTGTGTCCTATGCCACGTTCGTGTTTGATTGTCACTGAGTGTACTCCTAATTAGTTTTGAACTTGCTAGTATGCATGCCACGTGATAGTGATTGGATTTGTACCTTGCTAGATCATTGCCCCCCAGGTTTCATTTGGTTTCTGTTTGGCCCAGTATGGTGAAGTTTAGTTTAATTTTTGAAAGGCAAAGAGCTTTGCATGATTCTTCGTGGTGGGGTTGGGGTCACTTGTGTGTTCCCTCTGTTTTGAGAGATGGCTACTGCAGAAGTAAAGCCAGAAGTGAGGTGATGTGTGGGCAAGAGCAAACCATGTAGCGAGTTCCTGTCTCCAACATTAGTGGAACCCCTTTCTGTCTACCATACAGCCAAGAGAAATTACAATAATTTCTCGAAGAGGAGACTTGAAGGAATTACTTAGCCTCATCTGTGGTGAACCAAATTGACATCATCTATCTTTGAGTCGGGCTCGTCCTTCCATCCCACCACAACTAACAGGTGACGGTTGATTTTGAAGCTAAGCAATGAGCAGATGTCCCTTTCCCTGATACTTGTGATTCTGAACTTATTACAAAATTTACAAAATTTGCATTTTGCTCTAGGGATGTTAAGAAAATTCTGAATGATCTTAATAGCTGGGGTGGAGAAGATCCTGTTGGTTTTTTGGTTTTTTTTTTGAAGTTTCTAATGTGTTGTCCCCCAAGATTACTAGATTCTATAGATTTTTATGTTGACATTGTATCTTTGCAGATGAGCGCAAGCTTAGTAATACAGGGCCTGTTCCAAAGAGTGCCATGTATGCAGACTGCAGTAACTACAGGCTGATCTCCATTCTCCCTGTGCTCTCCAAAGTTGCTGAAAAACGTATATAAGTATGTGGAAAAAAAGGATATAGGAAGCAGTCAGGTATCTGCGATGCTCTTTTAGACTTGACATGCCATTTACAAGGGAGCCTTGATAAGGGTTTTGAGTGCAGATAAATTCAAATTGATTTTAGTGCTGCTTTCAACTTAGTAAATCACAAGGCACCATTATAAACTTCAGAATCTTGGATTGGGTGGATATGTTTTAGGATTACTTCAAGACTTCCTTACAGGTAGGCCCTTACAGGTAGGCAGCAGCAAGTTGCTGTGGACAGGATCTTTAATGAACCAAGACCTATTGTGTCTGGAGTTCCACAGGCAGTGTTCTTGGTCCACTGTTATTTTTAGCATATACAAGAGATATGACTGTTGGCCTGGAAAAGAAGATTGTTCCGTATGTCGATGATGCGACATGTGAGGGTGTAACAGTCTCCACTTATGGGAAATGAAGTTGCCAGCAGCTTTAATCAGGACATGGACCGGATCAGGGAAGGGTGTAGTTGGTGGGGTGTGAGGCTGAACTCCTGTAAAACAAAAACACCTGATTAGCAGACCTCACACAGGTTTCCCATTCCGTCCTCCCCTTCATGTGGATGGAACTTTGCTGAATGAGTGTGAAGCTTTTAACTATTCTAGGGGTAACTTTTGAGAAACATCTAATGAAAGTTTCATCAAATGCCGCAAAAAAGTTAGGTATTGTTCGTAAGGCCTCATATTTATAACAGTGATAAAATTAATGCAATATGTTAGGTCATTTGTACTTCCTTTACTAGAATACTGTTCTCTGATGTGGATGTCTGCTTATGCCCGAGATTTATCTCGTTTATAGTAGCAGTTATGACTTGGACCATTGACGGATGGTCTCTTGTTTGCCACTTTTTCATCAGTTGTATCTTAATAGAAATCTTTCATACATGAGAGCAACCAGATTTGCTGAACAGCATCACCAATATGTAGTTGTGCCTCGCTGTCAAACTTTTCAGTTCCAGAGGTCGTTTATTCCTCACACCGTTGGACTGTGGAACAGCCTCCCTTCAGAGGATGTCGTACAATTGGAACTTCAGAGGTACCAGCGAAGATGCAATGCATTACTACCTTAATACTATTCTCTTTGCCTTTTAATACATTTTTATCTATCAATTTATTAATTTTTTTTCTTTTTTAATAAGTGAGTTCTCCACTTTCTGTATTTCCCTTTACTTCCTCTTACATCTTCCTGATGAACACCTTATTCTTTGGAAGCTTGAATTTCAAGTCGGTGGCCTCTGAGGGCAGGAAAGGATTGTATGGGATATGGACAGGGACATACCAAGTTGGACACAAGGTTGGAGGGGATCCATTCCTCAGGTGGGAGTGCGTGAGGTCTGAATGATTACCAATTTGTAGGAAGAGCTGTTTCCCATTGTTTCTTCTTGTGACATGGGTTTAACCATGGTAGTATGGTAGGTTTAACTTTGCAGAGCTTGTTAGTTGAGATACTGGACCAGAAAGACTGCCAGCGATTTAGTAAGTAGTTACGGAAGAATGGGAAGTAATCTGATTATGGGATGGTTTATTCCGGATTGAAATGTGAAAGAAACAATCTTGAATTTCACTGACTACAGGATGGATACAATCAATAGATTGGATGATGGATAAAGACTTAGCAGAGTCTGTGAAAACAACAAGAATGATGAGGGGGTAATTTAGAAGTTTTAGTGCAAACAAAATGACATTTAGTTATGCTGTAAGTATGCTTTCCACTGGTGGTAATAGTAGTTGGAAATGTTTGCTAGGGAAGAGGACAGCAACCCCAATACCTTTAGGGTACTTGGAGCCATCTGTGTAAATCGGGATGCAAGTATCATGCGTCAAAATGTGTTCTAGGAAACGAGAACTTAGAATAGGAAGCGGGAGTATTAAGTTTTGATAAATTGTGAAGTATAGACGGACAGACTGAGGGAGTGGGGATTATCCAAGGTGGGAAAGTGTAGATGCAGAAACGGAGGATTTCCATTTGTGGTGATGAAGAATGAGTGAGAAAGGTTTTCATACGGATAGAAAAAGGGTGGGGTCGGTTGGGATCGTTAGTGAATTTGCGAGGGGTTCAGGTATAGTTAGCTTCAGGTTAGAGACTTGGTGGAATCTGGCATAGTATCTAAGAGAGAGGTCACATCGATGGGTGAGTGAGGTTAGTCCCGATTCAGGATAGAGGCTTTCCATTGGTGATGAATGAAAGGCAGGCCCCAAGGGCCAATCTTAGTCCTAAGTGGTGCACAGGGTTTAGAAGACTAAGAAGAGAAGGGGAAGATGAAGAGTATACATGGCATCCATAATCCAGACAAAATAGAATGAGGACTACTTGTAGATGCAGAAGTGTTTTATGGTCAGCACCCTAGGTAATGTGGGATAAAATTTGAAAGAGGCAAAGATGGAGAGCAGTTTTTTTTAGTTGATAGGATGTGTTCCTTCCAGGTAAGGCGGGAATCAAAAATTAAACCAGGGAATTTACCACTAGTACAGTACTGTATGGGTGAATTGTAAAGCAAAAGTGGCATCAGAGATACTGTTTGGGAGCGAGAGAAAAGAACAGAAAAAGTCTTATTGGTGGAAAAGAGGAATCCATGTCTAGTAGCCCATGAAGAAGCAGCTAGAATGGCAGACTGCATAAGTGAGTGGAGCTTAGGGATTGAGGAATCGGCAGGATAAGATGCGAGATCATCGACACAAAAGGGAAGACCTAACTCCTGCTGGATGGGATGCTATAATACCATCAATGGCTATAAGAATTAGGGTAGTGCTAAGAACACAGCCTTGGGGAACTCCTTTATATTGAGTGAAGGGTAAAGAAATGGAAGAGTTTATGCGTACAAGGAAGGTTCAGTTGCTAAGAAAAGTTTGGATGAAAATACCCATATTACCTTTTATATCAAACTGAAGTAGTTGGTATCGTATGCTTTTTCTAAGTAAAAGAAAACTGCAAGGACTGATTGTTTAGAAGTAAAAGCTGTTTGGATGCAAGATTCTGTGTGCAAGAGGGTTTGCTGTGCTCTGCCTCGTCTCTAGCCAAATTGAGATGAAGAAAGTTGTTTTAATTCTAAATGCCACATTAGGAGAAAATTTATCATTCTTTCTAGTAATTTACACAAGCACCTGCTTAGAGAAATAGGTCGATAGTCTTGGGGTGCATTTCCTGCTTTGTTTGGTTTTGAAAAGGGGACGATGCGGGTTTTGTGCCACTGCTAGAGAAATTTACCTTTTGTCCATATTCCATTCAATAATGATAGAAAAAAAGTTATGGAATTTGACGGTGTTGGAGCATTTGGTTGTGGATATTGTCAGGGCCTTCACATGTGGTTCTGAAAAGATGTGAGTGCTGAGGTGAGTTCTGCGATGGAAAATGGAATATTGTGTGATTCAATGACAGGTGACATAGTAAAAGAGGATAGGGATGAGGAGATTTCTAGGGGAGTAGTTGGGCTCATGGTCTCTGAACTAGCAAAGTCAGAAAATCCCAAAAAATCAGAGGACTGATTGTGAGCAGTCAGTTCCCAACCCCTTAGAATTTGTTTGATTTTTGCCAGAAGTTGTAGGGAGGTTTGAAGTGTTCGCCATATAACAAATGTAAATCTCATCCAGGATGAAGTCGCTTTCACCAAGGAGGCCCAGCTAGGGGAGGAGCAGTGCTGTTACTCACGGTGGTAACTGCCCTGGGATCCTCATATGTAATTGTAATAGTCACAATGCCCTCTTTAACTTCTCGACTTCTTCACTTTTTTGGATGAGATTTCTACAGAGTTGTGAGTATTAAACTGTGGTCTTGGTTCATAATTGTTCAGAACAATAATTTGTGGTCATAACACATTACTAGACTTTAGGAATGAAATGAGCTGCTTTGGTTTAATACAATATTTTACTAACTGGTGGCATTCCTGTATACTATTTTCTTTTTTTCATTTAAAAAGCCCATGGTTCATCTTAAGTCATATAGCCATTGGACAACGATACTGTATTTCTCTTTTAGACAAAATGATGGAATTAATGCATTACTCTGTGTACTTTGTTTCCAACATGTGAAAAGTAACTTCAGTATCATGAGATTCTTATTTTGGCTCCATTTTATTGTGGGTTCTGTTCATAATTAACATGCCTTCTCTGTGTTGATATATGGAAGCAGAAATTTCCAAAGAAATACAAGTTGTGTTTTCTCTTGTAGACCATTATATTTTGCATGAAAATTGATGCTTCTAGGGGATAATACAGTAAAGCCCCCATATTCGCGGATTTCTCCGTAGAACGTATCTACACATTATTCGTGGAAAATTCGCCCGTTTGTGGTATTTTTCACTGAGAAATATTCACTAATTACTGTATTTTCATGACTAAATGCACTTTTTGTGATAAAACTATTAAAATACTCAGGTATAAGTATTTTTAGAGGATTTTTATTGTGTTTAAACTCTCAAAATAGGCAGTTCTAAGTGTTTTTAGAGGGGTTTTAAGTATTTGCAGATTTTAGCTATTCGCGTGTACCGCATCCCCGGCAAATACGGGAGATTTACTGTATTGGAGTTGTATACAGCCATATTTTCATTTCCTTCCTCAAATGATTTCTCAGCAGTGGGTTATTATTAAGACACTGAATTACTCTTTTGTTCTGGTTTACATTTCCTTACATCAGTGATGTTAGCCTGAAACAAACAGTTATATGTAATACTGTCGTAGTCAGTGATTAGCAAGCCATCCAAATATGTAAATACTTGTACCCTATATTTCATAAATCATAAGATAAGATATCCCCAAAATAAAGATGGAGCACAGGTATACAACTAATGGAGATATTACAGGTTGCTGAGACAATGTTAGGCAATCTCTAGTTAATGTAGTTTCCTCATTTTGAACACTTTCTTAATTTTAGAATTTTATTAATAGCCATTTGTAATTTTGGGGCCATATTGTGGTCACCACAGGATTTGCATGTCAATTATGTAACCTACTGGAGAATTCGGTCATCTGGATGTTAATTTTGCATGTGATGATGGCTTACTTCATTCAGACTTTGAAAAAAGTTTAAATTTTTTTTTCTTATATAGTTTCTTAGGAACGTAAGTGATGCTGTTAGCAACTGTATATATTCACTTAGTTTCATAAGTATACATATTCTTTTGTGTATAGTATGGGATTAAAGAAATCACAATGTTATGTTATAAATTACTCAATATTGTGGACTTATCTGGCATTATGTCCACAATGTTATCTGGCGTTAAGTTATACCATATCTCAGTGTGAAAAGCGGGTGATGAAATACGTAGATAAATCTCCGGTTTTATTAACAATATATAAACAATAATAGTATAGTTAGTTAAATGTTCTTTACAAAAGTTTGGTGGAGAGGAGATGTGACAGAAATGGCAACTTCCAGATGACTACAGTGACAATACCTATCCTTAAAGTTGCATTGCTACCACACATTTAAATGTTTCAAGGTCCTTATTTGTATGACTTAGAGTGTAACTCTGTACAAAATTTACATAATATATTACATATACTGTACAAAAAAAGCCTGTGATCTTGAGCATTTAGTATTTTAGAGAGATAATCTAACAGAGTTGGCTTGTGTTAGTTGTGGCGGTGTAGGCAGCACGGCGCAGCCAGTCATTATTGTAAGCGCGGTGGGCAGAATGAGGCAGAGGTGCTCATAACACTAAACATATGATTCTTCACCATAGTTAGAATGCGGTCTTGACTTTCTTGAAGAAAACGAGTCGCCCGCTCCCAAGTGATAAGATGTTATGGGAGCACGGTGTGAAGGTGGAGGGCGGTAGGGAGGTGGGTGCACTTTGGCGCCATTTAAAGAATCGCCAAATATTGCACGAAGTTGTGATACTGACCAACTAATTTCTTGGCGAAGTTCTGGATCAAGTTGACGGAGGTCACGGAGAGCAGTGGGTGCACCAGGATAGTCCTGGAGGGGCGATGCATATTCCCAATCATCGTCGTCATTGTCATCATCTGACTCTGGATGCTGTGGCGGAACGTTTTCACGAGTGGGGACACTTTTGCTTCTTTGAGAAGCTGAAGAGTCTCTTCTCCTTGCTCTACTCCGATGCTTGTCAGTGCGAGATGACTGATCAGAAACAGACACGGATGTCACGTGGGGTTCCATGCCCCATGATCCTGATGTTTGGATTCCTTCATCTTTCACTTCATCGTCAAGATCATAATCATCAGTTTGTGTCTCTATGCTTTTCTTTTCCACTCTAGGAGGCGACACTGCTCTACTTGTTGTCTGTCTTACACGAGATTCAGGCACTGGTAAATAAACCGATTCAATTTCTATTACAGTTCGCTCCTTAGGAGGAAGTAAAGGTGGGGAATCATCTGTACATATAATGGTTTTGTGATAAGGGGGGTCACAACTGTACGAAGCAGGAATAGAAGACACTGATCGAGATTTACGATTGTGAGTTTCTACGTGCACAGGAGGCAGATGTTTTAGACGATTTAATCCTTCACTTAACCTACGGCTGCCCCTCTGCTTTGGGGGCAAGGGAGGTGGCTCAGACTTGGGAGGCAAAGGCGGGGGCTTCTCATATTCATCACTAACATCAGCATGTGCTGGGGAGGCACGTACTAAATCACCAGGGTATGTATTTTCTTCTTGATATATTCTAAGTGATTCTTCATACAACTGTTTAGCTCTGGCAGATTTCACTTTTTCTTCTCTAATAGCATGTTCTGGGAATTGACAGTCTTTACCAGCAGGGGAACTTTGTGCTTGATGGCACTGATGAGGGCCACTTTTGTACATTAAGGATTTTCTATTAAGTGCTTCTTCATATGACGGGGGATTTGAACCTATGGTAGAAGTGCTGCCTGCTGACACTACTGTACACATGCTGCCAGTTCTTTCACTTTTAAATGAAGAATTACATGAATTATGAGATTCACCAGAATCAGACGGAGCCTGTTCTGTACCGTAGACTACATCCCAGGTATTCAAACCCCCACCACCACATTCCTTACCCCGTGAATTGGATCGAGAGACATGAGGAGTTGAATCATCATCACTCAAAGTGGAAGAATCATATGATCGATCTGCTTCATCATGAATTTGTGGTGTAGAGCGTGACCTCTGCCATGAAACCGCATCGTGAGATGATGACCTGGAAACCGCAGGTGTGTTGTCAGGAGAGCGGCCAGCTCGTTCATCACGAGATGGCTCAGTTAAGTAATGTGCAGACTTTGATCTGCGTATGGGAGACTCACGACCAGCAAGGCTCGTTGTGCAATCATCTTGCTCCTCAGGGGGTGGAGGAGGAGCTCTACCTTTTCCATGCTGTGCTGGTCTCTTGTTAGCAACACCAGCAGGACCAAGAGACACTCCATAATCTAGGCCATTATACTTATTTAAAAGAGATTCCTCGGACGTTGATCGAACCAGGCCTCCTTCGCCGCTGCTTGAACGTGAAACTTTGCGCAGATTAGAACGGCGTCTCATCCAATCATGTCTCTGGAAATTGGAATTTACAATGAAAGGTGGGGGATTTATCATGTTTCCTGCTGCACCAACTGGGATACTGTAAATTGCCTCCTCATCTTGACTCTTCCTATAAACATCACCAAGCCTGTCTTGGCGACTTTGGTACACACGAGCGTATTCTTTCCCATGACCGTGAGAGTTATATGGATATCCAGAATTAGAATAGGTAACTTGAATTCTTGCATGGTCGCGACTTGGAGCCGCATAATAGCCCTCTGGATCATCATACTCTACAGGCATCTTTTCAGGGCGACGATACACAGCTGCATAGATTGCATGTGGATTGTGTGGTGCAGTATAATGCTGAATTCTATCGCCAGATCTTTCCGATTGTCCACCACTACTATAGTTACTAACACTTTTGTCAGCCCCAGAATGTCCAGAACTTGTAGATTCACTTTCTTCCTCATCAGGTGTATAAAGTTGTGAATCACTCATAGTTAATCCAGAGTCACGACTTAAATTTGTTAAGGACATTTTATCTTTTCTTGGCAGAGGAGACAATTCACCTTCTAATAATTCTCGTTCAAGGGAGTCTATACTGCTGTCGTCTCTCCTCATTCCGCTTGAACTGTGTAAACTATGACCGCTATGAAGACTATGCAGGCTATCAGACTCCTCTGCTCCACTGTCTTGTCGTAAAGGATCTCGTTCTGGTGGTTCTCCTAACAGATGAAGTATATCTTCACCAAAGATATCTCTACAGTGTTCAATAAGAAACTCCACAACAGCCGGTACTTGTTTGGAGTCTTCTGGGCTCAATGCTAAAACTGGAGATGATGGCCACAAAATAGATGGTCCTACACATACAGCTAGATTAGATGCAGACATCATATTTTCAGATGCACGACGGACAATATGGTGCAAAACACAAAGGAAATGTTGCAGAAGTTTAAGATGTGCTCGAGGAAGTCTAGAACACAATAAGAGTGTTTGTGAAATGCGCTCTCTAAATCCTGCTATATGGGTTAACTCAAGCCACTCTTCATATAAATCAGACACAAGCAAGCAGTCTGGCATTGAACGAAGAAACTCTTTCAAAAGTGCTGCCACAACAGTGATTTGTACATTGTCGAGATCGACAGTTCCCTCTACATCTCCGCTATCCAATTTTTCTCTAAGTTCTCTCACCAACCGAGCATTTGCTGATTTTCTGAAGATTCCAACTGTGAAGGGTCCCTTGAGGAACAGTTGAGTCAGCATGTCCTGTAAGAAAACAAGGTAGATGTATAATTTATAATTAACATCAAATATACACATACACCAACAATACTGAATAAATTTGTTTTTCGTAATAGTATTTAAATGTATTAACCTCAAAACAGTGCAATACCACAGAATAAATTCAATTTACAATTGCTAATTGCAGTACATCTAAGTTTCTGAAAAGACTAATTATGCTTTAACAAGACATTAAAAATAGTGTTGTCCAGTTATTTTGCGAGCTGATCGCTATATTTATCCAAGTGAAATTAAACTTACTTGCTCACCATTAAAATAATTTCAATTTAAACACACAACTGAATACAACTGAAAAGTCTTTTTATAATACTAACATCACACATTAAATAATTTTCCTCTGACCAAAAGCAAAGAACCAGAGTAAATAAGCTAAAGGAAATACCAGTAATTGCCCCATGACGTTTAATATAGGCTACTTTAACAATCGAATTAAATAACATTCAACATTCATAGGAGCAGCTTTTTTGTTGGCAATGTATCTAGATCCTAACGACTTCATTGTGGTTGACATTGCTGTTAAAAGTTGATAAGTACAGTCCAAAGAAAAAGCCTAAGTGCTTGGTCACAATTAAAAACCCTTTCAATGCACATACACCAGTACTTGAATGAGCCTAACAGATGCTCAGGATTATTACAAAATATACCTAAATTTCCCAAGGCCAAAATTTATTAAAAGAGAAATTGAGGAAGGGGGGAGTTGAGAGGGCTGTCATAGTAGATGGGGAGCTTTTCACGAGAGAGAAAAACTTTTAGTAGATGGGGAGGTTTTTAAGAGATGAGGAAGGGGGGGGGGCGGTGGAGAAGCTGCTGTAGTAGACGGTAAAGCTTTAGAGAGTGAGAGAGATATAGCCACGATCAAAAGCATGGAATACGGATGAATGAAAATTTCCCATTAGCAGGGAAATACGAGCATTGACAAAAGATGATTTTGAAAAGTCATGGCAATATAATGTTAAGATTCATAAGAGTGCATTGGGAATGACATTTACAAACGAGGAATTGACATGAAGATCATAGTGACCAAGGGATGGAAAACATTCCAAGATGGCTTGGACATACTGTATGTTTAGAAAAGACAGGGAACAGTAAGTCTGAAACTGCACAAGTGGAAGCACCTCCAATTATGGATGAAGACCTACCCCTGATGGGAATTCAAGGAGAAAGTGCACACGACAACAGAGAGCCCTGGTTTTTCATCTAACCCCATAAAGAGGAAAAGCTGACACTGTTTATGATGACAAAGAACAACTAATTTCTTACCATGACAGGTTTGGGTAACATCATGTCGGGTTCCACCAACTTCATTAGTGACCGACCGTACAGAACACCTGTACAGTTATTGACGCCCCCGTCTAAGGAGTCTCCCTTGCTGTTCGATCTTTTGAAGACCCTGTGGATGCGGATAGGACTCTTCCTGGCTTTCTTAGAAACCTTCTTCATTCCTTCGGGAGACTCAAAGGATAATTTTCTTGCTTGTCTCAAGATGAACTGGCAGCGGGTTACCAATTCAGTATTGTATAAATTATTGCATTGTTCTGTGTCACAGTCTTGCAGAAGGTCGCGGACACAATTCATCTTGATGGCAAAAGGAAATTCATGACCTATTAGTGGGTATGGAGAATCATCCACACCAGTCTTCACCCACAGTTGGAATTGCGACGAATCGGCATCCCCCATTTCCAAGTGGTCTAAAGTCAAGGAAACACACTCCCGTGCCGTGGTCGTCGACCCAATATTAACAGTTTTGCTCTGAGGAAAGAAAATTTGGAATAAGTTTCTAGGCATTGTTAAATTCTTGTGCTATCTTTGTTGGCAATTTTAATCTTGCTAAAATTTTTATATGCAAGTGCACGTTCAAGAAATTACAACGTACAGATCTGGTGACATATTCAAAAGTTTACTTGCGGCTAAAATAGTTACTCAGTAAAAGAAAAACATTCGGCAGTTAAGAAAATCCATGCCCTTGTAAATAAAATAACCCCAATGTTTGCTAAACCATACCCACACTGATTTATAACCTTTCAAGTACCAGAGGCCGTAAAAGAATCTTAATGTTATATAATACCCTTCAGAACTTTCATGAATAAATATACTCAACAAAAAAAGTTATGAAAAATACTTAATTCATTATCCACGAAACTTAAATTCTAATGAAAGGATTAACCTAATACTGGATCCCTCAAAAACAAATTACCGGTAACTAAATGGACTCTGAAACGTTTTAAATTCAAAGCATTAACTACTTCAATAACCAATTATAAATGACATTGTTTTAATAACTAATTATATATTGAATCAAGCTTTAAAAAAGACTTTTCTAAAAAATTATGTATTATCAATTAGCACATTAAGCAAGAAAATATTTAACGGACAGAATTCTTATCCCCATAAAGCTGGGCTGGGTATAAAGAGTGGCACTGACTTGGGCATGAAAACCATCTCTGTGGTATTAGGATGCCCTTGTATTTTCCGTACCCAGTTATTATCATTATTAAAATGACTAGCATACAGTGTACCGTTAACTTTAGACTTAATAAATCCGTAAATTCTTTAATGTCAATAAATAGTTAAAAATCACCAAACCTTCCCTAGACAACTTTTCCTTTCTGCCGGATCCTGGACACCTTTTTCTACAAGCTAAAATCCTCATTAAAATTAATTGCATTTCCATAGGTATGGGCAAAACTTTAGTGTCATTACAGCAACCACTCAACTTCTTAAAGATTCACGGGGTTCGGAAGAACTGTGACAAGTTGAAGTTCAACATTTTGCAAACCTAACAATCTTCAGTACAAACCAAGTAAAAAATTTTAAAAAAGGGGAATCGTAGTTTGTCGTGCCATCTTAATAAAGCCAATAAAAAAGTGATTATCCAGATATAAAGCATAAGGCCACCTTGATTAAATATACTTACAAAATCAATGCTGTTAACGGGATCATAATATGTAACTTGTATTGTAGTGGTTGGCTGCTCCTTCTCTCTCTCCTCCGTCATCACCTGACTAAGCTTGTTGTACCACAGATCCTTCGTGGCTACACAGCTGTTACGTGGGTAAACATTTGGATTACAATAATGTTTTGGCTGCCTTCTGCGGGGATTTTTACTGGCGGGCTTCACGCCATTTACAATCGACACTGTATTTCTCCTTATTCCTGAATTAATTTCCTCTCTCCGACAGTCAGACACATCTTTATTATAGATTTCTAGAGTAGAATTTGTAATTTGATCGATTAACATGGCGCTGCAGGAGCGTCTAAGCTTGTTCGGGGCGGAAAGCGCCCCATGACACAAGGGAACCCACCGCGGGGCGGGAGGGACATCGTATAGAGGAGGCGGCGGATGGGGGGAGATGTTCTCACGGTAGAGAGGCCAACAGCTACCACCACCACCACCACCACCATCGCCTTGGGTATGCATCACGGGCTGGGGCCAAGAGATTTCCGGCCGCGTCTTCCCTTCTGAAGACGCACTCAGCATTCGTTCACTTCGACATCGCCTCAAAGCGGCCTTTTTGACACTTTTGGTAAGCCTCGTCGAGGCCCTCCGTATCGCCCCTCCACTTTTGGGAACCGCCCTTGCGGCTTCCGAAGGCTTTCTCTGGATACCCGACAACTGAACGGGAGACCGGTCATCGCGTACCTTGTGCAAGGAGAACGCCCTTCGGCGGATTAACGTGGGCGAGTCCGCCCCTTTCAGACATGGCAAGGGCACGCCGCATCCAGTGACCCGTTCACGAGGGCTTTCCCCGAGAAGTTCAAATCCCTCGGTTAAGATCATCTTCAGCGGTAACGACACTTCCGATCACTAAACACTGCCTGGACCTATTTGCCAGATTTTTCATACCTGATAAATTATTTGCATTGCAAATGACCGTATGAAAACGTTAAAACATTCAAACGACACATATTCATCACAACTATGGAAGAACGATTCAACAACATCACAATTTCCCCTGTGAATGAACACTCACTGTCTTGGTAATGTTAAGATAAACCCATGTGGGCACCACGCCACAGACCGGGCAGCAGCACTATCCTCTCGTACCAGAGCCCAGAGCGCAACTGCGAAACGAAAACCGTCCACAGGACCACAGCCCACAGCCCACACTACAATCCCAAACACACTACAGGCCCAGGAGAAACAGACAGCGAGTCTATCACCCTCTGAGACTAAGACCGACTCGCCGCCATTCAAAACTCACCTTTTCAGCCACCTCACCGAAGTCACCCACATGCGGACGTGATGGGGATCAGACGCCCAACCCCCTACACCATTCCCCCAAACTCTACCCCGAGGCTAAACCGAAGCACAAACATTCCACAAAAAAAGTCTACACAAATCTGAAGATGGATTTCTTGAGCTAACAAAATAAAGATAAGAAGGAAAGGCAGTCGCAACGGTAACAAATCTCGTCTTCAATGGACTTCGTAAGGTTGCCTGGCAAATGTGGGAAATGAACAGTCGCGTAAAAAATGAACGACTAAAATGGCCACTTGCGCTTCAGCTGACCATTAAAACTAGCCAGGGGCTACATTTATTATGACTGTTCAAACAGTAACCTCCGCCCGCCTCGAGAAGTTTTCCATTCAAAAGCAGGTGCATTATCCTATTTGGATAAAAAAAATGTAATTGGACGACTTTTCATTGCCATTGCAACTCGCAAAAGTTGCAACGAACTTGGTATTTCAAAGTTAGGAATAAAAAAGTATTTTTGTCATGTCTCGGAAATCACCTAAATACATATAAAGTTCTATCTCTGCTCAACTGAAAATCGTGAATAATTTGTTCCAACAAAGTAAAAAAAATGTAAACCTAACATTCTGTAGCGTACATATACGTTTCCAGTGCACGTAAATGTAATGAAAAGCCCAATATGAAAAATAACGAGCAACAAAGAGTTTGATTTTATTACAGGAACCTAGTGAAATAAGGGCAAATACTCTCGGTAAATACATTCATATATTCGAATGGAACAAACAAATTTGAAGTCTGCAAAAGAAACGCCCTAATAAAAAAAATATGTATCCCGAGAGCGAGCTCCACGAGAAACTGATACCTCACTTAAAACCCCTAGGGCGGATAAATAAAAGTGGAGGCTTATCAAAGCAGAGGCCAAGTGGTCTAGCGGGAAAAGGAAGGTATACGGGAGGACCTGGGTGTTAGGGGGCAACAGTTGAGAGAGGAGGAATAGATGCCGCTGATGGAATTGAGAAGTACAGCGTATTAATTTAGTAAGGGCGGCAGAGAACAAAGTCAGACACCTCAACACTGACTGGAAATTCTGGCTTCCAGATCACGATGATGTCATTCGAATAAATTAATTCAAGGGCAGACCGGTTATGCTCTGAAGATAAAACGGAAATCGCTTTTGAGCAAACAGCAACATGATATATATATATATATATATATATATATATATATATATATAAAATGTGTTTGCATGACAAGGTACATTTTAAAGACTCAGGAGTTACATGGTTGTTACAGTGCTGCTAATAAATATCCTGCCAGAACTGCACTGCAATGAACTGCTGCAAAAACATTTTGTTTGTAGGATGGGGGAATGGAAATAATTTGCTCTCACAACAAGTCTTAAAGGTATATATATATATATATATATATATATATATATATATATATATATATATATATATATATATATATATATATATATATATATATATATATATATATATATATATATATATATTTCAGTTATATACAAAAGCAACTGACTTGGAAAAAGTTTATAAGGACTCCAGATCTGTTTACAGTGAGTGAGCAATAGGACCCAACACTCGCAGCTTTTTGTTTATAAAACAACGGCCATGTGTTGCAACTGATTTGGCCCGAGATGGGACCAAACGCAAAATCGCCCAAATGTGGTAACACTAGATACTACATACTATAATTTCGAAGGCAAACATTAAGTTCTGTAAAAATAATTCCCGGCTTGTAATTCTTTCGCTGCAGTGCGTGCATGTATATGTAATTTTGAAATATTATTAGATTCACGTTAAGCTACTTTTATTTGTCTCATTGTAATAGTGATATATATATATATATATATATATATATATATATATATATATATATATATATATATATATATATATATATATGTGTGTGTGTGTGTGTATAAAAAAGATCACAATAATATCAGAAAAATTGAATATGTTTAACATTATCGCTGAATCTTTTAGGAACAAAAAATTAGTGACACTAAATAATAATTAGTCCTTTACATTATTTATAGTGTTTAGCATGGTACTTACGTTCATACATTCACACGTTCATACATTTAGGTATAACAGAAACTGTCGCACGATATCTAATAACAAATAAATGGAAAAGAATATTTATGCATAGGGGGTAAGTAGCCTTAAAGTTACAGTCCAGGCTGTAACTTCGTAGTCGAGTAATTACTAGTATCCCCTAATCTCAAGTGCCGAGGCAAAAAAAAAAAAACGAAACAAGAATGCAAGATGCCACTTTTGACCTTCCCAAAGGCTTGAAAACTTTTGAATAAAGACATTACTTTCTTTAACGTGGTTTCATGAGTTTTTATTTAGAAAGAAAAGAGCAACACTAAGGAGATTTCTGGTTCTCTAAGTTATAGTTCTCTCTCTCTCTCTCTCTCTCTCTCTCTCTCTCTCTATATATATATATATATATATATATATATATAGAGAGAGAGAGAGAGAGAGAGAGAGAGAGAGAGAGAGAGAGAGAGAGAGAGAGAGAGAGAGAGAGAGAGAGAACTATAACTTAGAGAACCAGAAATCTCCATTAAAACTTTTGATACGGCGACATGTGAACTATGGCTATACATCGACAATAACAAAAGGCTCTCTCTCGATGATAAATAGGAAGGTAATCTGACAACAGCACACCCCAGCCAGAGGTCAAGCTTAAAAGGACACCATAAGCCACTTCCCCAGGGAGGAAGGTGGTTTATGGATATGGCACGAGAGAAGGGAAAGACGCTGAGACGGTTGTTAGAGGAAATGTGACCACAGACTTTGGGTCAAATTCTGCTTTCTGTAGACTGTGCATCTCGACCTACAGGTGTTGTCGAGTATTTTTTTTTTTATCTTTTATTAGAAAAATATTACATTTCCTTTGCGAATATTTTAATTTCAAATTTTGATCTGAATGGTTGCTTATCCAACTTCTGTTTAAAGTGTCTTTCATGTAACCAACAAAACTTAATGCGACAATCTGTACAACCACAAACAATTTTATTACGGTTTCACCGATTCAAAATCTCACTGATAAGAAGAATTACGTTCCGATATTTCACTTGCCTAGTCGATGACCTCAAGAGGTGAAACGAAGCAGATGGAGGATGAAACTACGCGAACATTATGTCCATTCATTTTTATTACCTAGTTTCCATGTATTTCATATCACAGGGGGCAATGTAAAAACCTTGAAATGTGGATTAAAAATCATGGGACAGGGGATCCACTGCCTCCGTGAGATAATGAAGGAGGTCAGTTCGGTTGGAAAGGGTAACGGAAGAGGGACCCCTTAAACATGGTGAAATCCCCCAGGGGATATGAACACCTGACGGGCTCGACTCACCACTCCTTAAAATCTCTCTCTCTCTCTCTCTCTCTCTCTCTCTCTCTCTCTCTCTCTCTCTCTCTCTCTCAAAAGTTAAGGTTTAATAAGAGAATGACACTGCCTGACTTTAGATTTTGTTATTAACGGTTAGTTCAACACTTTACACACACAATGTCAAGGCTGGACATTTCAACGAACGACGCCCGTATTGCAAGGTATTTGTTAAATGGTGGATTGGAAATATTCGGAACGGCATGACCGGCTCTTTTAAAGACCAAGAGGAATGTGGCCATTTTGTGTTTGTGGAAAGATTGGCTGGACGTTGTGCGTTTGCTACTGACGTTTACATTTCACAAATAAATTCTCTGTGATGCAACTGAACCACGGCGAAAATTGTAAGCGGCGATACAATTACTGTGATAAACAGCTACAGTGTATAAAATAAACAAACCCTTTTTCTTGTAAAAGACAGGTAATTTTATACTGGTAAGTTCGACTGACAAAACATGCGGATTAACAACTGTATGAAAGCGACTACTAAGTCAATTAGCTCATCTTAGAGCGAGCGTGTAAGCCAATTGAATTGGACACACGAAAAAAAAAACTTTTCCACAAAACAGGAAACCCATTTAAATGTATCCATATATGGAATTTTGGAAAGAACCCACCTATAAGGTATGTGAATACAGACATTCGTAAAAAAAAAAATATGGAGGCGACGCGTGAAATAAACAGATTCAAACACCCTAGGCGTAAGTTAATGGGTGTCCACTTCTCCCGTCTACCTTCTCGCTTGTTTACCAAATGGCGGAGTAAACAGTCTCTCTCTCTCTCTCTCTCTCTCTCTCTCTCTCTCTCTCTCTCTCTCTCTCTCTCTCTCTCTCCCCAAGGAGAGAAGAATCTAGAAAATGCGTCACACTCGACTTGATCATCTTTAGCAATCTACATCGGGGGGAATTTGTTGAACTCAGAAACTCATCAACATGTAAACACTCCCAGACGCCCCCGCAGGGGGGTGGGACCATCGGTGTAGCTCATGTGGTGCACTTTGAGCATTACTTGAGGTTCTTTGTAGCTGCAACTTCTTTCATTCCTTTTACTGTACCTCAGTTCTTATTCTCCTCAATCTAACTTCCCATCCTCTTTAACAATTGTTTCATAGTGCAACTGCGAAGCTTTCCTCAAGTTACACCATCAAACCTTCTTACTGTCACAATTTCTCTTTCAGCGCTGACTGACCTCATAGGTCGCCAACACTTGGCCTTTGGTCTAAATTCTGTATTCACTCCCAGACACATCGAGTGCTGCATAATGTAACTATAGATAATAGTACCCGCTAAAAATGTCCTCCCAAGGACGCGTCAAGGCCGTGCAGTGCATTGTACACCACTCAAAACAGTAATTTTATTATTTTTGAAACCCCAAAAATAATCTAAGGAAAAGCTATATAAAAAATTCAAGTCAACTCTTTAAGATATCGGAAAACTTCGTTAGCACCATCAATCCTAGTGAACTTTATATAAATTAAAATTAGTAAATATTTCTTAAAAGAAAAACATTCCCTCCTATATAAAAAAAAATAAAAGGCCACAGTATCTGGATAAAGTAAGAAAAGCTGTTTGATGCACAATAAAACTTTCGTAAAGTTCGAAAATTACGAAACTGTTGTTGTAATAATTTACAACAACATAGCTGATATATGTCCGGTTTTGCAATGGGGTGTTATTTCGTTAAATCTGAGGAAAGTAAAGAAAAAAGTGATGTGTCGGCAAAATTCATAAAAATGTAAAGGAGAATAAGAGATAGCGGGAGGAAGATTATTGTAACTAAACAGTAACATTCGCATCAGAGGAACGAATCTACCCTTCTGTGAAAGATCCTATCAATGATTCACGTAAACAAACTATCTTCAATGCTGATTACCTACCCTAAAGAAAAATGGAGTCAAAACAAAAATTTTTCTTAATTTATTTGTGTGTGTATGTATGTATGTGTATATATATATATATATATATATATATATATATATATATATATATATATATATATATATATATATATATATAATATCACAGAGGACAACAGTGGATACAATAAGACTGAATACAAAGCGAAAGTGGGGACGGTCATCTAGAGACCAAATTAAGTGAGCCTTTAAGCCATTATTTCAGACGCAGCAGTTAATCAAGTCGAAGTAAATAAAAATGGATAAATCCAGTTTCCCATTGCCTTTAGTCATTGGCTAACTTTACTTCACTTGGCTGGGCCACGAATGGTAAATTCACTGGCCTTACCCTTGAGGTCTTTAGGAAAGACGATCTGAGAGATAAAGAATTATACTGAAACTCAGCTGCCCAGATGAGACCTCCACCCAAAACTCACAAAGTGGAGTCAACGATCGAAGAGTAAATGCTGAATAAATGAGGCAAAGTTGTCGAATTTTAATGTAAATCATACTGAGATGAATTTGCTGGAAAAATAACAGTGTCTGACTGCCGTCAAAAGAAAATAATTCACAATAAAATTCACAAAACTTAAAACTAACACATCATTCATTAAAGTAAATACAACAATATATAAAAAATTACCTTATCCAAACTATATATATTTTTATATTGAAAAATTCTAAGTCTTTGAAAATAATGAACTTCGTTCACAAAAAATCATATTTATGTACAAAATCTGACTACAAAAAGGTGATAAGTAATTTTTAGTCTCCCTACCTGAATGAGGCGACGACATTGGTCGTGGGCCATCCCATAACGAAGGAGGTGTCGTGACTTTTGGCGACCTCTGCAACGTCATCCAGGCAAGATGACAACCACATTTCCGATACCCGGACCTGAAAAATAAAAAAAATGATAAAATGTAAGATTCGAGTCCCCCGTATCCTCGTTACGAAAAGCGTCAAAAAAAAAAAAAAATTCTTGAAAAATATTTTATAGCTATTTTCGGAACTGACGGCTCTGGTCTTAAAGCTATGAAATTTATAAAATCATAAAGCTATGAAATTTATAAAATCATAAAGCCATGAAATTTATAAAATCATAAAGCTATGAAATTTATAAAATCATAAAGCTATGAAATTTATAAAATCATAAAGCCATGAAATTTATAAAATCATAAAGCCATGAAATTTATAAAATCATAAAGCCATGAAATTTATAATATCATAAAGCTATGAAATTTATAAAATCATAAAGCCATGAAATTTATAAAATCATAAAGCCATGAAATTTATAAAATCATAAAGCCATGAAATTTATAAAATCATAAATCCATGAAATTTATAAAATCATAAAGCCATGAAATTTATAAAATCATAAAGCCATGAAATTTATAAAATCTTAAAGCCATGAAATTTATAAAATCATAAAGCCATGAAATTTATAAAATCTTAAAGCTATGAAATTTATAAAATCAATCAATTTTACAACCTCACCTTTTCTTTCAGCTTAAAGTTGCCCCCACTTCTTGCCTTCGCTACCAAGAGGAGATCGCTGAAGAGGAACAGGTGTCTTTCCTGGGACTGCACACCCTGTATCACATGGGAAATATCCTCGTTAACATTATCACAACATTCCACTACATCGAGATGTTCAAATGATAAAAAAATAATCCTTATCATTCATCAGTGTATAATAAAAAACAACTTCTGTAATAAGCGGTTTTTTTTTTGGAACCATTAAATAGGGTATGATTCCTAAATATGATATACCTTATGGATTACAGAATTTTATTATTATTATTATTATTATTATTATTATTATTATTATTATTATTATTATTATTATTATTTCGCACGTACAAGACGACTAAACCACCAATTGCACGCGCATATTTGTGAACGTCAAAATCATGCACGATGATGGTCAAGTTGCCGCCGCACATAATATTCACGTTTCTGTCTTGTCAATGTTCCGATTCACAGACCATTACAAAACAGATATCCATTCCTTTGCTTTCAAGCAGCCACAATCACTGGTCAACCGCCCCCCCCCCAAACAAGCAGATGTATGTCCTCACGATCAAAATATTTGAGTTTCATTCACACAATGTTTTTCTCAGCCGATTTCCCATGGAATACTGGCAGTCTGTTTGAGGAGTAGGTTAAAATGACAATCTTTTATAAATTGAGACAAAAACGCAAATCTATATCATGTTAAGAGAATCAACAGGGGCTTTTCAAGACCTGAAGAGCCACCTAATACTCGGTAGCAAATGGCTCAAATACGCAGGCCTAAACTGACAGGCCCCTCCTTCAGTGTGTTTGTATATATATATAGACAGAGGTTTCTTCCAAGAAATAAGCCCCAAAGGGATGGCCAATAGGCCTATACATCTCGCCGTTCCCTAATTAGCTCCCAGTAAACACCAACGACTTCGACTTTCACCATAGAATTTTTCCTGATTTGTCCAGCTAATGTTATTGTTACGAGAATGGAAAAACTAAACAAGGATTACAGCTTAATTACATAACGCATTCAGATCACGCAATTGATGAGCCCCAGACAAATGCCACAAATTACAATTAATAGCAATGAAAGGGGAAAGAATATGTAAATTGCAGAATTAAACGTCTGTTATGAGAAGACACGCATTGTAGTTAAAACCGGCATTAAAATGCATGTTACAATTCGGGGGAGATATACGGTTAATTCAATTTAGCTCTCCAACTAGTGTAAGATACTCGTAATGCAAGTAAAATCCAATAAAAATTTCACAAATGAAAAACAAGAGATTTTGTTCTGGCTAAGAAATTTCTTTGTTTTGAATAACCAGAAGTTTACTTAAGCATTTTTTTTTTTCCTACAAAGACAAAACACAAAAAAATACTTCCAGAAAAACTGAATTATTTTTCTAAGGTCATACGTCTAACTGGAAGAATATTTCAGGACACAAATCAAAGCAGCTTCTGAAGCAAAACAAATGGCTCGAATTGGCCTCCCCTCCCGAAAAAAGAGGCAACACCCGTATCCTTAACGGGAAAAAACCACCCACACTGCTGTCGTAACAGTGTAGCTCTCTCTCTACTGCGCACACACAGAGGTTTCGTTGATACTCCCAGCTAATGGGCTCTTCCTTACATTTATATAATAAAAAACGGACACAAACATCTCTTTCAAATTCACTCTGATAACGATCATTGGCTTCCATCACAAACTGAAACTGTTATTCGTTCACTGAGACTCTCGTTAATAATTGGGCCTGATTAGCAGAGATGAGGAGGTTGCATAGTTATCCAGAGGCTGTAATTACAGAGGCGGGACTTTTTCATCTGGGACAAACGCATCTATTTGTAAAGTAGTTTCTGTTGTTAATGACGTGAAACTTCACGTGCAGCATAATAAGGTATCCCTGAGTCATGAGACTTAATTATGAGTGTTTCTTTTTCTTTTTTACGACTATTGCGCATCTGGTAATTTATTCATATAAATAAAATGAATTTGGCACTATGCAAATCTGTCTGAATTTACCCGATTTACTCCGGCAATAGAATGAAAATATAAAATACATTAACTAAAGATCTCCAATGAAGAATATTATCCACAAATTATTACGAAATGCGTCAACGGGAATGAACCCTTCCGAAGTCGTCCGTCGTTGCAACGGAGGCAAAGAAATCCGCCGAGGGGGAACAAAGAGCAGGGCCAGCAGCGGCACCATAATCAACTGTACCTTGAATCTGAAAAGAACCAGCAACCGGATGCTGCGTCCCATGCACCTGGGCAAACGCCGAATAAGAGGAATTTCCCCCGTTACTCGAAACAAACAAATCCGTCTTTTCATTTCACGATATCCAGAACCATCAAGTGTGGACCGTCGACTTCAAGGAAGGACTCTCGTCATCCACACAGGAAGGCTGGGGCTGCTGCTGCTGCTACCTCTGCAGCTGATTATTAACACGACTGCTCTTTTCCTTGAACTCATCTCTCACGATTCGTCGTCTCGTGAAACTAAAATGATTCGTTTCTATTTTGTCGGTAGGGTCGGTTCATTTCAAGTTTTACAGAAAATGGCGTCCGTCCTCTGAATGACGAAGCAGAAATATAAATATAGGACAAAGACAAGAGTGCTCGCGACATATATATACGTGGTTATTTTGTTATCCAAATGCTTTTCGAAAATGTACTGGTGAATAAAAAAAAAAGCATGGACTCCTTCAGAAGAGGGACACTGCCAAACACAAGTGACAATCAATTCAAGCCAGTTGATGTCTACAGAGAAACCTATATGAAGAAATAAAGCACAATTCACAATTCCTCATTTCGCAATCGTGAAGCAGTAAGGAGCCACGCCCATTCATCCCGTCTGAATGACTCCAACTTCTGCAATGCCACTCCGATTTCTATCAGTTAATTACGTGGGTGCGCGGTTTTCATAACATGAAATACAGACAATTATATTCTATAAACAGCAAGGTAAGATCATTATAGTCTACAAATACAAAAGGACTATATTCACGGCACATGCTAACTTTTAATCCCATACAAACTCCATCAGAATGTCGTTACCTGAACTCCTATTTCGGGTTTCAGAAACTATTACGCAGACGCTAGCCCGAGTCTACCCAAATGTAATCTTAATCTCTCGATCCCTCTGATAGAAGCAAACGCAGAAGTCAGACATCGGAGATATGGTGATGAGAAAGTGGGAGGGGGGCTGAGGAAGAACTGGGGGTCAATGGCAGGGGACTGAGAGAGGAGAGGGTCGGAGAGGATGCAGAGAGCGAATGAGGAATGGGATTAGCGGGAGGGAAGGAACGGAGAGGGTGGAGAAGGAAGGCGGTGAGGGGGAGAGGGTTGAGATGTCAACGGATGTAGCACCTAGCACTCGAGGGGATGCTGAACAGTTGAGCAACACCTGACAATACGTCTTCAACCTTGAAAGGTCCTCAATCCTCTCCTAGGTTCTCAAAAAGTCCTTTTACTTCGCTGACTGGTGGCCTGAGGGACTTGAGCGCTACTGAAGAACATGATTCACTATGCGTTCCTCGCTGCAAATAATATTCTCAGTGGGGCAATGAACCCCCTTCGTTCTGTTAGCTAATGCAGCCAATGAAGTTACGTAAAAGAATAATGAGTGTTTGCTTTAGGGTCAGACTGACACTTCGACCATTTGGAGAGCTTTTTTTCCAGAAAGGGGGTGGGGGGTGGTTAGTGTCCCTGAATGACCTTGTCCACCAGTAACGCGGCAACATCTTATGACACAGAACCATAAGCTCAGTGGAAAATGAGAGAGAGAGAGAGAGAGAGAGAGAGAGAGAGAGAGAGAGAGAGAGAGAGAGAGAGAGAGAGAGAGAGAAGCAGTAAGGTCAGTAAACTGCATTCAGAAATCCTAATTATATTTAACGAAGTTTTCCTCACTACAAAAGTTAAGAACAGAACACGGTCGTCTCCAAACGCTGACTTAGATCAACACAGTGAAAATATAAAATTCAAGCAACTGCTCTTGTCAAACTTAAAAAGATATAACAAAATAACAAAATAAAAAATGATTTAAACAGCAAGAGGAACCATGACGAACTCTATACGTTTTCTTCATTAACTGTTCTACAGTTTCAAACTGGTATAAAAGAAAAAATCAAAATACTTTAATTATAGACACACACATATATGTATGTATGTATGTATGTATGTATGTATGTATGTATGTATGTATGTATATATATATATATATATATATATATATATATATATATATATATATATATATATATAAAATCATTAAAGGCTGAAGTACGAAATAAATACAAGTCACTAACTACGAGAACGCCCCCGACAATCTCTTCCCATGACTGTACCACTTCCTTTCTCGCCTCATGTGAGGTCGCATAAGTCGATAAGTGGTAAAGATATTGGATAATAACCGTCTAATTGCTCCGGGTAACCCGGTGCCTAAGTGAACGGCTTAAGAAGACAGGAGGGTTATAGGTGACTGCCTCCAGTATGTTACAATTTAACAAAATGCAGAGAGAAAAAGCACAATCATACAATTGCTACTAACTGTATCTAAAAAAAATTCAGTATGTATAAATTTTGCAAACACCTTAAACGAATGGATGTGTACATGTATAAAATCTTTGTACGTATGCAAGTTCGCCTTAACGGTTCTTTACAGATAAGATAAAAGATGCCGATATTTTACCTATTCCCGTTACGGACATCCGCGAACAGTACAGCGAATACATGTTGGCAAAGGTGCGTTGTCTTCCAATCTGGAAGCGACCTGAGGTATGTTTTTAACGGAGCGATTAGCGCTGTGAACGGGTTTTGCGTTTCCTCAATTAAATTTAGGGACCACTGACTACTTAGATGCCTTGAGATAGTTCAGCAACGTTCCGTGCAATGCCAGGCCTCAGGTCACCAAATGAAGCGAGCAATGTGGTATATACACTCTGGGGCTATTTCGATCTGATGTGATGGGGTTTAGGCCACGAAGTCAAACACTAGAACCTATCTTGTTATTAAGTGCCTAATTTCGATTTTAAGAGAAATAAGCATGCAATGCGACGCAATACAACCGCACACACACTGGGAGAGAGAGAGAGAGAGAGAGAGAGAGAGAGAGAGAGAGAGAGAGAGAATGTGCAAGCATGCGCAAGAGCGAAAGAGCAAGTTTCTCACCTTCACTGCTTTTGCCAAGGAATGCCTTGACTCACCAAGGCCAGACATGTCATGGTACATTACGGCTCCAACTTGGTCAGACATGACCCTTCTTAAGGTCAGCCACGGTTAAAACGGAAATCTCAGGACCGACACTACAGCGAACGTTAAATTCCAAGAGAATTAAAGAGAATGTCTTGCGCACCAACCTTTGACGATGGTTAGTAGGATGAGTTTCAATGGCGTGAAATAATCCAACGCAACAGCCATTACAAAATTGCAGATTTTACTTAACGTTACGGCGAACAATTGCAAAATCCGACATATTCGATGACAAATAATAACCACCTTTCTTTCGCTTTTTTCACGCATACTACAACCAAAATCGAAGCGCGTAAAATTCACGTCTCTCGCTATAGGCAATCCTGAGTGGAAGTTGCAAAGGGAAAGAGTTGCAAGATGCATTCTGGATGCTGCCACTGACAGGAGGCTTTGCAGCAGGGGATTGGGAGGCTGCCACTCCGACAAGGATTAGGAATGGGGACAAGAGGGCAGGAACCCTTTCAAAAAGTGAAGGGTGCACGAAAAGGGCAGACGCCACAACCACTCTCTCTCTCTCTCTCTCTCTCTCTCTCTCTCTCTCTCTCTCTCTCTCTCTCTCTCTCTCTCTCTCTCTAAAAATAGATACACAAGGACGAAAGAAATGATTTCGCAATAAATACAGTGAGCATGAAACTGGAGAGAGAGAGAGAGAGAGAGAGAGAGAGAGAGAGAGAGAGAGAGAGAGAGAGAGAGAGAGAGAGATCTGGCTGGAAATGTGAATAATACGAAGGAAATAATGCCCTTATCAAATCGGAATGAACTGTACTACAAGAATAAATATGAGGTTCAGACAACCGAAAAAGTATGCACTGGTGATCACATATCCCCATGGAATAATATGCAAGAAATTTCGCTTGTTCATATTTCACGTACTTTCATAAAGTGTTCTAAATCATTATGTTCTCATAAAATTTTTCTGGAGTTCAAACAAATCTGAAATGAATCCTTATGCATTACCTCAAAGCTGTCATCTGAAAGCAAAAAAAAAATAAGGAAAAGCTCGTATTTAATCTCTCAATTCGTAAATTTTGAATAGATTTCAAAGGCAAAAACTAAAATATAAAATGTCCTAAATAACGAAAAATTAACTGGCATGGAAACAACACAGGCCTACAATAAATTCTAAATCTCCGAACTAGCCAGAGGCCCACAGAAAGACCTAAGGAACCAGCATCAATAACAGCTGAAACGTAAATCCGAACTGCAGGACCTGAAGAACACCTACCGTGGTGAATGTGACAGGCGTCTCCATGATGAACTGCCTTTTGGGTCTGCCTTCTCTTGTTCTGTTGGGGGGCAGACCGGAGGTGTTGGCAGCATTGTTGGTGTTGTTGTTGTTGGCTGCATCTCTATTGTTGTTCTGCTGGTGGTCGGGCCCCCGCAAGCCCTTTGCGCTGAAGGCTCGCTGAAGGCGCGCCGCTGTCGTCGAACGCTTTCGCATTAACCCTTTCATCTTCTGAAAAGAACAAGAGGATCACTTGGTAACGGCAAGAAAATCAAAATTTTTCAACAGTTTTTGTTTTTAGTTACCCTATATATATACACTATATATATATATATTAGATATATATATATATATATATATATATATATATATATATATATATATTACATGAATCATGGTGCAAAATGTGCTTTTATGTACAAACTGACGTCACTAGTGCAGGGGGGTAAAGCTCCAGTTTCTGATAACTGGTGAACTCTGGTCCATCGCTAGCTAAGAAACCGCAGAGAATAACTGGAAGGCATTAAACCAGTCCACTGACAATTCCTCGTTTGTAACTGTCATTCCAGCAAAGTAAAAACAAAATACCTTACAGGCACCATTTTCTCAATAACGTTCACCTGGGAAAGCTTCCGGTGGGTTTGATTTCGTGTTGAATAACATGGCCGGTTGATTACGGTTGCCTAACCCCAAACCAAGCTCCAGCCGAAGCTTCTCTCCCTCCGCAAGCTTCTTTTCCCACTTTGCATTCCAACCAACAAATTACATGGCGGCTAATTCATGAAGCAGCGATGCTGGAGGGCCAATACAGACTGGCTCCCGCTTCCTTCTCATTGGCCCGATGCCCTACCTAAAGGGAGCCTCTGATTGGCTGCTAGTCTCCTCCATTCACGACCCACCGAGAGCGAGTTCGTCTGTAACCAATCATAACCAATGTAACTCCGTCGATTTATCTTGGTCCGGTTATGAAACACTTCCAATTTTCCTAGTGAGTTATGGGTAATCACAGTTTTCTCGCTTTCAAATGAATGACTCACTCCGAAGACAAGTGGACACGAAAGAATCATTTACCCGTAAGTGTTCCGGTTACGTTACGAACAGAACTATATGATCAAGTTATAGCCAGCAAAAGTAATAAAATTTGAATCACACAACACAATACGATTACACAATAAAAGGATCAACAGATATTGTTATCGGAACAGAAGGTGCCATAAAAGTCATTTCACAACTACCGCGCAAATACCAACGTTAAGCCGCCTATTCTTTCAAGCCCTTATTAAACAATACGGCTGTGCCAAGCTACTTGGATCTTATCTGCATCCAATCGATGTTCCTTTTTACATCGTGCCCTAAGGGTGATCACCGTCAGGCCTTCTAACTTCCCAGCTGATGATGCTGATAGCTCAGTTTCAAAAGACTTCTCTTATATCTGAACACCGTTTTGACTTTCAAGAATTTATACTTGTCATAAGTTTTGGTGCAAGAGAATGATCGGGATAAAGGAACACCATATTTCACAATTACGGAAGATAAATTAGGCGAAAATCATCTGAAGACAATATGTGAAAACTGATCTGACTATTGAAAAAATTTCCTTCAGAGTAAGAGAGCAATTGCATACGTAGTTTCAAGAAAGTAAGACCACTAATTCTCCAAGTTACTACTGAAAATAAAAACGAAAATCAACTTTAACTCCAAGTAAATACTTGCTTTGAAAGTTAAACATATTTGTTACGAACTTCAACCTTATTTCCTCGCTATCAATCCTCGCAAGGAATTTTGAGAAGACTACATACATCTTTGTTTTAAAGAGGGGTTTCGCTGGAAAACACATCTCTCCTTCATGGGTTTCTAATCATTTTTGTTATAAATGTGTTCACATGAAGTAAAATTCTATAATCTATTAGGTCTACCAGTAACTTGTGAGTTCCGATCAGTTCTATACAAAACTAACTAACTATTATATATATATATATATTATATACATGTATGTATACGTTACATTGCATCAGACAAAAACAAGGGCTTCGTTACGAAACAACTCTCTTTGCATGACAATCATTTCAAGTCAAAGGCTGTTGGTAATTTCTCTTACTCCGAGACGTTTTACAGAGAATGCGTTCAACGAGAACCTACTCATTAAGCAGCTGCCAAAAGTATACTCTCACGATCGACATCTTAAACAAAGTCGCCCAGCCGCAATGCAACGGCAGATACTTGAAAGGCACAACAGCTACGCCAATCATTCGATCGACACCTCAGGCAATCCCCATCATCAACAGCGACCACCGTAATCGAAAAAGGCTAGCAACAAGTTTGCACCGCCGATAAGAAGTGTGTCAATAAGACCCGAGTGTGGAGGACGTGAGTCGAATCATCGGAAAGGACGGTGGGGGACAAGTACGAAATGGTCAAGAATAGCATAGACGAGAGAGAGAGAGAGAGAGAGAGAGAGAGTACAATCATATTTGTTATAATTATCATGCAAGACTGCATGCATTATGAGCTATTATCAACAAGTCTTTTCCGGACGTTGCTACGCCCAAAACGGTAAGGCTTCAGAGCACCGCGCCTACAATGAGAGAGGTAAATATCGCCACTTTGAGATTCGAATCACGGTTCTGTTCTTGATGACGGATCACTTGGATATAAAATGGAAAAAAAAAAACCAGCTATGAGATCTTTCTGTTCCATGACTTTCTCATACGAGGCCTGTGGTCTGCATATTCCACTGGCTAAATAGCCGTCTAAAAGTCGTAAAAGCTGGTGATAACTCGGTAATTCGAAAACTACGTTCGGCTTACATCATAATTACAAACATTACACGAAAAAGAAATTATCCTAGTTTGTTTCATTAGTATGCCAATGCCTCGTCACAGTATCATTAAAATATCATAAGCTTTGGATAAATCTCAGGGCTTTTCACTTTCTTGCGTTAAGGATCCGGTTCGTACTGCAGCCTTCATGTTCATGTTCATAATAATAATAATAATAATAATAATAATAATAATAATAATAATAATTACGCATCTCTCAGGAGTGTAACCTCATCTCTAGCACGGACTTCAGACTCCGAAAGGAAAATTTCGAAACCTAAAAGTTGCTCAGTAATGTACGCAATGACAGGACACATTTTATTCTGTGGACCTGAGTGTGTGTGTGTGTGTTGTGAGGGAATGAAGTAGGATGAAGGGAGGAGGGGCGAGGGAGTGGCAGGGGGTGGGGAACTGGGGAATGAAGAGAGATGGGGGATTAGTCTTGATGTCTCATGTCCACTACGACACACAAACTCAAGCGGCGGAACACTTTTTCCCGAGCGGACGGACGCGCCTCCTACCCGTGGCCCCTTTTATGCGCGCGCGTCGTCGAACATGACTGGGTCCACTGCAATCACACCTGGCTGATCGTCGATTGCACCTCCATCTCGGTAACTCATGCAGAAGAATAAAAACTAAAAGTATTTTCTAACACGCCTCACTTCACATAAACATATACACTGACGAATGTGCATGGACAGAACTATTCATCGTCCTTGTATTCGGAATAAGCCAGTGGGTATAAAAGCGGGGAATAATGGAATGTGGAGAATGTGATAAATACAGTGATAAAACAGTGCCACTATCGCAGGAAGCGCAAGTGAACGGCTGTCCAGTGGATCGCATATGTGACAATCGTTCCATAAGTTTCAGTGGTCAGGGATTACGACACGACTCGTGTATGGGCTGTTGCAATTGCTCGCCGACGCAACAGATGCAGAAGGAAATGATTGGGGTGGGGACGATTGGTGTAGGAGGGAAAGGGGGCCCGTTTCTTTTTCGTGGACGCGAATGAAGAAACAACGCAGTAAGCCCGGGTAAACATAGGGGAATATAAACAGCAGTTACTGCATATGAAAAATACGCAAATCTAACACGGCCAGGAGACCCAACAACTCTGAAATGAAGCGTAACAATGCGGCCACATTCACGTAACAGCAGTTGATTTGTTTGTGCACTGGCGTATGGATGCTTCCCTCTCCCCACCCCCCCAAGGCATGGCTGCCTCGGGGCCACAACACAGCCTCGGGAAAGGAAAGCAACACATTATGTTCACCATCGGTGAAGCTTTCCCGAGTTTTGCGGGGAAAAATTTCACTCCTAAGTAAGACATTCGACCATTAATGTCGCTCGCTAAAAAACGGGGAAGTAACATGTGGATTACTCGAAGATATAAACAACCGCCATTTGGTTTTGGATAATTCAAATGTTATATAAAAAAACGTCCTAGTGGTTTTAAGTCTGCTATGAATGTGAACGAATTTTATTGTTAATTTACGGCTCCACATATCGACTGAAATCCCAAGGGAAGGGGGAAAGGTCTTTAGATTTCTTTTGCCAAATGCCGAGACAATCAACAAGAGGGTAAATTGCTACAAAACTTCTCTAATATATATAATTTATAGCTCTCTATCTGTGCCACAGTTTTTGTGCATTTATCAGTATTCCACCTTATTTACCCTCAAAATTATTTTACTACAACCACAATAATAAACACATAGGCAAGCACCTTAATAATAATAGAGCATAATTTGAATTGAATTCTACTGGAACATGAGATGAAAGAGTAAACAGCTATACGTAAATGACTGTTTACATTATAAACATAAAATATATACAAGAAAAGATAACAGTTGAAAATGTACGAGAATTATTTCTAAAAATTCATTAACTATTACAAATAAACATGATTTCCAGCAAACACTGTCGATTCCCCCCCCCCCTTTTTCTCACGCACATACATATTATACATACCTCTACACACACACAATATATGTTATATATATATTGCCAATAGAAGGTAATGGCACCCCATTTTGTTTAGTATTTGCGTCTTTCCTTGCCAGGCACTCATTACCAATGGAGGATTGATACAAACACACACACATGTATATATATGTGTGTTCGCGTGTGTTTGTCTCAATCCTCCATTGATAATGAGTGCCTGGCAAGGAAAGACGCAAATACTAAACAAAATGGGGCGCCATTACCTTCTATTGACATTTATCCTTCCTCAGACCCCCTAATTATGAAAAATACCATCCAATATATATCCCGAGGAAAGGGTGTGGTGAGAACGCTTGCTGAGCGACTGGAACATGAGTGCTACACAATATTTTGCAATCAAATAACACGAGGACAAGATTCCACGGTAAGACGACAGAAAATGAGAATCAGTAGGGTAAGGGGGAGGGAGGGGGGAGGGGGGGTTAGACAGAGGTGAAGGGAGAGCCGTCCTCTAATTCTGAGGAGAGCAACGTACTCGATCTGTGATTACTTTTTGAACACAACCCTACTCGTACCGACCGACTTTCTTTTTCCCTTCAAAGGTCGCTTTCAAGGACAGGGTCATTAAAGCCACTGATCATAATAACATCCTATGTTCATTTCCTATCGACTGGCCAGAAGCTTCGACAAATGCAACAACGTCTATACATCGCACTTAGCACGGGTGGCCAACGATAGATTTTACTATTATGCAAACCGGACGATTTGTTAGCAACGTTACGAAATCTATTTTTGATGGGATAAAAATGCTTGTAGCAGCATACGCAAATAACAGCCATGCAATAATAAAAAAAAAAGAGTAAACAAGGACAAACTGATGATTTGCTTGATTGAGCTGGATAAAAATCGGTCATGGGAAAACGCCTGATTGATACATGGCAGTAACAAGGCCTGTCCTTAACCGACTACATAAAGGAAACGTGAAGAACGGCATTACTCTTGATAATGAAGTTCATCCAGATACTGAAAAATATATAATTAAACTTCAAAAGATGTTTTCTTAATAACGCCGTTAAGACTGAGATTACAACGAGAAACTAAAACTGAACTAAGCTAAAACTGAATCTCCACGTTAATTTGAAGACAATGATTGCAGCGATGGGAAGAAACAGAGTTAGGGGAAGGTTGGTGGATTTTATAATATTTTATTAAAAAAAAACAAAAAAATAAACTATGAAACAATTTCATATACTGCATGTGCTAAACAAATCAACCTTTTTATAAATCTGCTACTGCTGTTGCGGTACTCTCGTTAACACTCCAAAATGCAACAAACTCCAAGGGTAGTAAGTGACACCTGTTGGTGCCAATTACTCTGGAGTGCCAGATCTCTCAGTTTCTACTACAATATACTCTGAATGGCAAAAGATTTCAGAACAGTACATCACATCACCTACAAATATTCTCCAAAGGCCAAGGCTTAGTAAACATCGGTCACAGACAAACAGTAATCACTATACAATAGTTACAAGCATCACAATCAACAGCACAATAGGTGTCGGTGTAGAGTAAGAACAACTTTAACCTTACGCCATACGAATATTCACCACAATTCACTCTAAAACCGGCTACTCTACTGAGATCATGTTCTACGGCGCACTGATATCACTGCCGTATCTGGGAACAACGCCTCTTCTCGAAGTTATGCGGCGTGCGCAAAGTACTTGACGCGCTGACAGCAATAATCCACTCTTTATACAAAATGGGAATACATTGCACCGCCCTCAAAAATAAAGGAACGAACAGAGAGGAGACAATGAATGCATAGATCAACAAATCTCCACAACACCCACACTTCCGCGGACATAGTGCTTTCGGAACTGCCTCATCCTGTCGAAGACGACACCGATCCAGAAGGAAACGCAATGGGTAACACGTCGAGCTTCATGAGAGGGAGCTTGTAGGTGGAGCAGCGCCAAGGCTGCCTCCGTCAGTACTAAGAGCCTCTTTTTCTCTGTCGGAGTCAGGCAGCAGCAGCAGGCGAAGCAGTTGTGGCGCCGCCCGCGGTCACTTTTCCTCTTTGTCCGGCACCAACCAACGCCAGCCACCAGTGCCTCCTCCTCGCTCGACTCTATACACTCTTGCAGCCGAAATGAGGACCACGGAGACGTCTATTGCCCAATCCTAAGCTCGATGGCTACACCCTCACTGCCATTTGCCATTAAGGAGAACGTCACTATGGCAATGGGTGGCAGTCCTCCGCAAATAATATCTGTTGATCAATGGCGATTTTCGGTGCATTCACAGGAAAAAAAACATGTGGTTCAGTCTGACTCCACGTAGCAGTGCCTTCGTTAACTGGGTCACCGTAAACACACGCGCAACCATTTATACAAAACATCTTCTTCAAAATATTAAGAGATACACGCTGCTCTTTCATTTCGCGTCTACGGCTGGGTTCTGCAAGCAAGCGTGCGCACCCACACACATCCCCACTCAAAACATGACAAAGTAATTCACGCAACGCATTTTTAGAACGGTTACAAAACAGCAAGATTCCACACAGCACAACATCTAATAAGAAAATGTCCCGTACAATTTCGGCTTCAATCGTGATGTGGCCGAGAACACAACACAGAATCATGTGTCCATAAAATAACCCGTTTATTTAAATATTCAAAAAACAATAAGACACCTGGCGCTCCTCCCATCTGTCTGAGAAACACATTAACTAAAGGTAGACAACTTGACTCCGCAGTGTCATTAACTTCACTTTCATGCATATTGAATTAGAACCAGCAGACGGCTCATTTGGTTAAGACGTCAAAAGAAAAACTCTCATACGAAGACTTTCAAGTTTTATCAAATCAAGTCGGATGAATTCATACGAATTGAGGCGCTGCAGTCAATTTATGCACATTACAACAATTAAGACAAATAAGTCGCATTCCGATAAACAGTAGCGACGGTAGGGGGTCAATTTAACTCCGACAATAAAGCCAGCGGTGGTCTCTCTCTCTCTCTCTCTCTCTCTCTCTCTCTCTCTCTCTCTCTCTCTCTCTCTCTCTCTCTCTCCCTTCTCCCCCTTACCGAATTTTTATACAGAATACAAGACTACTGCCTACTTACCAATGGATGTCCATGAAAAAATAATAGCTCCATATTGAAAATTAGTCAACTTTTTCCAGCCAAATAATAATAATAATAATAATAATAATCCCTACCAACCGCATCGCGTAGAAATTTCGGCTCCACGGTTAATTTATGCAACATCCATTCAGTCAAGATATTCGTTAAGATGCAACCACAGAATCTTTCATCACCCTACATTATCTTCACTATCGTTATTACAATCATCATCATCTTGTCTTGTGAAACTCAACGACGGTTTCCTAAAAGTGAAACCTTACTGGAGAAATTTCCCACGAGAAATCAAGTGCGATGTCCACTTTGGATATATGTGTGTGTATATGTGTGTGTGTGTGTGTGTGTATATATATATATATATATATATATATATATATATATATATATATATATATATATGAGAGAGAGAAAAAAAACAGTGCCGGTATAATATACAAAATAAGCTTTGGAAAAATTTGATATCCGATCAATTTAAGCTTTATAGTAAGGAGGTATCTCTCTATGAGAACTTCCCAAGTGGTCCTTTTAAAAAGTCTCAACACAGCTAGATGAACAGAAAGAATGCCGGGAGGAGAAATAGCCCGAGGGTCAAACCCCACAATTACTTGTGGTGGGAGGGTCTCTCTCCCTTGACGAAATGTCGTTCGAATGAAACATTAATTCAAAGTCCAATTACACGCTTAGGCCATGTGGAGGGAGTTCGCATTATCCTGCAGGAATTCCAATGGTACAGTAATAACAGCGTTTGGCCACTGTTCTAATTGACCTCACACAAAAACAACCCTAAGATGAATGACTGAGTTTTTATCTGTTAAACGAGTTGAGACGGTCTTTTATTTTGTGGCCCAAATAATGACAGAAAGATGCGACTCATCCTAAAATTTGAATTTACGCGATCGTGGCCTGAAGAACGACTCTATCATCACAGTGTGACATACACGCACACACACACAAAATATATACGTGTATATATATATATATATATATATATATATATATATATATATATATATATATATATATATATATATATATATATATCATCCTAACAATGTAAGTGAAAAATACTGCCATGTGAACGTACTGCACATCACGTGTCCGAAGGCAGGATACACAGATAACACGTGCATTTAAACCATTCTCACATAAGGGTAAATAACGGGCGGCTCCATGATTAAAGACTGAGAAAATTAGGGGAGGAGGGCGTGACCAGTGGGCGGAAGTAAGAGTAGCCATCACAGTCGCCAGCCGCCGACACTGCCACTTTCTAAGTTCGTGAGCGTCACCGTACTTTCGGATGACGAACACACTCTCTCTCTCTCTCTCTCTCTCTCTCTCTCTCTCTCTCTCTCTCTCTCTCTCTCTCTCTCTCGTAACCGATGAATTCAGCAACACAATGCCAAAGGAAAGCATAAGTAATTTAATCTGACATGAATTAGAATACTGAGAAATCGTCTTATCAACATGAGAAACGTTATGTCTCCCGCCAGCAAGTGTTTAAATTTCTTGCATAGCGATTTTTTTTCCCAAGCGAATTCAAATCTATTGACCACAAAGCACCGATAACCGACGGCAATTGAAAACACCAGTGACGCGGATGGTACCAGTTAATAAGCAGATGTCGGCCATTATGCAAATCAACTTCCAATAAAAATTAATGGGCTGATGTCACTATGTAGTTAAAAAGTTATTCACTCGCAAACATTTAAGAGCAAAACAGTACGGAACGAAACATTTCGTACTTCATTAAAAGTAAATACTAAAACCTGACTTCCGTTTTAAACGAATAAAATTCCAGTCAAGTCTCACAAAGATGAGAATTATTTGCTCTGAACAAATCTAATTAGTCACCCAAGCAGCAACTTGAGACATAAATTAATGAAATTTCCTATGTACAGGTCGTCGCTTATTCTATGATCATTTTGAGATATAGTGATGTTTCTACCAAATGCAAAAGGAAATTTGCAATTTTCTTTACCAATGTTTTTTCAAGAAGAATCAGACGAAAAATGAAAAACGACAAATGTCAAAAAAATTTTTTCTAAAATATATAAATAGGGATGCATAAATAAATGCGGTATTTTATGAAAGATGATAATAATAGACAAAATATCAATGAGCCTGGTTTTAATTTGCAAAGAGGAACGAATGGTAAGATAGATTCAACAATTTAAAGAGAGAGAGAGAGAGAGAGAGAGAGAGAGAGAGAGAAGAGAGAGAGAGAATCTCCATCGATAAAATGACTTACTTAATCGATAAACATAAAAAATCATTATCAAGTGCTTAACGTCCGTCACGGTTGAGACCTTTCGATGATTATTCCTGACGAACCGTCTTTTTTTTTTTTTTTATTATTTTCCTTCATTTCATGCACAAGAGAACGGACGAAACAATGCGAATTATTTCCAAGACAAAAACGAATAAAATGATGATGACCTAGAGACACTTAATTCTGACAGTGACACCTATCATTAACAATGATTACCATGACAGTTTCATCTTTACGATGAACGATCGGCGTTAACTATCATAATATGTCAGCTACTTTTTTTTTTTTTAAAGTCAACGTGTTCTTTGTCACAATTGGTAGTCAGGTCCTTTTATCCTTCCCAACGCCCCGAGGCAGGAAGAAAAAATCATTCTTCGTTCCTAAACCTCACTCTTCCGAATCGAGAGAGGATTCCTGGTCTTCGGGTTGAGGAGAGAGGAGGATGGTGGGCAGAGGTTTGCCTGTGGTGGGACAAACACAGGTACAAGGACAGAACTACCTTGAAGGCCTTGGACGCTCGGCTGAGCGGATGGATTCCAAGGAATGGGATAAAGTGGTTGGAGAGAGAGAGAGAGAGAGAGAGAGAGAGAGAGAGAGAGAGAGAGAGAGAGAGAGATTTTCCCATTTTGACTGGTTTCGACGACTTCTTTTCTTAGAGACAGTCAATTTGTTGCGACGTTACGAATGTTTTTCAAACGTGTAGTTCTTTAAATTACTTTCAAGATACGTAACGGAACTTGCATCTTTTCATTTCGAACATTTCGACTTTATAAAAATTCTTTGCCATTTAATTACAAATACGGAAGACAAATTGTCTCTTCCACAAACGTTGAATCAGATACTACAAAAGAGACTGACATTTACACCCGATCAACTAGAAGAAAATCTAACAAAGCAAGAATCATATTCTCTCTCTCTCTCTCTAAATAATGTTGAATAGGAAGGAATCTCCATCCTAGCTCCATCCCGAAGCTACTGACTCGCTCTACTGCGCACAGGAACTGGTCGGCGTGTTGATTCACTTGGGAAAGAGATAACATCGGTGAAGGTACTAATCATTTCAGAAGTAAATTTCCATGCAACCATAATTATCTTCAAGTGCATACAATCTTTACCACTGAAAGAGAGTATACATTTACAAGAAGAAAGTATTAAATTTAGCGGCGTTTTACTTTTCAATATGGAGAGCATACCAGTGTATTATACATACATATATATATATATATGTATATATATATGTATATATATATACACATATATTATATATAATATATATACTGTATATATACATAAATACTGATGCCATTAACATGCACAATACAATTAACCGTGACCTGAGGTTCTCTCTAAATGGAAGGAGCGGATGTGGTTTGGGCTCGACCAGTGAACAACCAGTTTCATTCTGAAGGTCTCTTTGTTCTAGAACCAATGAAAACCGTATCCATCAATTTATTCATCCCCGTTATTCATCGAGTCCTGTCCTGCGTTTTCTTCGCGATAATTATTCCCTGCACTCATCACAGCGCTGGAAACAGCCGACGGATCAAAACAGCCGTGACAGTACAAGATCTAATGACACCTGCGTTCGAGAAGCGTCACCGTGCCATCTGTCACAGCCGTCGCTTCGTTATGAAACCGATCTGTCATCATACGTTACAGAGAGATGCGCGCGCACCCAGTCCTAAGGAAAACGAATCAAAATACGGTATGCTCCAGAGTGGTTAGACATGCTTCTAGAAACAAAATATAATTATCACGATGAATATCCTTGATAACAAATTATATAAAACGGCAAGACTGTCAAACTGATATACTTAACGACCGAGTAAAATGTGCTGTAAGAACAATATCATCGATCTACGTAATTAAACCCCTCGTAAACAAACCACATTATGGAAACCATTGCTTCATTTCAGCAGTAATTACGGAGTACGCCAGTATTACCCCAATTTCCCCATTCATAAAGAGAGAGAGAGAGAGAGAGAGAGAGAGAGAGAGAGAGAGAGAGAGAGAGAGAGAGAGAGAGAGTAATTTAACCTCTCCTTTATCTATTTTTTTTTTTTTTTTTTTTTTTAGAATCCAGCACCAACGAAAACGATCTAAGAGGAAATTCTGGAGCCAACAAGCGAGACGGCAACATTCTTGCTCCGGTTTCTGGAGTTTTCTTCGACCTTGCACGGACGGATTCCTTAGATGTTCCAGAGACATTTGCTCCTTATCACCCTCCCCTCGTTCTCGGCTAACCTTTCTTCCAAAATCGTGACCTACTTCTCAAATTGTTCAGTTCGAGCCTACTATCATCTGATAAGTCATTTCGTTTCATATTCACAATCTTGGGATAGCGTTCATGTTCTTAAACGGCCACGTTTTTCAACTCATTTCCTAAAACAAGAAGAGAGTTATTTAAACTTTTTACATTCAAGTTTTACACAACCTTTCTATTTTCTAAGTCGCGATACTCTATATACTCAAGATGTTAATTACATTTCCGCTCCGCTGAACTCGACGGCACTCTCGACTGGCCTTCCAATTGGCCTTCCAACGTAACAACATTTTTCCTTTAAACTGGAAATTTTCCTGTCCCCCACAATACTCTCTCACAATTATATCGACAAAATCATATATTAAGTGAAAATGGAAACAATCTGCTATCAATGTTACATACATAATATATATATATATATATATATATATATATATATATATATATATATATATATATATATATATATATATAATATATATATATATATATATATATATATATATATATATATATATATATATATAAATTTCTGACTCACACCAGGATCGAACTCAAGTCTTTCATTTGAAAGGAAAGGACGCTGCCCACTAGGCCACACAAGTCAATCGAAAGACCTGGGTTTCGGTCTGATGTGAGTCAGAAATTTATTCTATTCCACACGTGACTATGTGTTGATTATTTCTATATATATATATATATATATATATATATATATATATATATATATATATATATATATAAAAATAAATAACCTATCTATTGAAAGAACCGTGGTTATTTTCTCACTGCTCTTACTCAAATTTGCATAAACCACTTCCCAAACCCTCTTAAAAGAGATGACTAACCTACTAATGAGGCATTTCCCGCATTTCGAAACTTCTCCATTCAAGCCGTATATCTAAATCTCACATCCGCCTCAGGTCTCCCAAGCTATACCCTCCGCCAAATTTATTTTTGTAAGACAGACTTAGCGCGCAAAGCTTGAAAATACTGTAGTTTGGCCTCAAAAACAAAGCGGGTCCCTTGGCCCAGCGAAAACGGGGATGGTTAGACAATCCTCTTGCTTACACGCATCAGCCTTCACATTCCTACTCCACACATTTTTGCTTTGATCTTCCTATTATCTCTGTTCCTCTCTCTTTCACCCTTGTGGCGTTACCCCTTTTAGTTTCGAGCTATGGGATCTCCGACAGTCACTGAATAGCTTTCGCATTCCTGCCCGCCTTCAAATCTTGGTCAGCAATCTTTTCCCTGTCTTGAAATGACGGTATATATTTTTCTTTTCATTCCCTTACCTGTTCCTCTGTCACTATCACAAACAAACATCCAACTACACGACAAAAGTTGTAAAAATTTATAAATATAGCAAAAGTGTGTTGACAAGGCTAAACTCATTATATATATATATATATATATATATATATATATATATATATATATATATATATATATATATATATATTAAAATAATAAGCTATTTTTACAAATCCAAGCACCCCTCTGCAAGAAAGATAATACACGGGCTGTAGGCGACCACTTGCAATGGAAGCTCATGCAAATCATCCCAAATCATAGGAAGTGAGCAGGAATTACTCCCCAGAAGAGGAAATTACAACCGAAATTATGATCGCATGTTGGGGGAAGAAAGGGGATCTCGTGCAAGGGATGACTTTAGAGGTTGGGGAGACTGAAGGGGTACAGGATGGGCGAAGCAAAATGATGGTACAAGACGGATGCTATGATCGGTATGACGGAAGCAGTACGTCTGGATCACGGCTGCAATAATCTGGCTGGAAATTCGCGAGACTCACTCAACATGTCGGTGGTAAAATACGTAATTAATCGTCCAAACTGACACTTTAGCTAAAACTACAATCCGTGAGAATGGTGTGGATTTTGGCAGTAATTCCCCATTCCAATTGTTATTACCTGCCTCTGTTACTTATAAAATACGCCCAGTCATTGATATATATATATTGTTTACTCAGCAGCCACTCAACATGTTATCAAACTGCCTGGCTGGCAGAAAATTACGCCTAAAACATTGACAGGCTATAATATTTCAAATGAACAATTCACTTTCCTTTTTCATTGGATTTCGTGTTAAGCCAAAAGTTCGTGTTGATAACAAACTTAAGTTTCCTCTCCAGAGAGAAGATAATCACGATAACAGCAGCACTCAAAATGCCGCACACGAAAAACATCAAATGCATGAGTATCGCCTGAATTATAGAAAATACATGAGTAAGTAACACTGCCCACTCGTCTTAAACAATGAGCGTCCCGGGAAATCCCAAATCATAATCGAAGGATACGAAGGAAAAGAAAAATAAAAAAAAGTCATCTTCCTCGAGGTCGTTTAAAAGAACGCTTTAGCTGACAATCAGAGATACTTGTTTCTAATTCTTATTCGTTTATTTATTTATTACTTTCGCACTACATTCGCACAACCTCAAGAGTACGTTACCATAAGCCATTATCCAAAAACCAGAACGTTCGTCCTCAAACACAACACTGCACGTGAGGGATGTGTGGAATGAAGCAATATCCTCTGGAATATTTGATGCGAAGCCGAAGAAGATTCTGTACAGTATATTATGGGATTCGGCCTTTAATCCAGAATCTTGTGATACATAAACTACAGGTTTTGAATGAAACCAATTATAAATTCAAAACTCTTAACCAAACGTTTTACCAGAAAAATACAAGATCCACTTTCAATCTCAACTTAAATCATTAATATTACAAAGCTGTCTAATAATTACCAGTTCCAATAATCTGTTGTCCTTACGCTCATGTGTAAGTATATATTCTAGAGTATACATAAGGCGTATGAATGAATCAGAATGACCGTCTCCTTCAGGTAAGGGAGCCTCCGTTGTTCCTCAGGGACAAACTCATTATCTTCCCCCCCCCCACCCCGCCCCCACCACAACAGAACTCTCCTGTCTGAATCAACTCTACCGCCACCATACGGCCCCTCCCCCGTCTCCAAAAGTCCTACTCAAGTCACCCCATCCCCGCCAAAACCCTCTCCCCAACCTAAGTATACCGATTGTATACCACAAGCTCGGCATTGCTGCATTCATTGATTTCCTCCTACTACCGACTGCCATAACGTCTTCCTATTTCTACGTACTTATTTGGAAACCGCAAACGTCTTTAAAAGGTCTGCGGGGGACGGATCATAGTTTCCTAATGAGTGAGTATTCAGTGGGTGACTTAATGCTAGAAAACAGGGACGAGTCAGCATGACTGTATGTTCCTCTTGTTGACATTTGACGCACGAACTCTATGTATTGGAAGGCCCGTAATGAAGCCAGCGATTTCTGTGAAAGCGTTTCACTCACAGGTATCAACTGTCTTGAATATTTGTAGCAGTAGTGCTGCTGATGATAATCTCATTATGTGGTATTTATCATCAAGACTTTACTGTGTATGTCTTACGTTAGGAGTAAAATATTAAGGCAACAATTCTCAATCTTAACAAGGAAAAGGCAGTTGCGAGTACATAACAGCTACAGTGGCCATATTTGTCTTAGTATAAAAACAGAGAAATGACTGACTGTATTACTTGCGAGAGCACATCACCATTCCCATTAGCATTTATGTCCAGCACTCCACACATTAAGAGGTATTTCTCATGCATTATCAAGCACTCAACTCTACAAACTTTATGTCACCTTCAGCGAAATATATGGCAAAGCGCTAGTTTGTCAGAACGCCACTTAAGCTTATTTACGCTGATATAAAGATAATAATTTTCATACGAGTTCAATGCTAACAATTCCAAAAGTGGACTAAAAGGCGTCATAATCAGGATAAACACTTTAGACGACAGCCAACTGCAAGAAACTGACTCAACAACGTTGCGTACACGTATAATACGTCCGGTTATCACAAAATTTCTCCCGGATCAGGGACGAATACTTTGGAACGCTGATACTCTCCTGTCCCATCTCTTCAGTGTCCACAGAACACTGCATCAAACACACATTCCAGGAGAACAGGACCGTAAAGTTAACAACATTCATTAAAAGTAGATAATTGACCATTCAAAAAGTGTGCAAGAATAAAGAAAATTATGAAACTGATATAGCAGTCAATTAAAAACCACCAGTATTAATAATTACTGCTATTAAAACTTTCAAATGAAAATAAATAAAACGATAATTTCCGAAAATGTCCAACCACCCAATGGACGAGAATAAAAAAGAAATAAAGCAAGTCACCATTCTAAGGGCTGATTTAAGGGAGTAAATACACTTATAAATCACAAGCTGATTCTTAACCAGCCTAGAAAGTCACGCCCTCGAACACCAACTAGAAAAAAAGAACATTCCAAAAGGGAAGAGTTCTGGAGCCATTCCAACATAAGACAAAACTAACCCCAGCCGGACATATTATAATAGGGACACGACGACTTAAACAGGACCTCTACTGCCTCACAATTTATCATTATCTTACGAACTAATGAAGAGCAGAATTCGTTACAAGCTCAGCCAAAACAACAAGAAGCCCCAAGTAAAAAGACGAGGACGTGAAAGCAAAGTCACAGGGTCCTATATAGGCGTTACCCTTCAGGTTTTTTGTGAAGCAACAAAGGGGCGGCATCTGCATCTTGCACAAGCCCCTCTATCAACATACCTGGGCCTGACACATGAGGTGCCACATTCCCAAATCATATGTAAAGGAAATGCCCTGGGTCCGAGCAACGGCGCCGGCGATGACGAGACCGCGTCGGAAGGTTTCTCCCTCAGTGCAGCTTGAATAAAAACTCCAGATGTAGAGATAAATGGGGGAAATCGATGAATTACGCCAGGCGCTCTTTAGGATGCGATTGGGCCCAAGGACGAGGTTAAATAGATTGTCGAACCATTACGGGATTCTATACATAGCTAATGTTGACAGGCAATCGTGCTATTTTCCTTACAAATACGATAACGACTGCTTTTTTTTCGAATGCTAACAAAGCAATAAATGGCAAAGAGAGAGAGAGAGAGAGAGAGAGAGAGAGAGAGAGAGAGCTGACAATTTAAACCACGAGAGAAAACTTTGAGAGACAAACCAGGAGAGAAAAAATAGAAGACGAGAGCGCATAAAGCTATCGCAAATGACCACGCTATCTAGCAACTGCCTCCTTTAAACTGCATGGCTATAACATCAACATTACTTTCACCCGTGCCGGTATGTGATTCATAATGACGGACTCGGTCCGTTTCCGAAGACATTTGTCCAATTGAAAGCGAGATGAGATTACGGGCCGGGGAGGGAGAGCGACGCGACAGGAGAGTCTCGGTTGCTGGAGGTATATAGCTGGCAGAACGTAACACAAAAACGCGCCATCAAAATTACCCGAACAAAAATTGGAAAGCATCCAGGACATTTCCATCAGTCAGTAGAACCCACTGTAACACGGAGATTCAGGCAACATGCCAAAAGTTAGCAACCCCAATCAAGGATGGGAGAAAGCTGCCAACGGATGATGGCGTCTCCGATGCATACACCAGTTCCATTTAACTTTTATGACTCTCGGTAAAGATTCTTTAATTGAGACGTCGTCCGTCCCCGCACGTGCAAAGGGTTTCTCTGGAAGCATCTCAAGACATTCTGGGCTAAATAAAGACAAGTAATGGCAAAGTGAATTAACTTCACGTTTAATGATAGCCACCACTGGAATGAGGAAGATGAGGTAATTTGGTTTTGTGTGTGTGTGTGTGTGTGTGTGTGTGTGTGTGTGTGTGTGTGTGTGTTATCTAATGAACGGTTTCACCCCGGGAGGATGAGGATTCTCCCCCCCCCCGCCCCCTTTTCAATCGTTCAGCGGTATACAGAGCCGTTCTAGGTTGTTAAGGAACATGCCCATATCGTTCTTCCTCGCCTGATCTGGAGATCGATCTTGGGCCTACTTGATTGTGAGACGAACGCACTGAATTAAGCGCCGCGAGGCCAGGGAGAGAGAGAAAGAGAGATAGAGAGCGAGAGAGAGAATGACATTCTCAGTCAAAGATCCAAGGGCAGCATATCTTCAATTGTTCTCAAAATCGCTGCGACTGAAGTTCACAAAGATGAAAGTGACATACGTCGCCGTCCACTTCAGCGAGAACCCAATGCCCGGACAAACCACGAAACCTTTAAAATCAAGGTGATCGTGACGATGAAAGTTCCATTCATTGTCGACGCAACAGAGCCTCAGGTATTTCCCGAATTCTGAATAAAACTTATGACGAGATGATAGTGGTCTACACTTTTTTTTTTTGTGTCCGGAAGCGATTTTTTTTTTTTAAAGGAGGATTTTAGGAACAAACACGCATACTACCTATACGGTTATATTCACCGAGATTCTTTACCAAATCGTTAAAATATTCAGTACAAATAATCTTATTAATGAACTGGCGATGACCGTGCCAATCCGACAACCCAGACAATTTTGATACGAAACGAAGCACGCACACACATTCCGAGTCACCTGAACCGGACCATTTTAACGTCAGCAAAGAACTGAACGAATGACAGCGATGCTGCTCCTGGAAGCACTATCGGAACGGGCAGTGGTAAAACATAGGAAATTCCGCAACGGAAAAAGCCCGACGCAGCGTTCCTGAAGAATGAGACCATGACGCAAAAAGGGCGTCGACCCTTTGTGACTTCTTGCGTCGCGTGGCTTTTTCTGCCAGCGTCAACAGAACAGGGATGAGACCCTATATACCACTTTCCAGCCCCCAAAATAACACGCCGATTTTCTCACGGCGTCTTTTCCTTTTCACATGCCGCACGTTTTGCTGGAAGTCACCGCGCCGCAAAAAGCAACCGTTCTCAGCAGCGCTATCAAGTCAAAATCGGCTGCTATGAACGCAAGCATGTAATTCTTCTTCTTCTACCGTGCTTTTTCCCAATCGTGTATGGGGTAAGCACGATGCCCTCTTCTGAAGGGCTTTGATTTGGCTTTGGGGAAGTGTGTAATATGATAATAACCAAATACGACAGCACACGAAAAGAGTCGAGCGTCTCAAGCTAAGCATACCGAAAGTGGAATCAATAAACATAAGGTACAGTACCCTACCTGAGTGACTGGGTCTCGCTCGTACAGGCGGAGGTCGTCATGGGGAAAGAGATCCTGTATTCTCTCGATTTCGTTCTCTTCCTCTTCCCCCCTTCTCACAAGCTGCAAAGGAAAAGACACGCGACAATTACTAACACTTGAAACAAAACGATGCTTAATATGTATATGTACACACACACAAATACTCACACACGCACACATAAAACATTATAAAGACAGAGAATGGATGTCTCTTTTGGCAACATGGAAACTATAAGATACTGAGTTGCACTAATAAACCAGCTGATCAGAAATGCCTCGAGTATTAAGAGGTCTCATTGCAAGGGAAAGTTGAACACTCGGTGTACTGGAGAATGATATTACTAAACACACATCATTAAAAAGATATGTGCAATCACGTAAAATCTGAACGAACAATACCACAATACATTTCCTATAATATAAGATTCCACATCATGGAGCTTAATTCAGCACTCTTGACTGCTTGTAATGAACCCCGCTCTTTTATTAATTATATATATATATATATATATATATATATATATATATATATATATATATATATATAATTAAAATAACCAACACACAATCACGTGTGGTACAGAAATAAATTTCTGACTCACATCAGGATCAACCCAGGTCTTTCAATTGAAAGGCAAGGGCGCTGCCCACTAGGCCATACAAGTCATAAAAGAAGTTGGAACCCGAGTGCCACTGCGCACAAGGAATTACCTGGGCAAGCTAAGTGAGTCGGGAAGTTGGGGAATAAACATGCTGGTATGCAAGCAGTTAGTTTGCCCAGGTAATTCCTTGTGTGCAGTGACACTCAGGTTCCAACTTCTTTTATGATTTGTATGGCCTAGTGGGCAGTGCCCTTGCCTTTCGATTGAAAGACATGGTTTGACCCTGGTGAGTCACAAATTTATATATATATATATATATATATATATATATATATATATATATATATATATAATGCTTAAATGTCACTAAATAGCGTGACAGTATATTTAGCCAAGGCTACAGAAAAAATAAAAGAAGTACCAAGCGCTTTCGAGTTCTTTCAACACATTTTCGAGGTATACCACATTTTCATTGTACCTCGAAAATGTGTTGAAAGAACACGAAAGCGCTTGGTACTGCTCCTTTTATTTTTCCTGTGACCTTGGCTATATATATATAAGTGTGTGTGTGTGTGTGTGTGTTTGGGAAAAGGTAGAAACTGTTGTCCATCTGAGAGAACTGTAGGATGAGAGAGGTGCCTACACTTGGGAAGACTTCATATCTGGTGAATCAATCAGAGTTGCTTCTCTCCTTTGCACAATGTCTGTTACAAAACCCATGTATCCTGGTCGGAACCTTTTCCCGAACCCTTACGAGGAGACAATCCCACAAGTCTCAATACGTATATATTCAAAAAGCAGTGGTCAGAAAAATTAAACTGAACAGACAATCAAGAGGTGATTGGAAAATTAAGAGTTCTGTATGAAACTCCATATAACACGTGGTACTTACGTATTTGAAATACATTCTTCAGGAGCAATAGAAATGAATAGCACACAAGATTTTACGTAAGACAATCTTCAATATTTTTTCACATGTAAATGAAAATTTGGAAGAAAAAAAAAACCGCTTCTGATGATTTCCCCGTCAACAACACAACCAAAAAGTATTTAAACCGACAGTCTCGACTGCGTTTTTCTTCGGTGACACAGACATTACTTACAGTTAAGTAAACATGATGAAGTCACGCAGTTGATCCATACACACATACGAGTACAGAGGAACGGAATTGAAAAAAAAAAAAAAATTTAAATACAACTACCGTATAATACATTAGATTGTCGGAAGCCAGTCACTTGTAAGAATCTATTTTGTACCTACAACTTATTTTAATAACAATAACAACCTTTCTGCTGACTCTTCCATTCTGACAGAATGCAAAGAATCTATTTTGTACCTACAAAGAAGTTACTACAACTTATTTTAACAACAATAACAACCTTTCTGCTGAATCGTCCATTTTGACAGAAAGCAAAACATCCTCGGGTCAACGTGCAACTCGCAGATACTTATCTTGACCCATCCACTGAAAACCATACGAGGCGACTTGGGCGTAGCAAACGGGCGTCTTACTTAAGCATAAGGTGGGGTTTGAAGACGAGGGCGCAACCAGTCAAGAAGGGCGTGGGATGAAGGGTGGTAAATTTAGGCCGAGATAGTAAACAGCCCTGTTAAGATCTTTGAGGAATGTGCTCTGAAGTCCCTTGCACAGGTCTAGTGTCCCTATTCTTCAGGCCATTACCGTTTATTTTCCGTTCATACGATCCTGCAATACGTTTACCCCTGCCTAGTCTTTATTGCTCCTAGTCTTTATTGCTCCTAGTCTTCATTGCTCCAGCATGGAATTTGATTTCTAGAGAGAATTTGGCAACATCGAACCGTTACCTACATTTGTGGTCGCTCATCTTCAGACCAGGGTGAAAACTAATACTGAAGTCTACTGCACTGCAATAATAATTTCTAAAAAACAAAATTCTTTCAGGTAGACACCCGTGATAATTCATCACATGAATCAGGAAGAATAATCGGTGCTGTATCGTCCGTTGAAGCGATATAAATACAGGGAGATCCCCCCACCCCACCACCCAAGACTACAAGGATCTTTCGTGGCTAAGTTCAGTAAAACCTTACTTATTTTTTCCTGCGAATTTCTGAGCAGTGAACTGCCAATGAATTATCAGATCCCTCATAAAAATAGACAGCATCTAAAGACATTTGTAGGCACCAACACAGAACACAATCAGGAAGAGAGGAAAAAAAAAAAAACCTACATTCAGGATCATAAACATGATGAAGATTAGTACAGGCCGATTAAACAAACCACATCTGCTTTGTCTCCCCCAAAATGCCCTTCTCATCAAGGACCCAAGTCATGCAAACGCATCATTCAATCACACAAACATCAATTAACCCATGTCCTCGGATTGGACGACGCTGATTAATATGAATATGAATATAATAGGCATATATGTGACAGCAGATTCGCCTCCCAAAAGGGATAGGAATTGTGGATAAACTGCCCCTCCCAAGAGTAGTATGTACGCATATAAGTAAATAAATAAATAAATAAATAAATAAATAAATATATAAATACACACACATATAGATGTAAATATGTTCGAAAACACGTATGTATGTGTATATTCGCGGCAAAATACACACCAACTTTTTAAGCGTGAAACACAAATATACCAGAAATAAACATGGCTTAACAAATAGTGACTTAATAGGATGTTGATACCATGGCCGGTTGGCCATATGCCTGCACGAGCCCTTGCTCAGACGAGCAGCCAGTTAATGACGGCCTTCACAACTAGGAAATTCCAACAGTAGCCATAAAACACCTAACTGCTTCAGGTGACCGTGAGCACATTCCATTCGCTTCAGAATTTTGTATTCCCACCGCACTCGTAATTAGCTTCGCCGAGAGAAACTTGGATAAAACGCGAAAAAGCGAAGGGGAATATGACAAACCTTAAGAGGCACCAGGAGAGAAAAAAAAAAAAAGTATAAAAGAGAAAAGAGTCATTACCAAACGTGAGTCTACCATGACCAACGGACAAACATTCCTTCCCCGACAAATGAGAATTTCCTGTGAAAGTTTGATACACGCTCGTCAACCTGACGGTAAATGTTGACAATGTCTGCTCACCCGGTCTCCACCAAAGCTCGCCCTCGCCTCTGTTTCAAGAGCATCCCGTTATTATGCTTTCGCCCATTCTGATAAGGCAGGACTACATTCGGCTGGCTCTTGAGTAACACAATCATCGTGTCATTTTCTTGTAAGCATTCATATTTCCCTCTCTCTCGTGTGTGTGTGTGTGTGTGTCTATATATATATATATATATATATATATATATATATATATATATATATATATATATATATATATATATATATATATATATATATATATATATATATATATATATATATATATATATATATATATATTATAATTATTGAACACTGCAACAACGCAACAAAAATCAAGAAAAAGGATGTGTAAAAACAAAAAGGAAATTATAAAAAAAAAAAAAAAAATAGTGAAAAAACATTCCTAAGAAGTCCACAGAGACACCTTGCCTTTGAAGGCCACAAAATCTGGAGATGAAATCATAAGTATTCCGGGAATCGTCACACTTCTCTTTCTGATTCATATGCTCTCTCTCTCTCTCTCTCTCTCTCTCTCTCTCTCTCTCTCTCTCTCTCTCTCTCTCTCTCTCTCTCTATAACACACTTACATTTTGAGATAACTTAATATTTCATTGTGTGTGTGTGTGTGACACAAAAGTTCCGATACACTGCACCTTATTTCTTGTCCGTCTTCATCTGATTTAGAATTGTAATTTGAGCTGGGTATCTCTTCAAGCCCCCGTTTAATACCATACATGCCCATCCTGTTACAACTCCTTTTTTTTTATTAATAAAACTAAATTCGACACTTGGATATGGTGCAGATATTAACCTACTGGAAGGAATAATGATAGCGTGGACCAGAGAGGGTTGTGTCGTTAATAAAGCAGTGTGGAGGAGGAGAGGTTCGTTCTACAACATGAGCACAGTAAGGCCTGACAGGTCAATAATAATAATAATTCCACATCCTCTCGTTATCCCTTCAAAAAAAAAAGTCAAAATTATTTCCCACCCGCCTCCAATACCATCGACTGTCATCTGTTCATAAAAACTCCATCCTGACATCCTCTTTTTCGACAAGAAGCAGATTTTTAATTGTTCCGTGAAATGATTAGCGAGCAGGAACAACAAAAAGGTCTTTCTCCCGTTTTCCGCGGGGAGCTCTCCCCCCCCCCCTCAAGATCAAAACAGCTTCGTTTACCCACCGAAACGGGGTTGACAAAAATGAGGTAAAAACGCTCTTGATCTTCGGGCATCGGAAACGGAGAGTGGAGATGAGGAATTCGGATACTAAACAGAGAGAGAGAGAGAGAGAGAGAGAGAGAGAGAGAGAGAGACGTTCAGAAGGCATTCAACGTAACAATGAAATACATAGATTAAAAAAAATGCACTAACATATAAACGTCACTATGCATATGTTCATGAATGGATGATTCTCATAACATATTAACTGGCGACAGGAATTTTGTCGCATGGGAATAAATAAGAGTACAGTGCGCTACGCAGAAGCAACAGCTTCAAGCAAGTTCACCCAACAAAGGTGGCGGTCATAACAGATGAAGACCGGGGTTTTCAAATATACAGTGTGAGTAATATCACTATAAAAAAAAGAAGAGTAAAAAATTGAAAGGTTCCGGCACCTTAGGATGGGCGTGAGCGCAGCGCGTACGAAGTTGATGGCAAGACCACATACCCCGCCCGCCTGTGAATCATCTTTACAGGCGAGGAATGAGGTTATGCTATCATCCCTTGTGAGTGATATAACCATCAGAGAGAGAGAGAGAGAGAGAGAGAGAGAGAGAGAGAGAGAGAGAGAGAGAGAGAGAGAGAGAGAGAGAGGGGTATTCTTAAAGGGAGCGAGTCTGACTTTCTGAAAGAAGCCTAAAAATCGAGGTCACGTCAACATGATACTATAACGGGTCCCTTACATAACGTTGCATGGTGTTTATGTACCTACAAACTGATTAATGAACCTGATTTCGAGGAAAAAAGTTTAGAAGGCGATTTACCAACATTTTGAAATGAAATATACTAATGAGCGTCATCCTCAGATTCACAAAAAATACAATAGTTGAACTTGGTGTCAACTGTGAAGAATAATGAAACGCCCCGTTCGTCACCGTGGAAGGAAGTACTTGGCAAAAGCAATTGACACCTAAAGAGGAGAAAGTAATGGCACAATACGCTACTGAATGACTGACAGTGTCAGACGATCGGCCTGATGGTAATTAAGCAGCTGTTATTCACGTTGAAAGTTAAATGACACTCATCTTAGGTTGCGAGTATATAAGGAACACAAACGAAGCAACTTCGTATGTAGATAAATGTGAAAGATTACACACACACATACAATATATATAATATATATACGTGTGTGTGCGCGCGCGCGTATGTTTTCCCGAGTTTCACCAAGAACTATACCAATGCAATTCAATCTACAGTCGCTGAAAATCAAAAACCTAAAATCACTCCCTTATAACATGAAACGAGAAGCGTTATTACTGTGATTATAATCATAACGACCTTATGTCCTTATAAGAACAGTAAGATTATATGCCTATAGAAACGAGTAAATATATTTGCAATGAATGAGATGAGAGATGTAATAAACATAATACTTAACACAGCCTATATGGAACGCAGTTCTCCAAGGCAGTTCTCCACGACAGGTGGTTTCTGCATCAGGCGAATTCACTCTTACGAACCATGTGAAAACAATCTACACTCCCACTACCTTACGCTAGAAACCACTGCCATATTAACCAGCCCGTCAAGCGGCATAAGGACCACGCATGTCATATAACTCCCCACCGTAACGCAAAAATGATCGCGTTCTAAAAAAAAGACGAAACGGCTTGAGAAGTAAACACGAGGAACGCCGCAGACTTTCTAAATCGTTTGCCTATGGGGGTTTCCTTAGAACTGCAAACAATACGCAAACGCATGCGTGTGTCTCGTTCACAGGTAGCAGGGGAAAGGAACACATTTTTACGCTGAGAGGCCCTAAGGCTGACGAGATTGGCGAGTTACTTGAGTTGCTACCATATACAAATGACCTGCTGCTGTGCATGGACTAACGAATGTAATTAATAAATATGACTTCAATGCAATACTGTATTACGAAGATTAATGATACTGATAAAATAATAAAAGCTGCAAGTCATATTTCAGTTGAAAGTAATAACACGCTGAATCACGAAGATTAATAAGAATACAAATAAAATGCAATTATAATAATATTAATAACAATGATTACGGGAGACAAGAATACAACGGAATGCACGCGCAAGGACAAACTAAAAATAACAATCTTGAGCAATGTGAAATTTATGGTAGACCGAATCATGATGATTGATAAAATCAGTTATTAAAAAAAAACACGTAAGACGAGAAAAGCTAAAAAAAAAAAAAAAATACATCGTCTCGAAATGAAAAGTTCCGCAGATACATCACATCACATCTTTTGACAATGGTTGCATCACGCGACGCGTCATCCCAAACAATTTGCCGGATAAAAGAATGGGTTTTGTGGCGTGGGTACGGCACAGTACCTGCTTTTTCTCACGCCAGGTGTTCGCTTCGTAACAACAGGTCCGTGTCGCGTAAGCCTGCCATCACGCAAGTCGCGTTCCACAATACTTAGCTTCAAGTCGAGAACGTAATTATAAGAACACCAGTACGTGAAAAAAGCTTAAGATTATGTTTTCCCATTTAGGTTTACTTTAAACACACACAACCTAACCAGCTCATAATACAGGAATGAGAATTGTAATGGTACGGTTTATAGCAAAATGTTACGTCATAAATCTATAATTATCTATAATTAACGCAAAGCATTATAACTCACGTTAGGGTTCAAATATTTGACTCATCGGAGAACCGGAAGGACTCTAACGTACAGCCTGACCCTTTCCATTCAAGGAATAGTAATTTCAATGAGTCATACACCTGAGATGAGGGCTACAAACCGAACAAAATTTCGGGACTGGGCAAACGGAAGTGACAGGTATTCGATAATGCTTCCGATGGACGTCAGGCAAACACGTCTCAATGCACATCATGCTTGGTGGATTTCTCAATTATAGCTGACTCAGGTCTGCTTCAATGATCAAACAATTTAAATGGCCATTATGGTAGGAAAGAAGATATGTAATAAATGCATATTCTCAGTCAGATCCTACATGCTGTTTAATAAAAATTCTGTTACCGAAGGATATTAGGTATCTTGATAAAAGTGCAATAAACTTAAAAATAGAAAAGATTTCTTACAGTTACCAACAGATTCTTAAAATAAATATTCTTTTGCAGTTAACATTACTGTCTGATATATATATATATATATATATATATATATATATATATATATATATATATATATATGTGTGTGTGTGTGTGTGTGTGTGTGTGTGTGTATGATATATAATATAATATAATATACAGGCATACACATACACACTCTGGATAAGTCACCAAAGCCCAGGTTTCCGCATTTCGAAAGTCTGTATTCCAATCCATTACATCATCCGACTATACAGCACACCCAAATCTGTCACAATCACCGAAGACAGCCCAAAGCCATCCCTTTTCCTTGCCTGAAAACAAGTTTTCTGAGATCCCAATTCTTAGAAAGACCCTCGACGCCCCGACGTAGGTCGACATCACTCTGAATGAGAGGCCTGACTATCTATTACGGCAAACCCTTCTACTTGTTTTCATTTACTAATTCACACAAAAGAAATTAAACAAGCGAGACCTTACACCCCTACGGAGAACCATCGATGACATATAAGAATAATAATAAATGGCCGTAAAGCATTATCATAGGAAGGTGCATCATGAATCATGAATATTTTTTCTTTCCTTTTTGTGCCTCGCGTTGGCCCGATCACCTTGAGAGCTACGTCAGTGGACTGCGGCCAACACTCACAGCCCAACCCATCCCAACCACGGTTACGTAATTGGAAATCTCCAGCAGTCGGAAAATCTTGAGAAAATCATCTGAAATCAGCGATTTCGACTTGAAAACGTCTACGGTGTCATCTCCCCATCCCAAGCGGATTCGTTAAATCAAACTAATCAGAATCGTGACTCAAATACTAAACCTATTAAATTCCACGTTCTGGAATTAAACCTAAAACTGCATAAGAACAGCTGCAATGTATAGTAAAGAGGACATTTTGACTTTCAAAATTCCTTGACGTTTGTATCGTTACGTCAACCAAACTTCCTTTATGGAATGGCCCCAGTGTTGCAAATATTTTTATTCATGTGAAATTTTTCATATCAGATAGAAAACCCGATGCTTTTAATTGCCTGTTTCTCTCTGCAACGCTCCACACACACACAGACCTCTAACATTCTAAATCCTGCTTTTACTCCTACGCAGTAATTTGAATAGCGGTTCACGTCAGTTTCCACTGACGCTGTTTAACAACGAGGCCAAAATAATATTTCATGAGTGAAGTGTATCAGTAAGCTGCTGTAAACTTCCACTACCATATATAATAATAATAATAATAATAATAATAATAATAATAATAATAATAATAATAATAATAATAATTCGAACTTGATTTTGAGAGCGGACTTCGTAAAGGTTTCTTGTTGGAGTCACTTTGCATTCAACCTTCCCCCAATTTTTTCCCCCCGCAGATTCCAGAAGCCTCGTTTGCAACCAGGTAAGGTCGAAGAAAGGAGTTCACCACTGGTACACGGGCAGTTTAGGTCAACGGTAAACAAACAGGGCGTTGGGTTCCATACCAGTTTTTATCAGGGAGTTCCGATGGTCGACTACAAGTACACCTACGTCCCTTCCTTAATTCCATTCTTTCAGGTGGCCGAGTTGACTCGCGCTGGAATTCGATTTAAATCCTCTCTCTACCATGTCCCTCGGGAGGAATATAGGGACGGAGGTCCTCAACCATCGCAAGTGTTACCAGATCCTCACAGATGACTACAGTAGGTTTAGGTTCACGACCATTCATGGAAATAACCAATCCAGACGTCTTCATTATTTTCTACTGAACAACAAATCAAATTAACGCGAATATATCCATAAAACTCAATGCTTGGCGCTCCTTTTATAAAGCTAGTCAGAGAGTCTAAGATTTCTGCGATGACCGTCGGGAACAGATGGAACAGGTAAATAACTAGGTCTCTCCTCTACCCCCGACCTCCCCGCGCCAATAAAAGTCTGTTAAAGGTTAATAACGCGGGTCGCAAATGTGACTTATACAGATGTCGCATAAAGGGGGTTATTTTATGGGGTCAGCCGGCCTACGTCATACAACACCTCCCCCGCAGTATAACCATGTATGGCCCCACCAGGTCAAAACTACGTGACGACAGACCAGCAGCTCTGAGGGAATCCTGTTCTCTCCTCCACGCCTCGCGCTGACGAGGGATGTCATTCCTCTCCATCACAATAAGGCAATTTTATTCATTGCTCATTCCATCCTAGTGTCTTAATCACGACCGGCAAAAAGTGAAAACATCAATTTCCCCTCATTAATATCTACTTCGCCTTGACATAACGGTACTGGATTGGCCCTACCCCACGGTACGTACGGCTTCGCATAGAGCACCGTACCCTTCCCACCCTGCGTACATAGCACTGTAGCAGCCTCATGAGCTACTGTCAAAAAGAAAACTTTCATTGCTCATTTCTCTTACCTGAGGAAGTGCCCAGCCGAGCCACACAGTCAAATAGGCAGTGAAGAACTGACATATTAAATCCGAATTCGAGCACAAGCGAACAACTTGTTGCTTTTGGGGAGCCTCGGGGCTCCTTTCGGTCCTCCTCACGCCATGGCACCGGCACTGAGTTCTTCTCGGGGGCTCGCCGCAATTCCGGCACCGAAAAGTGCCAAAAGTCGTTTCATCTTTGGTATACATTTAAAGCTAAGCGAAAACGATGCCTCAATTCCAGAAGGAGGAGCAACTCCTCGCAATCACACATCCATTACGAATAACTGTCAATGGCGATCGCCTACCACGGCTCCGTTTCCCTTTCCATGCCTCCAACCTGCGACTGCTGTTGCTAACAGTTTAAAGGTCACGATGCACAGCAGTAGCCGCCGACTGGCACCAAACTCACAGAAGTATAAAAGCACCACAACACGACAGGAGCACCCGACTTCGCATCTTCTTCACAATTCCTACCTAATCACCAACGCGCGACAAACACTTATTCCAGTTAACCGTGTCAACGCAGCACTGCAGCCAAGCACGTGGGCGAGAGAGCCATCAAGGACTTTCGGGTTGTAGATGGTAGCACTGCTGACTGTCCACCGTTCGGCGCCTCAGGACGCACTGAGAGTCTGGGATCCGAACAGCCAGCAGGACCCCGCCGGAGAAGGATTGAGAAGAGAGAAAAAGGTTCCAGCCTATCCATCCGTCCGTCCCTACCCCCGACTAGCGCACGGTCTCACCGTTCCCTATCAGCCCCCCCGGCCCCTTTTCCAACCAAACTCATCTCGCTCAACATCTTATTTACTTTCTCACACTATTATGCCACTGACGCAGCGCCAAGTCAAACGCCATATGCAAATAGCAACGACAGATAACATTCCGGTATACATATAACTATAGGCACGATGAGAAAAAGGAAGGAACATAAATGTTACACCTCTAAGCAACGCAGGATGTCACGAGGGAGATTGGGGGTGGGTGGGGGGGAGAGGACAATGAGAGATTGGGAGGAGTATGGATAAGGTACACAAATGGGTAGAAACTTACAATCGGTAAAGGAACAATATATACTGTAATAAACTCTCTTCCAGGGCAGCACCGGACGTGGTAGAAATATGCTGCGCCTTTCACTGAATTAGTCATCTGCAGGGATTGCCCTAAGACGGGAGAGGGGCGCTTTCCCCTAATACCCAAGACTTCGCAGCAGTCGATTCTAAGGAATCAATGACGATCAACACTCAAAGGAAAACAGCTGTTCGTACGACGAATTTCAACTCGCTCTTGGCACGCAAACATTATAAACATAGGTAATTTCAAATTCAAAACGAATTTACCTCCGCAGAAAACTAACAAGTCGGATGACATTTTATTATTTGCTTGCGCGGTTACAGTTGCCTTAGTAAAGATTTTTCTTTCAAAATATGCGATGCAGGAATAACTTTTCTCTAGATTACAACAAACTACCCCAAGCGCATGTAGGAGGAAAGAAACAAAATCCTTCATGGTCAGTTGATTCAACCTTAAGTTAAACTGTTAAAACTGCTCTGTTGATTGCAAGCGTCAACCTCAAGAATGTTAGTGTTCTATTAACTAAAGGTAAGCTCATGATGATGTAACGGAGAAAAGCATTAAACAAACATTATATGTATTTCGCATATGTTCGATTCTTGATCGGTAAGTAAAACATGAACACTAATCTAAATTTTAATAAACGTGCATGAAAGGAACAAACGATGGAAAATTAAGCTTCGAATTGCGCAGCACCGACACACCGCGCGCAAGAGCGCTTCCTGCAATTACTCCTGTGTTGACGAATCTCATTCTAAAGCCATTACATCAACATCCTGGCCTCATCCCCGATGAATGATCAACAACACTTTTCTAGGACTGGCTTTGTCACTGGCCAGACTCAGTCTTGTACACTGTCTGCGGCCTTTCCACAATCCGGGGGGGTCTTCCCAACGGACACAACGGAAAGAGGGTCCTTTATTTCCTTGATATCAAGGGCCACCACCCCTTTCTCAGGCCCACGAAGGTCCTTCCTTCCGGTTACGGAGGAAAAGGCAGTTGGTCGCGTTATGTTGAGACTCGCAGACTTTCTCTTCAGTGCAGCTTAACCAATACAGCACATTCATGAGTCACCATCATCCGCATAACCGAATTCACTTCCCGAAATCGTTCCTGGAACAGCCATTTTTCTCTCAGCTGTCATTCCAGTCGCCCCTTGTGATAAGTTTCCTCAAAATTTCACCACCTGGAGACTGGGAGGTGTCACGCCCTTGACCAACCCCGATGTCCTTTGCATCCCCACCGATCAAGCGACCGTTCCAGGTGGCAAAGCTTCCAGATGGGGGGCGATCTCCCAGATGGTTTTGTAATATTGCTTTACAAGTAATATACATTTCTCTACGCGTGAAAACAAACGCGATGTTTAAATCAATTGCCAAACGTTTAACGTAAGGCTCAGCAAATTTTACTGAATATAATATCTAGGGCTTAGCTGCGATCACTTTGCAAATGACAAAAAAAAAATAAATAAATAAAAATACACAATACATGAAACATTGCCCAAAAAAAATCAATGACACATTAATCTTTAAGAGTTAGAACAATCACCAACGAAATACGAAACTCAATCATAATCAGTAACATCACCGAACGATTAAAGTTTCAAGAGGAAATTGTGCGGCATCGGAAGGAGATAAAACTTCACCCGACTTAGTCACGACTGATTCACGGAGTTCCATTTTGCCGTGTCTCCCCGAGTCAAGACTGAATCATCCGCGACTTTAACACACTTGCCAAATAAGGCCAGCCTCATGACACGTATATAGCACTGTCAGACCTTTAGAGAATCGTTCTGACGAGAGCGATTCTAAAGGAGGCATCAAGTGCAAACTGAGGATTAGTGCAAACTGGCATCGGGAGGAGACGTGTAAGGAAAAAAATATTTAAAACCATATATTTTATTGATGTTTTCACTTTTATTCCAACCAGCCTACTTCATTTTTTTGTGTAAAATCAACTGGTAAATGTAAATCAACTGTTAATATATACTCAACTATGCGAACATAAATCAAACACGATCAAAATTGTAATAATAATACGCATGCAAATATAAAGCAAAATATAAATGAATCAGTGATCACATCTGATATATTACTTTAAATACCGAAAATTTCGATTAAGCTCATTAATTCTCTCTGCTTTGAAACACCTATTACAGTATTACCTGAACGTTTTCAAATGACAGAAATTTGCTTTTGCAAAGAGAGAGAGAGAGAGAGAGAGAGAGAGAGAGAGAGAGAGAGAGAATTTTCTACCCTATTCTTTTCAGCACGAATGCAATGACGTTCCCACAAAAAAAAAGGACGAGTAAACTCAGAGGTTGAAGATAATTGACAGACTTAACTAACAAAAGAAGAGAACTAAATGCTGGTCAAGAATCATTCCTCGTTACAAGAAATATATTTCTTAGGAGCAACTAAAATGCTAAATGACCATGACTTCTTTTTGCTCACATACTTTTAAACACGGAGGGCATTTCTGGCATGCGTCAGGTATTTTTAATTAGGATGTAACTGGGTTTCAGTAGAATAAATTAGGGTCCGAAATGAGACCAGTACATAAACTGGGTGAGAAAGAGCGAGAAAGTTTTAACATTAAAATCAAAAGAATTTCTATTCGAAAGTTATAACACAGAGTAACTGCAAGCCAGTCAAGAAAAATATGAAAGGTCACTGGCAAACAAAATGTGCTCGCCTGGCGAACCATATGAGGGCCTCCAATATGGCCTCCAAAAAGAGACCAAGATTAAGAAAGAGTTTTTGGGCGAAGAAGTCACTTGCCAACAATAAAATCAACGTCCATTCCGCAAAAGTTGACCACGTAAGCTCACGCACCGCAAATCCATCGCCTGATTACTAAATTGAAAGGAATATTTATAATTAGCAAAAACAACTTCTTAAACGATAACAGATTATCTTTCAACCTTCAAGTTCAAATGTCAACCTCGTGCTCAAACTCAAAAAACGAGCAGCCGAAGCACGACTTCTTGGGCAAGAAGGGACCTCATGAACTACTTCCCTTCCACGAAGCGTGACCCCAATTCATGACCCCTGTCCCGGTGTTCCATTCCTTCGTCCTTGCCAAAAGCTCCGTCAATGTCGGCGGGTCTAAATATTCGGCATCCACAGTTTTGGTCGAAAAAGCAGTTCTTGTGCGTGTAACGCTTTCTTTCGCAGACGTTTGCTACACGAAGTGAAACAGTATCAGATTTACATGCATCAATTATAAAAAAAACTACAAAATTATCAAAATATATTGTGCAAAAGTTTCATCAGAGGTTTACGAGTTACCTCTTTTTTTTTTTATCAAATCAGCATCTTGCAGAAGGGACCAAGCTAATGCAGCGAGTTTCGCTTGTAAAAGACTGATTCTTCCAGTCTGAAATCGAAGTGGGCGTCCTTCTCCCAACAAGAATTCACTTCTAAGCGACTTCAAGTTTGCCCAACCTCCCCAAGACGAATCTACTACCCACCCCCGGACCCAGTCCAAGAGTACGTTAGGTAAGAGCGAATGCCCAACAGAAAACAGTTCAGCTGCGGACTGGTATTAAACGCAATCGTCCTAACATCACGCAAAAATGAAAACAGTATGAAACACCAATACCAAGGCGAAAGAACACGGTAAGAAACTAAAAAAAAAAAAAATCTTTAATCGAAAAGTATGCCACATCATAATTTTTTCTTGAAATCGACGTGGAGGAGAGATTGATAAGCCCTTTTGGTCGAGTGAACTACCGTGAGTTCAGGTCATGACTTTCCGATACTATTCCCCCCTTCCCCCCAAACCCCATCCCCACTAGTAAGACACTAGGCTCACAAACATATTCCATTACCTGATGTTCATGAAGTTAAAGGTAAAAGAGTTGTAGGTCAGCGCAATGGCTGCCACATTCACGGAATAAACCTATACCTTGGGATCACGAGATGGGGCTATCTAGTTATCATCTCTGACCCTCCGAAGGGGTTCAACGACCTAAAAATTAAAAAGGTTTTTGAGTTTAAGGTCAGTTACTGCATCGCCCGGTCAGCTCGCGCATCGAGCAGCCATTCCATTGCAAAATCCAATTACACAAAGAAACTGGTTTAAATACGAATTAAAAATGAAATTATGTGACCAAACAAATGAGGCACGATGCGTTCATACGATCGTGCATTGGGGACAATTTTATATTTTCCCCACTTGATTGCTCTTTCCCTTGTGACGGAATAAAGATTATACATAATAAAAGGATTTCAAGTCCAAACTTTTAACAGCAAATTGTAAATACAGTTCATATAATGAAATCAAAAGGCATAAAATGCCATTTCTAAGTACAAATGCTGTGTTATGAATATATTTCAAGTTTCGTAGAGTGATCTCAAGTTTCAAACTTGTGTTGTCAGCAACATAAAGTTCAGTTCGTCAATATAAAATCCCCGTGAAGAAATTAATAAATCCTTTGGCGTTGCGGCTCGATATTCCGAGTCAGTTTGTGGACCTGCAAGCGAGTGTTACGGCCGCTCTCTGAATGAGCAAAAAAAAAACAGGTCACAGGTCATACTCGCTCAAATCACATTACGTTTTGATCCAGCTGTGCAGTTTATGCCAAACAAAGGATTATCAAAATGCACGAATCGTTTTCAATTTAAATAACTGTAAACTGTAAAATAAAACTTAACATTCTGAGCTATTAACACAAATGAGATATCGTTTAAATCTCTTACTCCAATACCGAAGCTTCCCCTTCTTTCGTGCTGCTTGTAATTTAAAGAAAAGGGTTCAATAAGCAGTGTCGTAGAGAGACGAGAAATAGTTCCCAGAGAGAACTACACGCGTGGTCACCGGGACGAATAACAAATCACAAATCGGTAATGAAATGAAAATGACAGAAAGTACAGAGGTGATAATAATTCACGGCAAAGAGAGACCAAACTTTCTCTTATCGGACCCTGACAATGCATGAGCGGACTGACATCTTTCTCTGTCTTTAAATGACATTATCGATCGCCAAACTCCAAATAAGTGTTGACGTCATCCCAGTCTGAAATGAACAACTAGAGATGAAAGTGCTCTCTAGAAAATAGAAAGTTGTAATGGAATGCCTTTGCCAATTACACCGCTACCAATATATATATGTGTGTATACATATAGCAAGTATAGATATCAATAATATAGAAGGAAAAAACAATAATGAAGAGAATGATTATCTTCCACAAGGAGCACGCATCTCAAGCTCAATTGACACGACGAGAAAAATCTTCGCTTTCGAAAAATAATCAGTTTTCGCCTTCGAATTGCCGAGAGTAATACTAGTCACGCCATGCTGCTTGGAACACCAATTGGGAAAGGCCAACTTAAACTTACGAAGAGTCACTCCCTTGCAAATTTGCCAACGTGTACAAAATAATAGCAATAATCACTAGACACTCATTGGAAAACATCGAAAATCGAATGGAAAAAAAACACCTAATTGGGCCAATTGTATCTCGATGCCATCTCACGTACCTACTGTACCCCCCCACCCCCGGGACCCCATCCCATAACTGACATTGGTGACGGTGCCAAACGCAGCAGGTGGCACTATTCCGGTATCGGAAATTGGTTCAATGAACCACACCCAGTGATCGCATACCCTTCTGCATTAGGGTACGATCTAAAAAAAAAAATTTACGGTAAAATTCTGCATACCTGGAGCCTAATTACAAAAAGAACATCAAAACTGAATACTTTAATAAAAACTAAATTAAATCTTGGCAGTCATATGCATCCCAAGTTTCAGAGTATTTATCATAACTTTTCAAAATAAAAAATAAAATCATTACTAATGAACCTTAGGAAACATATGTGAAAATTGTCGGCGCTAAAAAAAAAAAAAAAAAAAAAAAAAAAAAAAATCAATAATGATTAACTTTGGGAAACATATATGAAATATATACTTAGAAAAAGCGAAAAACCAAATTACTGGGCAGAAACCCCGAACGGCAAAGCTGAAAAATCTACAAACTAATAAAATATTGGTCTCAAATAAGAACACAGGGCAGTACACTGAGCCCACCTTGTTTCTATCTCTGCTTTCTTTCACTTTCAATTTCTCAACATATAGACAATAATGGTTCTTTTAATGATCCTAAAAGCCACCCTGATTACGATTTATGACAAGTACAAACAAAATCGACTGAGGCACACACAACCATTCTGGCTCAGATTGGCATCAATGCAACTATTTCCAATCAGCACAAGAAACAGGTTAGGTCAGCAGCGTCAGTCAAGGGCTTGTTATACACTGATAAACTTTCACGACAAAAACAACGGAATATATCACGAAGACAAAATGTCTCAGTCGGAACAAAAGATGAAACATCGTCGTTATAAATTACGGAAAATGCATATAACAAACGTAAAGAAAAATGAGGACACCAACGATATATCTAGGGTGTTAAAACATTATGGAAATTCCAGCAGGATAATACTGTCAAGAAACTCGAAAAAGGAATTTCCACCAAAACCACAGATAAATGACTATCACACTCACGAGATAAATCTTAATCGAATCAGATAATCAAGCTCCCCAAGAGATAAGCGAACGAACTTGTCTTACGATAAATCAACACTATTAGTGTGCATGCTAAGTTCCATATTACGTAAGATGACCTTTCTAAATAAAAAAAAACTTCAGTAATGAAAAAAACACGTGAATCATATGTGAAAATAACACCAAATAATTGCAATAAAAAAAATTGCAATAAAAAAGGCAGTAGGAGGCGTCAAGGCCACCAAACGAAGGACGCGAAATAACCAAGAGTCAAAAACAAACAAACAAATAAACGAGAGGCAATAGAATCCGGAATTCTTCTTCTCGTAATGATGTTCGCAGGGTCGTCTTTTGCGAAAGTAATTACCACGATAATGTGGGAACGAACTGCTACCCTCTAACGAGCCCTCTCGTTCCCGTATGATGCACCAGTGATGACGTTACATAGAATTAACGGATGTCTAATTATAAGACGGATTAACAAATTTATCGTTACCCTAAATACTTTTATTTGTGACTGCCATCTCTCTGTTGCTTATTTTTTTTCTCAATTAATCATTCTCTAAACAATATTTTAATTTCTTTCATTCATGAATGATTTAATAATTTGCAACCACATCCGATGAAACAACAAATTGTTATTGCCCATTATTCAACGATATGACCAGTTTCTAAGTAGTGGAGGTTTTATCCAGTTTATCATTATAAAAGATTCACCAATTTCACAAACTACTAACCTCTTATTGATCTGACAGAGGATTAAAGAGCTTCTGACAATGAAACATAATGACCAATTTCCCAAAATGTAGTGGATTTAAGCTTCAAGCCGACGGTTCAATGTTTACATCAGAAAGCAGATTGACGAATTTCATATACAACAAACGAATATATATATATATATATATATATATATATATATATATATATATATATATATATATATATATATATATATATATATATATATATCAACAAAATAAGGAAACAAATTTCACGTTGGGGAAACATGAAATGTAAAATATACAAAATATTTCCTTATAGTGTATATATCAGAAGACAGCTAATTTAATTATGAATGCCATTTCGATAACGACAGAAAAATACTTTAAAAATTCACGAACGGTTCATGTCCGTAATTGTGAGAAGCTGAAAGGGAATATCCCATATGGCATTGCTAGACAGAAAAAAAGTAATTATATAACGTGCTCATACACGTACTTACGTACATTGTATGTGCAAATGTGCACGCACGCGTGAATGTGCAAAAAAGAAAGAGAAAAAAAAGTCTACATTCCCTCGTGACTACTTGCCATTAAGTCTTAAAAACAAGAGGAGTTGAGACCAAGGCCTGACGCTTTATAGCCATTCAATTACGGTAAACGACAATGAATTTCCTACGAGGTATAAAACACATTGCAAGGAAGGATAGTAGGAAAAAATAATTAATGAATGGAATAGAATAATATAACACAAGAATACGAACATGAAACTTCGAAGCCAAAGTTAAAGGAAACAGGACCTCAAGCAATTGCAGGAAAGCCATTAAGCTCGAGTTGATTTCCCTAATCATTTCCCGGATTTTAAAATAAAAATGATCGCTGGGAGTTCCTACCTCCTTCTCCTCTTGTCCTCCTCATTTTCCTTCTTGAGGGCGGGGTGACACAATGCAATTGGGAAATACGCAAAGGAGCATATAACGTGCACAAACCACCTGTCATTCTGACAGGTACGGAGTCACCCTCCGGTGATCAAGCTCGCAGTGCAGAAGGAAGGGAAGGCTAGCTACCTCCTTAATCTAACTCACACCTAATTCGAACCCCGCCCCCTCCAACACACAAAAGAGTAGACAGACATACTGTACACAAAACATCATGTCTGGTAAGCATACTTCCCGGCGAAGCTCATCGTGCTGTAAGGCAAACGCAGTACTGTACTGTCCTCCATCAGCTCGAATCCTTGTGGCATTTCGCCCTGATCTTCCCCACGCATCAGTGGGAAATCTGGGCTGGGCCGAGTCGTCGCTTAAATTGATTGCAACGCATCCACATGCTATCAGCGATAAGGAGACGTGATTGCGACTGTGATGAAAAACCTGTAAGGGGTTCACGAGGAAGTTCTGCTAATGTCGTTTTTCATTTTTGGATCACACAAAAGAATTCGAGTTTTTTTCCCAAGAAGTTTTCTCGACACGAAAAAGAGAGCAGATGTTTCCCGGTATCTCTATGAGTCTGCCAGTTCTTATGACTTCTGTGCAATTTCTGACTCACTTTCTTATGACATAAGGTAGATGAATAGTAATAATGATAATAATAATAAAATGAAAGAGGAACTCAGGACATTCTAATATACAAAATGGACGAAAACGACTGCAAAAATATCTCAGTCGTTCCCGGTAGCAATTCTGATAAGACAAAGTGCGAAGCTCTTCAGGATGTGAGGCCTACACGTCGTTGTATTTCACTGTCCAAACACAGCGATTAGGTATTATCATTAAATCTTGGTATAATATATATGTAATGAACTCAAGAAATCTAGGAGAGAAAAAGAGATAAAATGCAGATCAGTATACTTCAAGGTCGATTCGACATCCTTTATTTCCGAAAGTCATTCCCGCTTCCTTTCGTATTGTCTGAATAACTTAAGAGTCACTTATAAGCTTTTGGGTGGAATTCCCCTCTTATGTGAGAGAGGCTCTCAGTATTTTTTGGTTCTTACATCGCTGAGTTGCCAGCGCAACAATTTATGCATTTACTAGGGCTAATACACGAATAAGGCAAAAATATGCACAGAATATGATTGTACACAGTACATTAATAATTCCATCACATAAAATGATATGCACCAAGGTCAAAGTCCTCCTGGGCCTCTGAAGGCTCATAGGGCAGGCGCTGATCTCCTGTTATATAGAATTATTAATTAAAAGGTTTTACAGCCTTCGACACGTATCACAATTTCATTTTACTTGACGTTTAACGTTTTTTTATCCCATAACAATTTCCCGCTGTTAATAATCTTGTCACTGCTCATTTGCAACTGAGAGGTATAAGGGTGAAATTTTTAAACAAAACAGAAATAAGCCTTATCGAATTCTTATATCTTCATTGCTTTTTCTGCACCGGTTCTGTCTGAACAGTTAACTTGAGGTCTGCACTTCACCGTTAATATTGAAGTCTAAAACCAAATACAAGAGATCAACTGGAAAACAAAGTGAACTATGACCCACTAAACTGCAAAAACACTGGACACGAAACAGTTACTTACTTACAATAAGATAAAAAGCTATTCTACTGACGACTGACACGACCGGGAAAGACAACCACCTTATAAGAACTAAGCAGCCAAGCGTCAACTCAACAGTTAATATGTAATGGCTCCCTCTGCAAACTTCCAAAAGTTTTCAAAGTAACACATTCTTCTAAGAAACGTTTACGACAAGGGCTTACTCATCGAAGCACAAGGGGGAGGGACGGAGGAGGAGGAGGAGGAGGAGGAGGAGGACTGGATGGAACGGAAGGCCAAGAGGCTATAATCAACCAAAAAAGTGGGAGAAAGAGAGAGAGAGAAACGAGGCGGCTCCAGGCACTCGGCAGGATGAACGTCGTGACGTCATCACCTTCCCAGAACTACTCTACGCACCCCGAATCGGTTACGTCCGGGCTTTGGAACGCATACCCAAAGCCCAAAGCCAGTCATATGTAGTCTCGTCTCATCTCTTTTCTGCTTCAAGCTGCACAGGTCATTTAAGTTCAACCGGACGTCCGGGCACTCTATAATTTGGAGTTATAACGCAATGCGTAAGTTGTGACTCAGAGAGCGGATTCAACGGAGAACTTGAGATGAATGGAAAATGACTGTAAAAGCCAGTACATCTTCAAAAGTGATACATCTGTAATTTCATATGGAAAACATTGGATTCGTTACCTCAATAACCGAAGTGTGGAGAACGGAGCTGGCAATATGCCATAAAGGTTGTCAGGCCAAGGTGCGTCTTCTTCTATTAACATAAATATGCCATTATTGTCCGAGGGGTACTCGCCCTCCGCTGTCACAGCGCCATAGAATCATACAACCCTCACCCCTTTAAAGCCGCTATGTATTGTGGACAAACGAAACACAAAGTGAATTGCATTTCAAACATGAAAGAAAATAAGGGTAGGCTAAATATGCTCTAGGCAAAATATCTTACAATGACATGAAAGAAAAAACAATAATATTTTTCTTAAACATCGCATTAACAGAGGTCCTCAAAACATGAGGTTTTATGATCTCTTATTATGAGAAATTCAGACCATCCTATTGGCAACCACCTAAAATGCAACCCCTCCCCTTGAACATCTGAACATCCCCAACAGAGAGAGAGAGAGAGAGAGAGAGAGAGAGAGAGAGAGCTGAACCACATGCATAATAAGGTCACGCAGCAAGAAGTAAGAGACGCGACAATGCACACCCATGAGGAATTTTATCCCTAAATGTGGCTTGTAAGAAAGGGGTTTTTTTTGCACGGCCTTGCTAACTCTCTCTCTCTTTCTCCTTCACGGAAACTGCGAACATTCCCACTGGAAAATTAAATCTCTCTCTCTCTCTCTCTCTCTCTCTCTCTCTCTCTCTCTCTCTCTCTCTCTCTCTCTCTCTCTCATGGATGAAAACACATTCCCTTCCAATATTTGTAACGTCACAGTTCCGATAAAAAAAAAACCCTCCCTTTCTTACCGGGTAATTTCTGCTCGCCTAGTAAATAACTCCGAAACAAAACACACTCGCCAAAACCATTCCGCGCATTCCAAATCTCAAAAAGGCAACAGGGCCACACTTTCAAATTTTCGCTCTTGCTGTCCCGGATATACTGACGTGAATGAACAGATAGAAATCAGACAAAACTGAGGGACAAATACCAAAGCACGCCCTATGACCAGCAACACCCATCGTGGATTTCGAACAGTTAATTTATGTTGAGTAGTGAATCCTAAGTACCATCTTCCACTGTGACTGGAAACCTCAGCATGATAATTCATTACTGTTGTACTCTACTGGCTAAAACTACCCATAGGATTCTTGTGGATGACGATGCTCTATATTAGCTTTTTGTCATTAGTAATTCCCACCGAAACTCACCCCACCTCCATTTCAAAATCACACAGTAAACACTGGTGGAACCTTGAAGGCCAACCATAAACACTGACTCCCTTCAGAAGAAATTAAACATCGACTGAAATACCGGAACGTCGGGGGTCGATGAACTTGATCTCAATGCCATAATACAGTTAAAGTTGCATAAACAAACAAGTTGCCGGCCATGCAATGGGGTCATTTTACATACAAGCGTTACGCAATATTATAAATTCCTTGAGGTACATTTTGGGTCCTCTTCAGGAATAACTGATCCTGAATGCAAATCCACATATCTATCGGTTTTAATCTTGCCGACGTCCGCGACGGTAAGCTGGGAAGACAACTGCTTTAAATGCTAAATAGATCTTTGGTTAGGTACAATTCTTGTGTCTGTGTCTGAGAGAGAGAGAGAGAGAGAGAGAGAGAGAGAGAGAGAGAGAGAGAGAGAGAGAGAGAGAGAGAGAGAGAGAGAGAGAGAGAGAATTTTTGCCATTCTAACTCCTGCCAGGGATAGACAAAGGTGGGCACGAAGGCCAGTGACCCTTCAGGGACCCCTCTATACAAGGATTATAGTCCCTTATTTGTCAGGCTTCGCGGAACGCAAATCATACTTACCTCTTAATGTATACATACTACACTGCACGTCAACTACTCCTCGACTGCCTATGCCCAGACACGAAACGTCAATAACAATTCAATTAAGCCTACACCTTGGCAAACAAATGATGAAACGAGAGAGAGAGAGAGAGAGAGAGAGAGAGAGAGAGAGAGAGAGAGAGAGAGAGAGAGAGTAGAGTTACCATCAGAAGCTGGAACTGAGAGAACGCTAATATTTTGTATCAATATAATTTTTTTTTTTAATAAGCCTATACGTTTCGACAAATATACATAAACTATTGTCTTGGTGTATATTGGTGGAAATATAACTGTTTACTCATATTCTTTGTTTCTCATATGTGCCGTCTCAAGAAAATACTGAACTGTTAGCTTAAACAAGGCAGAAATTCACAATATATATATATATATATATATATATATATATATATATATATATATATATATATATATATATATATATATATATATATAGAGAGAGAGAGAGAGAGAGAGAGAGAGAGAGAGAGAGAGAGAGAGAGAGAGAGAGTTGCTACCTATTATAGCATTCCATCAAACCAACCGAATAACGACCTAGTATTACCAGAACTGCTAGGAGTGGAATGACATGACCCACAGGGCGTATGGGCAGGTAACAAAGGGTCTATGAAACCGGCATTTCCTAAACTCTCCACATTGCAACTGTCAGATGTGATCCGACTTCAGGTGTAATCATGGATATACAACATATCATCCCACCTGGATTTTCTTTTGTTTTGCTTTCAATTTTTTTTGGAGCGGGACCATTTTATCGTGGCTGGTAAATCTACAGATATAATTATTTCAACTGATAGAAACACGTGAACTTTACTACAGCTTCTAAATCATCTCTCGTTGATGTGCGCAAATGATACCAGTAAGGCTTGCAGTTTGCGTGCGAATAACTCAGAATGATTACTTGTACCTTTACATAAGCTTACAGCTCCCATTCGGTAGATAATAACGAAATGCTTTCCCTGAGCTCACAGTTCACCCTAAACTAACAGAAACGAATTACTTTACGGAACTGCTCAACTTCACCTGATAAAAAATGAATTATTTCGCCTAAGCTTCGAGCTCAATTACTGCTAATAACACGAGTCACATAACTTAAGCTTCCAGATCTTCGGGTGATGCATACGAAATGTTTTTACTGTAAATACAGGTTCTAGCTTACTCACCACCGTTATGATCATCAAGCCCTTTCTCGAGTGTATCACCAATCTGGGAAGATTATCATGAATGTCATCCTTCAAATTTTTGTCCACAGAAAGACCACGCCTACAAACTTCTTTTGAATTATATCAACCTCCATTTCAGAGTCACAGAAAGACCTGTCATGTAGTTCTCACGAAGATGCTCACGTTGCACGAAACATTAAAATTACTTGAGAATATTTTATCCCAAAGCCTTGCGGTGAATACCTTAGATATGCATTTGCTCTCATCGTCAAGATATAATCTTCATCATAAGATTTACAGGGTACCTTCATACAGGAAATTGAAATATATTAATTGCATTTGTCTAAATTTAAGTGTCTGCACCCTTGACTGATTGAATGTATGGTTGAAATACTCATCAGATTGTGAAGAATCTTATCAGAGAAAGGAGATACGCAATTTATACTCACCCCCCACCCCCCCAAAAAAAAAAAATTCCCAAGAAATCAAGCGCCATCGTGTATTCCGTTACACATCTTCTGGGCACAAAGTAAAATACGAAATCTAGACTGACAGAAAAAATCTCATAAAAATAATTGAAGACAAAAATAAGCAAAACATACTTTGCATAATTAAGTGCTAAAGCACATGATACTTTGCATACTGATTAAGTGCTGGTTTAGATATTGGTCAGGCATTTCTGAACTACAAACGGCAAACAAGAGACATTTTTTTATATTCCCTCGTACATCAGCAACCCATTATTATATGACGAACCGATCGAAATGAAAGCTACGGTAAAATAAAAGTAATGCATGAATTAATGAGATTGTAGAACTAAAATACTATAACACACAGAAATTAAGTAAAATTGCAGTGAAAGTTGGTTCTCTTTTACCTAAAATTCACAATTTGGGTCCAATGATTACATAACTAGAAATCAAATTTATTAACTAAAAATAATAATTCTACAAAGCCAATCTTATCTCAAATGATATAAATCGTACGAGTTAGAAATGCAAAATAAAAGCATTCAGATCGAAAAACATATACCAGAATATTAGTAGCCCTTTTTGTTAATAAATTTTTGCATCTGAAGAGCAAATTATCACACTATAAATACAGGTCTCTTGAAGAAACAGAACTTTGAATCTAAAGAAAAATAAAGGTAACGTGAAATAACATGTCTGGAGGATTAGCCAGTTGCCACACCAAGAACTGAGGTCCGTTGGGGATTTAAACGTTTCTGTACCCGAGACCGGAATAATTAATCGCTTCCAGGTCACAATATCCATGGAAGCCACTTTCTCCGGAGCTTATGACATTAGGGTTAGGTATATTCTTGTCCTCTGGGTTTACAGACCTCCCATTGTCTGACATCGTGTATACCCGTTGGAAGTTACTGATTTTTCTTCTTTATTTTTAAATACCCGAAGCTTTATCCTACAACCTCGAAGCTTGAAGACAGAAGTCAACATTCCCGTTAGTGTTCACCCATATATTTACATGGTACACACATATAACAGCAACACAGCCATATACCACACACACACACACACACACACACACACACACACACACACACACACACATATACATATATATTACAAACAAATTGAATTTCAAAATGCGTGTGGATCAAATACTCAGAGTAAGTTGTTTACAACTGAGTTCAAATGGATTTGCAGATTATCATACCCCTCTTCACGACAGTATGCTAATCCTAACTAAAAAGTAATCCTCTGAAAGAAAGGTATCTTACCAGAAATCCTCATACCTCTACCACGAGTCAGTCGCCGTCGTCCTTGGAACAAGCAAGCGTTTCATAAATACTGCCATTTTGTATATTTTTGTATACCTTTATTTAAGAAACATCAGCCAGTATCACAACAAATGTCTCACCCTACATTAGAAAAGTTACATACCCCCTCTTTCCAAAGAGTAACTCAACCGTTTTATTTTCAAGTACACAGTTACAAAATACAGCACGCCAATTCAGATCGAATGTAATGTGATGATTATTAACGCGATGATACGATGCCTACTTGCCCTAGTTAGCCTGTGACTGAACTGACACTTTCTCTCTTTTGCAAAATACATAAATGATGCTTCACCGCGGCGAATCAAATGTTCCGAACTACAAATAAGATTAATGTTTACTGCGAGAATCAAGACGTACAAGCCGAACAAGAATCAGTGCTGGTACAATCCGGCTTGATCTGAAGAAAACAATCCTGTCGCCAGACTTGGATTGTGAGGGCTTAAGAAGAACTCGTATCTCCACCACGTCCTTCACTTTGGAAGCTGGCACCTCAAGGGAAGGACAACTTTCTAACAATGTATTATCATCTTGATATCGTTACCAAGAAAAGCGTGGGTTATTAGGGAGGCGATGTGTAGGAAAATAATACGAAAAATAAAATACAAAATAAGATATAAAATATATTTAAGGCAAAAAACAACAGGGAAACTCTGACTCCTCTTACCAAAATAAATAGGATAATTAACATTGCAGTGTATCATTATTTAATGACCTATTTTTAGTGACTTTTTTTTTTTTTTTGTAAGAGAAGGGACTCGGAAACATAAACGTCAGCAGAACAGGAGACCATACCAAAGTGGTAGGGTTGCTTAATAAGGTTTTCAAAAAAAACACTTCGAGTCCTTACTAGCTGACCTACCGCAACTACTTTTTTGACTGGAACCCCACAAAGAGCTTAAAAAATATGCTTTGCTCCACAAGGTCGCAACGAGTTTGTTGAGTCAAGTTATTTTTGGGCAGCTATTACGAGAGGTTACTTAATCCTTCACTTAATCCGTAAGTATGAGTAAATATAAATGCAATGGCTTGGAGACCTGACAGAAAAATATAACAAAAAGGCAAAAACAATAACAATGAGAATAAATTAAACATACAAGTAAACCCTCTCTCGCAAAAAGCGTATAAAGAACAGAACCGCCCCACTGAAGATTTACGTCTGTTCTCGTTAAGCCTCTTGTAAGGAGCCCGACCAAGTGACATGCTTACACTACAGTTCTTTAGCTAAAGATGAGACAAAAAAAAAAAAAAGAAAAAAAAACGTGTATAGGGCAAAGACAATTGTCAAAGACGTCCTTCATGAATGCACTATAAATGTATCCCTCGTCACTTACTCTGCAGACCAATTTGTAATTTTAATGTTAACTCTAATACGTCATTTACATATCTGCTTTCATTTTAGGCTAATGAGTGAACAAGTTCACGAGAGTTGGACTTTAGCTCTAATTCCAAGGAATTTTCTAAATATATTGATAGAAGACACAAGTAAGTCTTTTTGCGTACAATATAGACATTCATTGTAGAAATATTCATTTATAACTCCGAAACTTACATGAACTATGTAACCTTTGTAAATAATGTTTTAAAATATCACTGCAATCATTTATTAAACATGAATGACCCTTCTGCTCTCTATACTTTGTATGTTACTCTACTTCTCTCTAGAAGCTTGCTTCAGCCGCTTCAATTCCCATTCATTTACCCTCTGATCAAAACACCTTGTTTTTGCGCGTGTCATCGAGGTAACCGCGCTGGAACCGTTTCATAAAAGTGACGCTTTGTCAAGGAAATCATATCCTAGAGAGAGAGAGAAAAAAAAGATCAAGCTTAAATTCTGATGCCACCAGCATGTAGTATGCTTCTTACTTATCATGAAACACAGCTAACTCTCCTGCAAGACTGACTCGAATTCAAAAAGAGCACGAGGAACCACTCAAATGTGAAGAGGCCGGCTATTTCGACCTACGTCCACCCACGTTCGCCCGCCCACCTCCTTGCTGGACGGCCATTGTTTACAAACCCTTAAATGGAGAGAGCTAGACATGACTCAGGGCCTTGAGGAAAGTTTGTGTGTTTGTGTCTGTGTGTGTGTTTGTGTCGTGGTCTCCTGTCAGCAGACTCGAAATCCTGACGCTTCCCAGACACATTACAAGATGATGAAATGCAAGAGGAGGGTATTAAAAGATGATGCCATGAGAAGTCTCTGGGTCTCACTATGGGGAGGGGTTGGTGAGACCCTCATACACCGACAGCAGATCTATTGCCCCCTCCCTTCCCCTCCTCCTCCCCCCCTCCCTCCAGCAGAAATGTTAAAACGATGAGTACCATCGACTGACTTCAAAATTATTTTACAAAAATACTGAATGTGTTTAAACGCATTGTTAGAGATTTCATTATAATTCAATTTACGTCACTGTTTAATATGCGTGACTGGAACTGCGGCTTCGTATGAGGGCATAAATTGGAGAGAGAGAGAGAGAGAGAGAGAGAGAGAGAGAGAGAGAGAGAGAGAGAGAGAGAGAGAGAACGGCCTCATTTCACATTACATCGTCTAAATTGCATGGACAAAAGTGGTTTGATGACCAACGGAAGAATTACCAAAGGGAATATCTCAGAGGACGATCAAGTTTAAGGTCAGGCGGGTGAACTCCTGTATAGAAATAAACATTGCGTGGTTTTCGTTACCTTCTTGTCAACTCCCCTTTAATAAGTTTCTGTTCCCGTCAAGTCTGAGGGGGAGCAACCTGCTAACAGGTACTATTAAGAATATTACTCACCACAAGTTTCATACGTTCCCCGTTATTGTTGCTATACTTACACACCCACGCAATATATAAGTGCATATATATATATATATATATATATATATATATATATATATATATATATATATATATATATATATATATATAAATACACATACATATATATATGTATATACTTTATACAGATGTATGTATATAAGTGTGTGTGTGAGAGAGAAGAGAGAGAGAGAGAGAGAGAGAGAGAGAGAGAGAGAGAGAGAGAGAGAGAGAGAGAGAGAGAGAGAAAATTTTTATTGGTTGTCATTCCAGAGTTATCGTGGGCAGCGCTGGGTTGGTCAGCTAGTATATATGTGTATATATATACATACAGTATATATATATATATATAAAAACTCTATCACGGGAATAACAGCGTGATACACACACACACACACACACACACACACACACACACACACACATATATATATATATATATATATATATATATATATATATATATATATATATATATATATATATATATATATATATATATATATATATATATATATATATATATATATATATATATATATATATATATATATATATATATATATGATACATCATGCCCCCAAATACATCATTTCGTCGGCAAATTATCGCCTAATGTCCTCGTGATTTTAGCTACACTTAATGCAGTACAGCTTCAATACAGCAACTGGAAAATATAAAAATAATAGTTTGCAACTTTTGTTTCCCATGTTTAGATTTTTTAATGGAAATGCCAAAACAACGCGACTTCTTTTTGTATTTAACAAATCCCATTTAATGTACCTACAGCCTGGGCGCAAACATTTCAAAGTTTCCATTGCATAAATCTTCTTTCACGCATCATTGCATGGTCACCTTTTAACCGGCACTTCCCTCAAGGAAATGTCGAGAGTTACCAACCAAAATACCAAATATACCTTCAGCCATTACCTTCATTTAAACGATGAAACACCGAACTGTTCTGTTGAAAATGAACTTCCTCGGAAAACATCCCGTTAAGATAAAAAGAAAAAGAAAAAGTGTGCAAGAACTCGATATATGATTGGGAAAACACAAGTTATAACTGGGAAGGTGACCCTAAAAATCTTGGAAGCAACTTCTGCTCGTCATGAAGAAGCCCATTCGAAGTGAAAGTGACATTTCGTGTCGACTTCGCTACAGAATCGCTCCGGCGTCGAGCACGACTACAATGCTTGATTATTCGTCGACTACATTTACTCTCCATTACATTCTTACTCTCTTTTATCTCTCTTCATCGCCCACGGCACAGGTGGTCAAGGTCTCTCTCTCTCTCTCTCTCTCTCTCTCTCTCTCTCTCTCTCTCTCTCTTTGGTCCTGTAATCTGGACCCAATCACGACTAGCGGTCACCGGAGGCCATCTTTCTCTTTCTCGTCCTGTCCCCTGCTCTCCTAAATATGAAGTTCTTTATGACTTGCTTTTATTCCGGAAAATACTTTGGGAATTTAAATACTGACCTTTTCAACCGATCACAAGAATATTTCCCGTGTGTGTGATTATATATATATATATATATATATATATATATATATATATATATATATATATAAAATAATCAACACACAATCACGTGTGGAACAGAAATAAATTTCTGACCTTGTATGGCCTAGTGGATAGCGCCCTTGCCTTCCACCTGAAAGACCTGGGTTCGAACCGACGTGTGTCAGAAATTTATAAATATATATATATATATATATATATATATATATATATATATATATATATATATATATATATATATATATATATATATATATATATGAGAGAGAAGTAATCGTATACACCTACAAATAATTCATGAAGCTGTCCTCACGCAATTCATTTTCTATTCAGCTACCCCCACGCCCCGTGTTTCATTTTACGCTTGATCGGGCGTGAGTCTTCGCCACAGAACTCTTCTTGAATTAAGTATGGTTTTCCTCCCTGCAATGTGATATGAGCTACTGAAAGCTTGTTGTCAGTTTCAATACATGGATAGTCTATATGCGCAATCCAACCATATTGCAAACTTGTGCCACGGAAAATATTAAATATCATCTTCATACAAAGTACACTGGGATACATCCATAAATTTACGCAGATTAGTTGATTGCTCTCTCTCTCTCTCTCTCTCTCTCTCTCTCTCTGAGGCCTTGTAACGTGGTAGAGCACAACTGGACTCTTGTTCGATTCTCGAGATGGACGAAGGGGGACGAATGTGTGCCTCTCTTGACCCAAGCATTGAATTAAGAATCTAGAGAGAGAGAGAGAGAGAGAGAGAGAGAGAGAGAGAGAGAGAGAGAGAGAGAATCAAGTCACCTTGTGAAGGGAGCTGCTAGTCCCAGGCAAGCTTACGTATCGACGGAATCTGTGCTTTCTTGGTGATCACCCATCCATATGCCGGCCAACCCAAAAGTTGTGAGCGTAATTTGGCTAATGTAACGACCAACGGCACGGCAAAGGCTTCACTGACGTACGGAGGAACATCGATTTTGGGACTTCTTGTATGGAGATAATCTGTCCAAACAGTTGCCAGTTTTATACCTTGGAAAATAATGAGACCAATTCCACGAAATGACTAAATAATACATACGAAACACAGCATTTCAAATTTGGTATCACGGCTTCTTACCTCTACGTGAACATTTGTACGTGTGCGTTTATGCAGGGGGGTGTGTGCGTAACTTAAAAGGGACAAAGAACGGGTGAAAAACAGGCACTGCTAGCTATTATTACTCATTTCAGTCTAAAACCTCCGCTAATCATCTTCGCTAGAAACACAACAATGCACTTCCATTTCCTCCACCTCCTGCTTCTCTCGCCCTCCCCTTTTTTGGAGGGGCGTAACAGATAAGGAAGGTTGAGGGAGAGAGAGAGAGAGAGAGAGAGAGAGAGAGAGAGAGAGAGAGAGAGAGAGTTATTAGTCAGCCAGGATACTCTTTTCTTTAGCCTCGAACCAACACGTGACTCACCAACGCCTTGTGACATGAGTCTCATCATTAACTCTTTTTTTTTTATTTTCGCTATTGATTTCCATAGACAGCTGAACCTGTACTGGCCATGTGTCTTACATGGTTGCAGCCACGGTCATGATTGCAGCATACAGCGCTCGACAGAAAGCAATTTAAACTCGTATTTAATGAGGTAAATTGGGTATGGTCATTTAAACACGCTCGTATTATACTGACCTCCGCACAGAATGCTGTCAATCTGAAATACAATACTAATCTATTAAACATGAAACGTCACCTGGCTTTTACTTTTATTCTACTTATTCTACTTCGCCGTTTCCAAGCCCTCGAGTTCCACGGTCTTTATCCCTGAAGGGGGTCCCTTCCCGCCGCAAAGTCTCTAAATTAGTAGCAGGTGTTTGTAAGATCCGAATCAATAGGTCAATAAGGAAGTGAAGGTTGGGGGCACACCCTCTCCATCCTCGCTGCTGAGAAAACACGCAGCTGCTACTGAGCTTCACCAACGCTGTCTCTTGTGAGGTAGACAAAACGCGTCCTTCCGAATACCACAAAGCCAATATTATTCGCACAAACATTTCAGTGCTAGTATCTTCATTATCGTTATACTCATTCATCAATCTTACTTTCATCATCTCTGCAGGCCAGAGAACCTGCCTTTGTCCTGTAGGGTCGTGTATAACTTATGCTAATGAGATTGTTATAACAAGAAAAAAGCTGCCCTCTCCCAAATTCACTGGTGAAGGTAATGATTACCAAAACGAAAATGTCACTGTATCCAGATATTACAAATTTGTGGTTTTCTCGTCAAAACTTCTACACCAAACCCCCCCTCGCCACCAAGAAACGAACATCTTTCCCGAACGCTTTAGATGCATCGATCTGTGATATGTCATTTCCCGCATCAAACGTCTCCCTAAACTGATGTTCAGGTATCAACCCTCTTCGACAATACACATCCCGCCAAGTAAAATTTCTAATGAGTCAGCTTGGTTTAAAAAGTCCAGACGCGATCTACAACGAAGGGGTCCTTCATTGGCTAGCCTACACGAAATGTCCGAACATTTTACAATAAGACAATTTCTTCTGGTGTGGCACAGGGCGTTGGTGGGACTCAAGGCCAGGCTGGGAAATTACTTCTCTCCGACAAGGGTAAACACGCGAGCAAAGGCAGTGCTTGCAGTTTTGAACAAACATAGGGTGGGATTAATGAAGATCCAGTCAAATTCATAGTTATTAAGTTTTCGTTATTTCAAATGATAATCTCCATCCGATATTCCTTTTCATAGTCGTCATGTCTGACATTAAATACTATTGTTCAGTGCGACCAGGCATCAAAGTGAACAGTTGCGAAAGATAACATTTGGAATAGTAATAAGCGACAAAACTATCACACAATCTAATATGAAATGGAAACTACATTTGGGAGAGCAATAAACGATAAAACTACTAAACTACTGATTATGAAACAGAGACTATGTTTTTGTAAAAAAAAAAAAAAAAAAAAAAAAAAAATAGATTCCCCGACACTTAAATTGGTCGCCTTCCATAAATGCAAGCAAACAAGCAACCTTTGCCTGACACACGCACCTGTGTAATTGAATAATTCGATTGAAATTCTATGTCAACCATGTATACTAAAAAATTTTTTACAAATATGAATCAGAACGTTTTTCATATACAAGCAGTATTTCAAGGCCAGTTCTGCTATTAATTAAATATAAGCAGAACAAACGCGAGACATAAGTATTGCTATGTGAATAATTTTTGACAAAATATATATAGTATAGGGGCCAACAAAAAAATAGTTTTAGTTTCATTTCCATAGTGTGACAGAACTTTAAAAGTCCAGCACTGGCAATATAAGAATGGCTCATCTAAAAAAGAAAAGATTATAGAGACAAAGAAATGAAAGAGCCAAGTAAAAAAATCATTCCAAGACGTAAAAAGATAATATCGAATGTTGCAAAATTTATCATGAAGTACAATTCAGGTCCGAACCATCGCGTCACAACCCTAACATCAAATCAAACTCTCGACAGCAATCTCCACCCACAATTACAAGCCCCCATGCATTAACCTCATTCAGAAGTCTTTGCTTACTTAGCAATCAATGCCCCTCCACATACCACCGCCCACTTCACCTGCAACAACATTGAAGATTAGTAAAGCTAACACACAAATGAGTCACTCCGTGATAGCGTTACTTTAGTCAGCCGCAACGCTCAATACAGCTCCTTCCCTTTTATTCTTCCCTTTATCACCCATTAACCGATACACCTGCGTGTAATCAGTTTATCATTTCAGGAGGGAGATATTGCTTAGGACCTAGTCATGGAGAGGGGGGCGGGGGAGAATGACCTCTTGTAGTACAGGTGAATTTTGCGAGGGATTTTTTTCCCATGACACTGGGAAACACTATTAAACTTTGTTTTGTATTCTGATTGCATTGGACGTCTGCAATACTGCATAGACAGTATGCTACCTGTAACAAGTAAAATGATGTGTTCTATTTTCCGGCTTTCCATGAAAATTTACTGGAATTTAAAATATATTCCAGGTTAAAAAAAAAGAATCACTGCTGATTACAGCGGTTGATACTTTAGCCTTACTTAAAAAGGATTAGGAACATATATTTCAAGATGCTGTTTTAAATACTTAATTAATCCGGAAACCTCGATCAACGTGTGCTGCATCGCTCCCGCGGCCCAACGCTCAATGCGCACTCCTTACGTTATGTCACAAAATCGAGTCCACCCGACCTTTCCTGTGAACCTTCGTCTTGCTCCCAAACCTTTAATTTATTCTCCAACGTCATCCCTCAACCCGCTTCCCCCCCCCCGCCTCTTTTTTTTACACCCACAAAACAACCGCTCCCCCTCTCAGTCAACTTGATTTCCCCTCTGCCAATATTCCACCTGCTGAAACCCTTCTTCCTGCCCCCTCGCCCCCGCCCCGCCCCTACCACTCGCCTCAACTTCCTTCCTTCTCTTCCTTCTTGCCTCCCTCTCAATTCCACCCCCAATATAAAGGGCGAACACGGCTTATCAGTCACGAACATCGTCCTTCAAGGTAACCACTGTTTGATCTGCGCGGCACAAAACCAATCCCTCAATCCGCCCTCCTTCCCCCCATCCCCAATTCCCCGTGCCACTCTCTCACGCTCACTCTACGAAGCAACATTGCGCATGCAACATTATCTCGGCCCGAAGGCGAGTCTTATCTTGCGACATTGTTAACCGAAGCAGTCGGCTTTCATTGGAAATCAAATCTTTGACACAGTATCGTCGTTAACTAGTCTTATTTTATTTGTCCAAATCTTTACGGGTTGCGGAAATTTAAAAAATTTGCTGATATGACACAGGTCTCCCAGTAATGTGATTAAACTAACCTTTACATCACTACAATCATTTTTACTCAATTAGAAATCACTGACTACGACTGACTGTACCATAAGATCACCGTTTATTTCCAAGTGCACCTCATTAAAGGTGACATAATTTAATGTTTCGGATGAAATATTATAAAGAATTAACAGAAAAACAATACTGTTAAACATAGGCTGCCAAACTCCTACATTCTTACAACTGAACCAGATTTAGATAAGAAAATACAAATACACAGAGGAGCGCGCGCGCGCACACACACACAGTGACACACACACACACATATATATAATATATATATATATATATATATATATATATATATATATATATATATATATATATATGATTGTGTGTGTGTATGTATGTATGTATATAATTAAACGATAACCAGATAAGAACAAGTAATCAACGAATCAAACGCCTTATGGAGTAACATTCACCACAGGTTTTAACACAACAAGAAACCACTCCAAGAAGGCTTCTCTTTAAACGACGGCTGTCAAGGAACCTAGGAACAGGAAGCGTCCTAATCAATCAGAATCATAAGAAAAGAATCCGATAAAAAAAGATAATGAAATTATCCACACATGACGTTTCCTTCCCATGCTGCACTTAAAGCAATTACTGGGTAGTTTCCTCTCCCAATTCCTAAGCATCCTGACCTTCGCTGACTCCATGCATTTATCTCTCCACCAGAAAAACGGCAGTAATGTGACAACGGATATCATGTGAAGATATGGAAGGAGAACGGGGAAGAGGTACGGAGAGAGAGGAAGAGAAACGAAAAGTAGAGAAAAGGTAAGTTGGAAAGAAGTCCAATTCGTGTAGACGGAGTGGAAAAGATTAAACGATTGAGTAAGACGTCCGGGGGAAGGCGAATGAAGAAGCAGATAAGCTTAGATTGCCATGGACACACACACATCAACAGTACGAGGCAGAATAGCCAGATGAGGAGGGCGAAAGGTGCTACGCGGAGAGTGAGATAGACGATAGACAAGGACCACTGAAATCAACAGTGAGAATTAAACGAAAACTGCGTAAGACGAAAAACAAAAATCTTCGCTGTTCTCGTTGACATTTTCGTTCGAACGATCTGTCAATCTTCTCGGCGAGAATACTGGCATTGAAAGCTACAACTCTCTCTCGTAATCTCTTCGGTGCAGTGGGGTCGTCGACTATTGCTCGTCAATGCAAGGGACATTCTCTTCCGCCACGATGACTACATCCACCTGCGTCGTCGTCATCACTGTCATTACCCAGAACATGTCATGGCATCGTGTTTGGTGCGGTTGTATGGCAGTTTTCCATCGTTTCTCATGCGTAGTTTAGTAAGTTTTATTTCTTACGATTAAAAAATCTAACAAAGTAAGAAGCATAGGATATTGAGAAATGGAGAAATATATAAACATATATCTGAGTGTCTAGCACAAGTCGGATACAAGGTGTTACCTCAACTATTCCTACTCACGCAAAATCCCCACCCATCTCTTTCTATATATCTACTGAAAATCAAAATTCACAGACTTGACCCGTAATGAGAGTCAACACCCTTGTCTCTACCTGAAGGGTTTCTTCAATGACATTCCACTTATATTTTCTAGGGCAATTCGATCTCCTGGGAAGGATTGCTAAAATGCTCTACTTGACCCTCACAATTCCTTGTGTCTTAAAATTAGGACATAATAATAATAATAATAATAATAATAATAATAATAATAATAATAATAATAATAATAAGCGACAACTTATTGCCGACTGTATGATCTATGAATAAATATACACATATTCATTGTATGTTTGTTAGTGTGTTGATGTTTGGGGCTAGTAATGCCTCTTACGAAAACACTGTTCTCATATCATCTTAACAATAAACACCATAATGTTATAAAATTTACTGTGCAGATTCCTGACTTAACCAGCAATATTCAAAACAACCCAAGTTCGTAAATATAAACTGGATAATAGAAACGGCATTGTGAATTGATATCTAATACGAAAAAAATTTAATCAAATGATCAACGACAAAAATCTCCCGACAAAATGAGAAAAAACCCAAAATTCCACTGACCGCCCTCTTTCGGACATGGCAACGAAGTATTATAACAGTAACCAGAGAACCCAGTTGCTAGTCTCCAGAACCCGTTCAGGACGATAAGAACACCCAATTAAAATTCCCTCCTACACGCCATACACTACATCACGCCTCTCTCTCTCTCTCTCTCTCTCTCTCTCTCTCTCTCTCTCTCTCTCTCTCTCTCTCTCTCTCTCTCTCTCTCAGGCTGTGAGTTCGTCATACTGCTTTTAAGATTAGGAGTAAAATTATTTTCTTACCGACGAGAAATAATAATAATAATAATAATAATAATAATAATAATAATAATAATAATAATAATAATTAATAATAATAATAATAATTGTTAGTAGTACACTCAAATTTTAATAAATTGCTCTGGATTTGATCCCAAAGGGAGGTAATTTTTTTTTCTAGACAGTCATCATATTCGACTGTTTTTTTTTTTTTTTTTATTGTGTGGGGTTCCGGGTTTCATCCTGCCTCCTTAGGAGTCCATCACTTTTCTCACTATGTGAGCTGTTTCTAGTAGCACACTCTTTTGCATGAGTCCTGGAGCTACTTCGGCATCTAGCTTTTCCAGGTTCCTTTTCAGGGATCTTGGGATCGTGCCTAGTGTTCCCATGATTATGGGTACAATTTCCACTGGCAGATCCCATATCCTCTTATTTCGATTTTCAGGTCTTGATACTTATCAATTTTTTCTCTTTCTTTCTTTCTTTCTTTCTTTCTTTCTTTCTCATCTACTCTGGTGTACCATGGTACTGCGACATCAATGAGTGACACTTTTTTTCTTGATTTTGTCAGTCAACGTCGCGTCTGGTCTATTGGCAGGTATCAGTCTCTGTTCTGATACCACAGTCCCAGAGAATCTTTGCCTGTTCGTTTTCTATCACTCCCTCAGGCTGGTGTTCGTACCACTTATTACTGCAAGCTAGCTGGTGTTTCTTGTACAGGCTCCAGTGGAGGGCTTTTGCTACTGAATCATGCCTCTTTGTGTACTGGTTCTGTGCAAGCGCCGGACATTCGCTTGACATGTGGTTTATGGTCTCGTCTTTCATACTGCACTTCCTGCGTATGGGTGAGATTTAATTTCCATCTATTGTTCTTTGAACATATCTGGTTCTTAGGGCCTGATCTTGTGCCGCTGTTAGCATTCCTTCTGTTTCCTTCTTGAGTTCTCCCCTCTGTAGCCACTGCCAAGTTTCATCGCTGGCCAGTTCTTTAGTCTGTCTCATGTACTGTCCGTGCATTGGTTTGTTGTGCCATTCCTCTGTACTGTTTTTCATTCTCCTGTCTCTGTATATTTCTGGGTCTTCGTCTACTTTTATCAGACCTTCCTATGGTTTTCAAATACTGCCCCAGTGCTCTGGTCTCGATGTAGCCCTCTCCCACCCCCTTCCTTTCGTGCTATGTATAGTCTGTCAGTATTTGCTTTTGGGTGTAGTACTCTGTGTATTGTCATGCGTTTCCTAGTTTTCTGGTCTATGCTGCGGAGTTCAGCCTTCGTCCACCCCACTACTCCTGCGCTGTACCTAAAACAGAACCTGAATCCAGACGAACGATTTCTGACTGGATATTTTAATAAAAGACTTCCCATATTCCGCACACTATCCTTTTCCAACATGAATATCGGCCAGTTGCTGACTAACGTCGCTGAGCCTGAAAAGCGAATCATAAGGAAGATAGAAAAGACACTATACAAGATAAATTCGCATAATACAGCCATCCTTTTTTAATAAGACCTGTTTAAAAGAGGGTCTACTCCCTTCATATATTATTATTATTATTATTATTATTATTATTATTATTATTATTATTATTATTATTGTTGTTGTTGTTCATACAAAACGTGGCCGCTCCAATTTAAAAATTAAGGCAAACGTAGATTGACCTCGAGCTCTTGGAAAAGAAAAAAAAAAGGAAAAACGAGGAGGATGCTGGAAGCCCGGGGGAATCATTAGGAGAACAAAAGAATGGGGTGAAACTCACTGTACCCGGGACAGTCTCCAAATACCCATTTCGAGGAACCTCTTCCCACCTGTGTTATTGTCCTAGATCGCAGGGGGAAAGCTTTGCTAATTACCTTTAGGGGTGGGGACTTCATCAGCACGAAGGCTGCGTTCGCTCGAATACCACAAAACCCGCAGAAAACAGCTCTCAGTGATATAATGTATGTTCTGTGAAGAAATTTGAAGACACCACTGACTGAGAGAGAAAACTTTGGTTTTTAATTAAGAAAAGGTACAATAACTCTGGGAACATTTGTTATTCATGATACAAATGCCATGGATATAAAAATCAAGACATCACCCTGATTCATTCTGCCTGATCCAAGTCAGCGATTTCCAGCTACGCCACATCTTCCTGAACGCACCTCAAGGCACAACTGACCTACCTACCTACCTACCTGGAACCATATGAGCTGAAACAGTACCCCCTGTCGTGAGCTCCAGAGATTTGCCCTTCATCCCTTAATTATCAATCGATCTTAAACAAACAAAACAGGGAATTACAACCCCCAACCCTGCACCCCCACCCCAAATGGAGGCAAGGAAGAAAAACAAAACTGACTGACATCTTGGGAAGATTTTACCTTGGATTTCCAATGACCGAAGTTTTCTCTGTTCTTAAGGCAAATATTATTTTAAATTTACTTAAAAATATGGATTTTCACGCCTGATTAACTATATGTATTGGGTTTTTAAATACAACTTGTATCGACAGATACCTAAACCAGAATCCCACATGCAAAAAGGACACAGGTTTTACAGGCGCGACGCTGTCTATAAATCCTGTGCATAGGTGGACACATGAAATCAAAGCTGTTCTGCGCAGGGAAGAACGAACAGGGGTGAGAAGCATAACAAAATTAAAGGCACAGACATTAATCACGTCCTTAAAAATCCTTAAAACCCAAATCTACATTATACAAAACGCAAACTGACAAAGTACAACAAGAGAAAATAAGCAAAGAAAAGTGGGTGATGAAAAGAGGACCCAGAGACAGTGAAGAGCGACTGAATAAAGGCCAATACAACTACTGTCGAGAAACACACCAAGAACGCCACGGCTGACCCCCAACAGCGGGACGATAAGGGGCAAAGGCACAAGCAAAACAACTCACGTCAATGCAAAGCCTAAGATTAGTAACAGTGACATCAACTCTTCCCCTTCCCCCGGCGCCTCGGCCTCCATGAACCGGAAGAAGTCGAAGACGAAGAAGCCCTACTAGTCAAGAAAGGGACGAGTAGCAGTAGCACAGTAGCAATGGCAGAGACCGTCACTACTGCTGCTTCTTCTAAGAGGTGTTCTGTATGTTAGGTCTCTGCCCATAATACAGTTACTCTGTGCTCAGTCCCTATCTGTACATCTTGACAGTTCTTCCAGCTTCACCTCCCTTCAACTTCACCGACAGTCTTTGCCTTTATAAATTTCTGTGAGGATATCACACACACACCAAAAATGAGTTCTCAAACTACAATAACAATAACAGTCACAACAGCAATGGAGAAATAAAGCCAAAATCCATTAGAACGTAAAAGTTTGGGGAACTTCGACGCAAACAAACAAACAAACGCTCTTTTGAAGGTTTGTACGCCTCAACAAACTCTCGGTCCACCTTTTGTCTACAAGGAAAAAAAAAATGAACACTTTGACAGTTATAACACGGACCAGAAATCTTACTTATCAGTATGCATACCACTCGCGACCGCCTGCTAGCCCGATCTTCAACGAGTGCTTTAAAAGGACGAACATATTGACGTTGCTCTTGCTAGTATACTGCTATGCTTCCGTACTAACCCTGAACAATTTGTTGCGTACAAAAACGCACTTCATAAATATTCAAGAAACATGCAGATCATAAGGACTCAGAGTATCAGAACTGGGTGATATATATATATATATATATATATATATATATATATATATATATATATATATATATGTGTGTGTGTGTGTGTGTGTGTGTGTGTGTATGTATATAACTGAATCACGAAAATATGGAACGTGATGAATATATAAATAAAGACAAGATCCACGAATGAAAGAGAAACACTGGAGTGCTGCTAAGTACAGGACGACAGTCGAAAGGCCTCGCAACACTCCAGCGTTTCTCTTTCCTTCGTGGACTTTGTCTTTATATATATACATATATATATATTATATATATATATATATATATATATATATATATACTGTATATAATATATATGATTTATGAAGGGTGACTGAACCTGGACACAAGAGTGAGAGAGAGCAATTATTGAAAATTCAATGAATATGAGATAAAAAAAATTCTGAACAGAAAAATAAATAAGATAGCACACATAAGTATATAATCAATAAATAAATAAAACAACGTGCCCGTAAGCCACTGCCACATCACTAATGAAATGACTGAAACGGAAGTTCATCTATAAGATACTATAACACCGTCTTTGCAATTACCTCCTGCTTCTTACTTTACAGACAGGAAGTACCTGGCATGCAGAACCCAGATTCAGTGAGCACTGCATAATTAAGAAGCCTTCAGTATCATACATCAACAACCACAATAATACTGACAATAATGATCATTGTAGTCACTTTACTTAATTTGGCTGTTGCAATTTGTAATAAAACAATGGTGGTCATGGAACAACAGTTTTAATAAGTAAACTGAAAGTTTTTACTTCAGTAGAAAATTTTTTTTTTTACCCAATTTCCTCTTAAATTTGCATAACAGTTTAATTTAAATAGTTCTTTACAAAACAGAAATAATTATGGTAAACCTTACCAATGTCCTATGAACATGCTTCCCGATTACTCGTTCATTTTAGACAAATTCATAAAATGGATGCAATAAATGACTTATTACTCGGGCAACGACGATTTTCCAAGTTCCCCCCAAATTATTCCCGGATTACATTTTCTTTAAGACCTTAAAGATGAACAAAGCATTTTCTGCCAAAACAAGACAGGCGCTGCCATCTGTGGGTAACTTTTCAAACTGAGCTATCGCCGAGACTACACACCGTTTTCTATAATCACATTTCAACATGGACTACATTAAAATATACAAGGACGTTGCCACTCCCAATGTCACAAGGGTGACATTCAGAGATTACTTTCAAATTAGACATTAATAACACAATTATAAATACTGACTTTCTAAAGGTTTTGTTGCTAATATTTTTCCCACTTAGCCTTAAAGTTAATGTATTTGTGACAAAGGTTAAGAAAATGGCCAGATATCTCCCTTCCATCAGGGTATTCATATGCAACTTCAAAGGAATTTGATGGAAACAAAAACTCCCCTCTCAGAGTAAATCTTGTACAGACTGTAGAACCCTTAGAAGGTTAAAATACAAGCTACATTTACTATAAAAACATCCACTCCTCTCTGAGTAAATCTTGTACAGACTGTAGAACCCTTAGAAGGTTAAAATACAAGCTACATTTACTATGAAAACATCCACACACAAGTTCATGCATTTAAACATATTTCATAAGTGTACACAGACACTTTCAGAGAGAGAGAGAGAGAGAGAGAGAGAGAGAGAGAGAGAGAGAGAGAGAGAGAGAGAGAGGAGCAAAGACTGACATCTAAAACAGAAGAAAATTAGGCGGATCAACTAAAAAGAAAAAGTAAAAAAGAGGACATTCTGAAAGCAACACAACTCCACATTTCAACAGGGAATGTTTGAGACGACATTCCTGCAACCCTGGCGCAACCTTCCCAGCGCCGCGCGCACACACACACAGGCACACGAAGAACAACTCTAGCGGAGCACAAAAGCAATATAATGATAATAATAACAACAGTAATAACAATGCCTCACCTGTGTGAGTCTGTCATGATGGTGGCTCAAGTGGTGACGGTCTGGGTGGTCAGGGTGAGTGTCGACCAGAAGGGAGGCGAAGTGCTTCTCGTAGTCGGACAGCCTCTCCACCTGAAATGCACCAAAGTGGCTTTAGTGGACCTGCAGTAAACAAATGAGTGATTCAATGCATGAGCGAGGTGACATGGACAAATATGAAAGGCAATGGAATGTTCGGAGGAACGTGCAGTGTAAAATATGGTTTATCACTGTTATGCACCGATGAAAAATACGACACGCCAATGTACTGTACAACATTAAGCCGCTACACAAAGGAATGCTTAAAGAAGCGAGTTATTTTGAAACGACCTACATGCAGTATATACCAACAATTCACTGTAAAAATAACACACTGCCTGCTAAAAGTGCGTTATTCTTTTGCAAGCAACTGAAAGAGAGAGTATAATACATGTCAATCACATGACGATGAAGTTGAAAGTGGATACAACTCAACAGTAACTACAGTCAGAACAGTCCAAGGGGGAACACTTCTACATTAAAAAAGCAACATTTGAAGTTAAACTCTAATGTATAACACGTATGACTAGAAAACATGAAAATACATCAATAAACAAACAAATACCACGAGGTTAACGAACTACTTACGCTAGTCTCAGTACTTGCTTCAGTTGCGGAAGGCACAAAGAACCAGCGAACGGACTGTGACGTCATTTGTAATGACCCGTTCCTAGAATTTTTCTTGTTTAGTCTCCCTTGCAACCCAATCCAGTCCTCTTTTTTTTTCTACTTCTTCTTTTTAAGCAGATTCCGTTACCACTCAATCGTACTCGTTCCCTTTATACGCCGAGTGCTTTGGATAATAAGTCACAGGCGATGTCATTATTTAGGAATTCAGCGCTCGCTCTCTCTCTCTCTCTCTCTCTCTCTCTCTCTCTCTCTCTCTCTCTCTCTCTCTCTCTCTCATTTCGTTTTCTTCAAAATCCACTTCCTCCTTTTGAATCAATTAACTTTTTCGATATTCATTATTTTCTAATGTCTCTTTTGCACAAGCACAGAAAATGGCATTCCCTACAGCCCTTCGGAATCACAAAGAGTGCTTGTAACCTACGCGAAGACGGGACGGAGGCTAAACCACTGGTTTCCGTGGTTTAAGTGATAGGCCTATAATCCTCCGACGGTGTGGGAAGGCTGGGAATGAACAATAAATCGAGGAATCCGTTTCCCATTCAACGCTAATCCTTCCACAAATGATTGTATCCTCACAACATCCTCTCTGCTGAGAAGGGTCCATTTCTTTAGCGGCGAGTTAGTGAGCCAGGTATCTATCAATCAGTCGAGAAAGCTACATAGTAAGAATCCCTGGAAGTTGTCCGATTCGAAATGCACCGTTCCGTTCATCCGACTTTTTAAGATTACGGGTAACTCTATGATGATTTATCACCCACCCACACACACACACGTTAAGTATATCTTAGTTTAACCAGATATATATATATATATATATATATATATATATATATATATATATATATATATATATATATATATATATATATATATATATATATGAGCTGAAGACTTCAAGATGAGAGAACGCAGATACAACAAAGTCAGTGGACTGCTACGCTTACAGTCTCCCAATAACGTCTCTCTGACGTACTGACACATCATCATCGTGAATAATAACAAACCAACAGTTAGCTAAGAATTGCAGAGAATTTCTTAGGCGTCTAGAAAGGACAAAAATGAACGTCGTGCACTGCTTACTCGAATAACGAAGCGGCATTTTCCACATACGAGAACCGGACCACAACCTTGATGTCTGGGCCGAACAAAATGGAATACCACACATAACTCACTTGCAGAACAAAATAAACACATAGTCTTTCTCTGTATTAGTTAGCACGAGACGGATGGTTATCGAAGAGTTTCCTGTCACCTGTTTTAAGTTCATTTTTGGCCTTCCATTCCCAAAGTCCCTCCTGAGGGAAAGACCAGGTGGGTATGTGCCCATCGGGCAAAAGATGCCTTGGGGGTCTGTTGGCTACACACACTTGGGAATGAAACACATACTTGGAGGGATTAGCGACAAAGGGTGGGGGAAAGGGGGTCAGGGAGAAGGAGGGAGGGAGGAAAAGTAGGGAGATGGACTCTCCTAAAATAAGAATATCGCCTTTGGTTTGATGGCCGTGATATTCTTCGTTTAATTTATTAATATCATTTTATTTATATCTGCCTGCTTATTCAAATTTTCTACTTTTCTAGTACTACTTCAAGACATAGAGATGAGGGAGGACTGAAAACAGCCATTCATTCTTTATATATATATATATATATATATATATATATATATATATATATATATATATATATATATATATATATATATATATATATATATATATATACATACATACATACATACATACATACATACATACATACATACATACAAACACACACAAACTCACTTGTTAAAATCATCCTGAACTAAATTTACTTCGTCGAGTAAGGTGAACCCATACTTTAGAAGCAAGCTAAGTCATCTAACATTTAAGGACACCAACAGTTATTACATGAAAATTAATAACCTTTATGACCAAAAATTAAAACACCCTTAATAACTAATAACTATATTTTTCAATGCAATCACCGTTGGTAATCGGTACAGTAACGAATTACGTCTTAAAGCCATCATGATTATCTTAGAAATAAAGAAGTAAAGTAAATATAATCCTTAAGGCTACTCTCTCTCTCTCTCTCTCTCTCTCTCTCTCTCTCTCTCTCTCTCTCTCTCTCTCTCTCTCTCTCTCTCTCTCTCTCTCTCACATACGCAACCACCCATATAATACATGCATGTACATATATTGCTTGAGCGATACACATTCACTGGTTCAAGAAGTTGCGCATATAAGAACTGCCCTTTTGTAACTGACTCGCAAACGCAAGGTTTCTGATGAGAATAACAGTGTTCCCAAGGTGACAAATAGGCAACGTTGCAGGAACTGACTTCTTGCTACATGCAAGGTGATGAATAATCTCCCCCTGCCAAGGACCACACAGTTACTATACGCACATATAATCATGAACTTCTTCCAGACATTACAGATATTGTATGTATATATATATATATATATATATATATATATATATATATATATATATATATATATGTATATATATATATATATATATATATATATGTGTGTGTGTGTGTGTGTGTGTGTGTGTGTGTGTGTGTGTGTGTGTTAGGCAAACAAAAAACATGAAAAAATACAAATCCAAGAAAACAATGCAAACTGTCAACCTAACAGATGAGATAATTCTGAAGTGAATGATAAAAAACGACATTCCGGCACAAACTTAAATCTTTTGAATCCCGAGGTGCGAAATACGCTCTATGACGTGAAAAAGCCGTGTAAAATTCTTTAATATACAGAGGCACTACACAGGCAAAAACAATTGAATACTTCCATACATGCAAAACAACATACCACAGACAGACTAGTGGCATAGTCCCAGAAAAGCTACCGCAGTGCGTAAAGGAACAGAAAGTACCTTTCCAGCTTCCTCCTCCACTATCGTTATAGCCTCCGCTATAGCGATGCTCCACCGTTTACTGATTTTGCTCAACTGCCTCCTGATTTTCTTAGACATCTTGCGATCTGCGACCTGCAAGAGCATTCCCCTATAACCACCAGGTGTCCGCAAACGCTCTACGTTACCTCGTTCGATTTTGCAAAGAGTTCCACCACCTTTTCGTCCGCACCAATCCGTCGTTTCCTTGGAATTTACAAAGGATGGCCCTTTTCAGTCACATGAAATCAAAATGAAAACATTTACGATACATAAACCCTAAGAGGAGCGACTACACAACACACCATCTATGATTTCACTTCTATTCCCTGAAACGCAAGAACACAATACAAAAAATGTTTCCGTACATACTGTCTTTCCGTTACACTGACGACACACACCCAAGAATGTCAACTGCATTTATCGTGATGAACGCTGCTGGTCACCGTATCCCAGATAGGTCACAACACGAGGAGGACGACATAAATTTTCTCTGAAATTCATGATGCATCCGAGCACTGAGGTGTTTAGCGTACTGAAAATACCGCAGCTCGCGAGGACGCTGATCGCCTTATCTTTATTATCTCAACGACTCTTGCCTCAGTATCTCAGATCATTAATGCTCTCTTAATCCTGGTAATCATAAATCTTAATTGATTCTTCCCGTGAGCCAGTGGAGAACCTTGAGCACCTGTTTGTTACTCGTAGGCCAATGCTAACTCGCGGAAACAACATCGATTTATTATTCGATTCTGAAATAATAATAATAATAATAATAATACCATAACAGAAGTATGCTTCCGCGTCCCTCTTTCGCCCGTATAAAAACCCCAAGATCAATAAACAAAAAAGCAAAACAATAATAAAAAATGTTACTGGGGGTCTTAAGAAACAGAAACGTCAGCTCTTGCGTCTCATGTTTTCTTTCACCCCTCCACAGACAACGACACGAACAATCCGAGGCAAAAGGTACACACAACTTCACACTCACAGAGAGAGAGAGAGAGAGAGAGAGAGAGAGAGAGAGAGAGAGAGAGAGAGAGAGGTTCTCGGCATTCGGGGGCAAAGGCTTCCAATTGCAACCAGAATCATTATGCCCTTAAAAGAGCTTGCAAGGTATAATTTAAGCGCAATAAAGTCTTACTAACATGACAACACTCAAACTGCCTCCAGGCGTGCCATCTTCCATGTGCACTAAAACGGCTTTTCTAATTCCCGTCCCTACAAAAAAAATCTCGCAGCGCATAATTAAGACTAAATGCAGCAAGCCATACACAAGATGCAACGGCAATAAACAGCCGAAATACTACTAAGAGTTGGTATATTGCCTGGGTCAGGCGAGGCACAAGCAACCCCCTCCAATATCTGGGAGTTTTACTTGCACTCTGAGCGATCGTCACTGACACCAGTGACGGAATCTGTTATAAGGGTCAAACGATTTTTTAATTTTAATCCAAATCACCAATATTGAAAAAGATATGGCCGAAATGAATTCAATTGCATTTTTAACAAACCGACAGGGCTTTTGGACACTGAATGCAATAAGAAAAATGAACCGCTTTATCATAATTGGCAGGTGCAAAACACAGGCTGCGCCAAGACAATGGTTACTGCTAACCACATGTTTTTCAGTCGTTTTCTCCCTAAACTACCAATAACCTATGGCTCTCTGATGCACTCGCTCAACTTTCTAATAGGCTAAAAAAAACCCACTTCCAGACGCTAAAACAGTCGCCGGCGACAGGCAATCCGTTTCTTAGGTACTTTTAAATGATTTGAACTTGTTTGATAATTACTACCTCTGGATTCTAAGTAAAAGCCATCCTCATTTTCTCAAGCGGAATCAGAGGGCAGGAATAACCACACATAAACCGCATAAGAATCATCTCATGCCCATCTCGGCAAGTAACGGAACAGCAAGCGATGCCCTCTGGTAATTACTGTCGTGGTTACCTGTACCACCCGTGGGGCCGCCGTGTGGAACACTCGCTCTCAAATTGGCCTGACACGATCAAGACGAAGGCACCGCCTTATTGGCAAAGAGGTCACTCACGGTGAGCATCTGCCCATATAGTCCTTGCCTCCAAACAGTAAGGAACTTTCATCTAACTGACACCACCATTTACTGAATATTATTAATAACCAAGGATGAAAGTTTACACCAACGAACATTAGACCCCGAGGATGATGACTGACAAGGTCAAAAATCCAAATATTGCTTTCTATAATACGGTCAATTTTCACGCTGAAGAGAGAAATATTATCAATCGTCGCATTTCTCACACGAAACTGATACACGTTAGCTATTGAAAAGCAAGCTGAACGAGTAAATCACACACAAATGTGAAATCAGAAAACGCTACATATATCTCGCCGATTTATTAAAAATGATTGTTGTGACGATGTTATATTAGCCTTTTCCCTTATTACCATTATTTAACATAACATGCAGAGTATCAACAAAAGGCAAGGCAGAAACACCTTAGGCTTGAGAGAGAGAGAGATCAATTCGAAACGAGACAAATAATAATTTCACCGAACACAATATCTGTGGTGGACCCAACACCCTTCAGAGCACAATAAAGAAGCCATTATCCCAACTGTCGACTTGCCAGCCTTTAGCCACAAACCCTGACGCAACCGTAGCCCCCACCCCCTCAATTCCCCTGAGCACTGAAAAGGCTAACATAAAAGAAGCAGAAAATATTATTAGTAGAATGCGCCGAAGTGTTTCTCTTTTTAGAGACTGATACCCGTTTGTGTATATCTTGTAAATGATCATGTCTGAATTATTACTATACGTTTTATTGTTCAGTTAAATTGACCTCTACCAACAATACAATGGGAAGCACGGCGGTGAGTGATCAATTCGAACTTCCTACTCCCACACAAAGTTCACACGGGATCAATCAGTTTCCTGTAACATTTAAGAAACCAGCCGTTTCTCCCTATCTCTCTGTCTCTCTCTCTCTCTCACTAACGGTTGGTGGAAGTTGCGTTGTGTCTGCTGTGGCTGCGAGCAAAGGTTTGAAGTCTAAACCCACAGGGGGGGGGGGAAGCGTGAGGGGATACGGGTTCGAAGGATATCACAGGGGATAGAGGGAATCAACAGTTGGAGCGCACGAGGGGAAAGCGAGGGATATGAGGTAGAAAAACAAGTTAAATGTAATGGACGGCTCCACACGCACAGAGAGAGAGAGAGAGAGAGAGAGAGAGAGAGAGAGAAACAAAATGACCAAACAGGGTATAGGTGAATTGGAAGGAAACGGAAACCTTGAAAAGGACTGGCAGAGGAAGCTGACGAATTTGCTGCACATCTGGAGTCTGAAAAAATGTGCAAAGGGGGAGAAATATTTTAATAAAATAAGTGGAAAAATGACCCGAAACCCACCCACAGCGCCACACCATCAAATTCACCAACAGTGAGATGCTATCGAGGGCGCACCAAGGAATGACTGTATCTGTGTTATCAAAAGCACGTAACCCGTTGACTGCGCGTTGTCTTATCACCTGATTAAAAATGACTGAGAAAGCAAAGTCACTTCCATTGAGAGTGATATACATTATCGTACTACAGGCATGTTCTATAGGTGACCGCATAAATAACCATTATAAATCTGACTTGGCACATCAGATAGTTCGGAAAATGAAGGGTAGGTAACATGCGAAAAACTAATGATCTGAGAAATAAATTGGAAAAACGGTGATCGCTGACTCCAAACACGGATTGCAACCATGTGATATTTCATCTTGGCTGAATCTCGAAGATTCGCAACATTCAAAAGTAGTTTCAGTGAAGATCTTTAATCCTCCAGCTTACTTCATTTTTTACACACACACACACACAGAGAGAGAGAGAGAGAGAGAGAGAGAGAAAAGAGAGCACGCTGTCCTCAGAATGACATTAGCTACTTGGCATGCTTGAAGTTCACTTTAAAGTTTCAGTCAGAAAGAAGTCTTTGTAATTATTCTTTAAGGGGAAAAATTAATGCAAATTTAAATTTTTAAAACAATATAGTAAGAATACTTATCAGAAGAGTTAAATATGCACAAAAATCGACTGTTTAAAAACTGAAAACAAAGCTATCGACACCAGTGTAACTCGGGAACAAAACCTCGACGAATTTTTGGATATATGAAATGTCCAGAGTCATTTCACAATGACGAAAATGGTAAGACACATTTAAAGTTAAGAAAAAAATTACCCGTACGAACCCGCAAAATATTCTAAGAAAAGAAATCCTGTTCAACAAAAGGGACGTAACCGCGTGTCCTTCAGCGGTTTAACGTATTAGCAACGTGTTTCGCGGTGAGTGAAAACACACAAATACGCACATGGACCTTACTGTGAGATTCGTATTTTTTGCCAGTTCCGGTCTAACGTAACTGAGAGACGGTTACTCATATCAGCGGAAAGATCCGGTGAAGTCGTGACTGACTTTAGCGTGATCGGTTCTCGTCCAGAAGATTGTGGTGTACACTTTGTCAAAGCAAATATACCGTTGAATTATTACGGACTTCATGCAAGAGAGAGAGAGAGAGAGAGAGAGAGAGAGAGAGAGAGAGTGCGTATAAATCTTCTAAATCGCAGTCCCTCTTTTACAAGTCATAGGTAACACAGAATTCAAAGCCAAAAATATTGCTCACAGCTACGTCATATTTAGTAAAACCAAGTGGTTAACTTCAGAAAGTTATTCACAAAAATCTCTGTGAAGGGGAAAGCAACAAAAAACGGAAACCCCAAAGAATGAAAAATAACCTCAACGCAGACAACGGAACCCACTAAAATAAATAAGTAAAATATAACAAACACTGAAAATTCAAGCCAACAAATGCAAGCTGGAGAACTGAACCGCAAATTCATGTCTTTTTTTCCAAAAGCATAGCATAATATATATATATATATATATATATATATATATATATATATATATATATATATATATATATATATATATATATATATATATATATATATATATATATATATATATATATATATATATATATATATATATATATATATATATATATATATATATATATATATATATATATATATATATATATATATATAAAAGCCCTTGTGTCGCATGGCTTTTATGCTATCTGGTCACTCATGTTTTCCTGTGTTTTCACTTCCACCAATACCCACTCATCTCTAGCCTCTCCACCTCATAGCTTTCAGCCAAGTAGATCTGCGTCTTCCAACACTTCTACAATAACGCAAAGAGTATCCAATCACTAATTTCTAAGAAAGCATCACATTTAGTCAAAGGGTGATAAACTCCACAAGTTAATTTGCCGTCGTCCAGCCTGGGAAATCTCTCACCAATGGCTCTTGTTATGTATGCAGCATGAAAGGTATCTCGGCTGCAGCTAGGAACCTTACGTGACGCCCATTCCCGACCCTCCCTTACGTTACCATAATTTTTACCGCTATGACACACAAGGGAATAAACCAAATACTGAAACTGCAACTCGAAATAGTGGGTTACGGACCTCTTGCATTCGAACACCCTCTTATATTCCTCGGAGTTGAGGTGCTGGTAAGTTGCATTCATCTGTCCCGATTCCCCTAATTCTACGATGCAACAGTAATCTAGTTGAAACCGGTCACATTTCACAACAGCAATTTAACATTGGAGGTAGTGTTATGTTATTACTCTGTCTGAAATGCTGACGACGATCGACTGAAAAAACAGCAACATGTCGCAAAGTAAAAGTAAATTTCTTGACGCACAAAAAAGGCATCAACATCCGGGTGGAACTGAAGTAAAAATAACGAACGAACAACGAAGCCCGAAACTACATCAAACTAAATACAGACTGAATGCCGTCGCATACGACATGGTTACCTTTCTTATAACGTGAATAAGAGAAATTTGCAAACAAAACCGGCAAAATGACATCGGCAAACTTCTGGGTGTGTGGCACTCCTTGCGAATGTGCCACTCCCATATTTATACGATTAACATTCCTTGATCTCTCAAGTTCTTGGCAACCCTGGCGGATCCAAGTGTCGCCGTCGCGTCACACGTGTGAAATGGGGTCCCACAAGGGGCTTAATTCTCCTCCTAAGTGCTGTCATCGATTAAATCTCGTAACAGGGAAATTGCTTCGTTTATTACGATTATGAAAAAGGGTCACGAGAAATTCCAGACGAGAACAAGAAAGGTAAAAGGGGTGACATCTTTTTGATCGTTTGCAATCGGCTTCAGCAGAAGCCTCGAAAACTCCTGGCAGAATGAGAAATACAAAACGTAATTGGATCAGATCCGTAATAACGGATTTGTCCACGATTAACTGCATGGATACGGGCGAATCCGGACCGCGGCGTTACGCAACTGGAAAAGGCCCACTTCAAAAGTGCAGGAAAAGAACACTGTCAGACGCTCTACGACGTCGCGACTTGAGTATCCCTCTGAACGCGTGACAAACCTCGGAAATCAAATGGATGGTGTAAACACTAAAAGCCAAACCATGTCAAGGCGTAGACCCCTGATACAAAGCCCCTTCTACCCTCCCCCCCAAACCCACAAACCCGCCATCCCATAACTTGCTACGCCAACCACAACATCGCTCCGTCCAACGAATCACTCCCTCCACCATCGCTCATTTACAGTGACCTGCCCTTCTCTTCTCTATTCTCCCATCAACTTCTTATCTTTTATCCAGCAAGAGAGAGAGAGAGAGAGAGAGAGAGAGAGAGAGAGAGAGAGAGAGAGAGAGAGAGAGAGAGAGAGAGAGAGTACTGATAAAGAAACCGGGTCTCTCCAGGAATCCGAAAATATCCACAAGAATACGGACCTTTCCTAAAATAAACCCTGACGTTGCTAATTGTACAGGTCAGATCAAAAGTGAATCAAGTTCCAAAGAATATTTTAAAAACTGGAAATGTAACGAGGGTGTACTCGGCATCACTTAAACAGCTCTACGTTAATGAACAATGCTGGCTACCATAAAGGTAATATGTGAATAAAAAGAGAGAGAGAGAGAGAGAGAGAGAGAGAGAGATGAACTGTACCTATATTTAAATCCCTCATTCTATGTGATTTGAAAATACTACCGGCATCTAATCCCTAAATGCTTGCTGAGAAAGTGGAGGGCTCTACCCTTATGCCCATACACAAACAATTATATATATATATATATATATATATATATATATATATATATATATATATATATATATATATATATATATATGTGTGTGTGTGTGTGTGTGTATGTATGTGCGTGTAGTGTACCACAAAAAAAAATTAAACACTGGGGCTGTAAGACGTAAAATACTATAAATACAAAACCGGGCAGGATTTATACCCAGTGTTTCATTTCATCTGCACGTATACTGATTCCAAGCACATTTTACATATTTACGTAGATGTATGTATGTATGTATATATATATACATATACATATATATATATATATATATATATATATATATATATATATATATATATACACACACATATATATATATATATATATATATATATATATATATATATATATATATATATATATATCTTAAATTATTTCAAGGACATAATGGTATAAAGCAAACGAAACTACCAAATTACATCCCAATAAGAGCACTCTAGCTCACTGTAAAAAAAAAAAACGTACAGCGCATAAGCCATAACAATGTACTAACTAGCAAAGACACGGTGACTGAAAGAGGGTGACTTAAACGACTGAACAAATGGCTGAGAGCAAATAAACGAAAGAACGTAATTCTTGACAAGAAGGACATGAATGAGGGAGAGACAGATCTCTCGAGCAGGGAGAGGGAGGGAGAGGGAGAGGGAGAGCCATACATCGATGACGAGGAACCCCTCCCTGTTAGATTTTATCACTGTGTTCAACACAAAGCTACAAAGCTCAGTGAATAATAAAAACGAATCATTACATAAGAATGAATAATTGCGAGCACGAAGTTACGTAAGGAATGTCAACAAGAAAATAAGAGAATTAATGACCCGAAGTCTGGGTAAACTAATCCACTGACAAATAAAAAAACCTGCAATTAATATTAACATAACATTAATTTTAATGTAATATACCAAAACTATCGAGAGAAAAACTCAGAAGCTGCTCCAAAACAGAGGAAAAGACACGAGAGAAAAAAAGAAAAAAAAAATCCCCTCCGCGCATCTGAAGAAAGTTGAGCCGAAGATAAGCACGTTCGGATGGCAGATGAGGAGAGGTAACAGCTTAAGATGACCTACAAATGGTGGCCCCTCCTCTGCTATGCTCTGCGAGCGAACACGACCACGGAGAGAGAGAGAGAGAGAGAGAGAGAGAGAGAGAGAGAGAGAGAGAGAGGGCGCTTATCATTTTATCAGCTACTATGGCCAGCTATCACTAATTTTACGAGGGACATAAGGCACTTCAGGAAATTAAACAAACACTTCAGAGGCACCTAGTGTGCCTCAAGGCAAGATTCAGAGGATCATATACAACAAATCGAAATATACAGTCATGACGAAAATGAAGGAAAACATCAATGGACCCATCATACCACAAGGAACTAGCAAAACAACAATTTTCATCTCAGAACCAACGCGCCATTCGTCACGGTGATTCTCTCAACAGCACCGGTTATCATTCATTCATTTACTTTCGGTATCTCGACTATGATAATTTGGAGACAAATGTTCCAATGCACGCGACGTGACTCAACATCATATTTGTGTTGCATTATCACTTCGACTGCGCAACGCACGTCAATATTATCTAACGGAGAAAAGAGGTTTAACAACCTCCATCAACTTCAACGCCCCTGGAGGTCTGATCATTCACTGACCACTCCAGATTTCTGACTCCTGTCATTATTGCAGACGCGGCGTAGAAGTCATGAAACGAGGGTCAACCGGTTGAATCACTTCTCAGCACCATTTACCTCCAGGAAGTGGAATTCTTTCTCTCTCTCTCTCTCTGGTACGAGAACTTACAAAACTAACCTTCCGAAATGATCAAGGTAAATCATTCTTAAAACCATCTCTCCTTCGGATAATGACAGTAATATCCCCCTGTAGAAACGGTAACATCTTCGGAACAGACGAAAAGAAAAAAAAATTCTCGAAAAATGAACACACACACACGCACACACACATGTTCGACGGGCAAAGTTCTACAGCAAATAAGGATACGCTAAAAGAAGAACGCTACAAAATGTGGGCAGACAACAGTCCTTGAACGGCCATCCTACAAACATCCTCCTACAAGGTCGGCGAAGAAACCCCAGTCACTCACTAGTAAAGAGCGCCACCGTACGTGGTTTGCTCGCAGACGGCATTACGGAAGCTTTTATTTTATGGGTAAACGTGGGAAATGGGAACAATGAATTAACCCGAGTCTCAAGTTCCTGAACCTTCCAATGAGGCGGCTCAGCAAACTCATCAAAGAAGAAGCAGTTAGAATACTAAGAAGCACCAAAAAAGGTCTACAAGAGCTGGAAGAAATCTTGAATTTCGAACTTTAACTTCCCATTCGAACGATCCCTCAAAGCATCGCAATTATCATATCGAGAGATGCAGCGGCACCAGTTGTCCAGCACAGCAGCACAGCAGCACAGCAGCAGCAGCAGCAGAGGCCTCCCCTACCTTTTAAACGGCGTCCCCATGACTTGAAATCTACTTAGGGGTTGTTGCCAGAGTTGACCTACAAGCCGCGGCCTTCTAATGCAACAGGCACTGCCACAGTGGAATGCGAACGTTGCCACCCGCAAGGAGGTCTACCCGTTTGCAAGACCCTGCCCGTTCACTCCCCCCCCTCCCCCCCAAAACCCCTACCTCGACCCTCTCTCTCTACCCCGGCAAGAAACTACCTCCTGGAATGGCACAAATACGCACTCTATACAGTTTTAAACAGGAGGAGACCGGAGATTACCTTCGCATCACAGGCATGACCTAGAACGAATGCAAACAGCGCCCGAAGGAACATGCCCTCACCTCTTTCAGAAACTGCGCAACTCTGGAAACTTGAATATCAGTCGTGAAAAAGGAAACGAAAAGTAAAGGACTTTGTGTATGAAAAAAAAATCTTGCGTGTTACCAAAAAACAAAGGTGAAGTGATTCAATACTATAATCTTTTTTCTGTATTTGCGTCGGAGAATTTTTCCGTGTTAGCGCGTAGTTAGGACTCTCTCTCTCTCTCTCTCTCTCTCTCTCTCTCTCTCTCTCTCTCTCTCTCTCTCTCTCTCTCTCCATGTTTAGTGGCTTTCCAATGCAGCATCACCTTCGGAAACTTCTACTCCTCGAGAATGACGGTGGACGCAATACTTTCTTCTAACTAGAGCAGATTATGGGACCCTTAAAGTCGTATTTAGGTGATGTGCAGAGGCTATCAAAATTTTAAATGTACAAAAAAAGAAAATAATCGTCAAATTACAGTGATCTTTTTCTGCAAAATGCGTACGAATGACAACTTACTGAATCCTCTCTTTCAACAAAATGTTGAAAGGATATATCAGCAGTAAACCTGAAACTGGATGAAATAAAAATGACGAGAATGCTTTTTAAATCTGTAAGGAAAAAATGCCAGGAATAAACAGACATCGAAAAAAAAAAAAAAAGTAGCAGCCGCTACAACACAAATGCTTTCTCCCTCAACGGTATTAGTAAAAGACTTGTTGTGGTAACGGAAAACATCCGTCCTTGCACCGAGGCTCTCCGATACGTCAGGCAACTCGACAACCAAGATATTTCCAAGTCACTTCAACGCAAGGCGCAGCGGCCTTTCTAGACCAAATTACAAAGGACCCTCGGACAAGGTGAACTACATCATTCCTTTGCTGGATCATTCCATTTACAGAATGCTTCAGCCCCAGTGTAATGGTTTTTTACTCCTGTTTGGCTGCCGAACAGTACTTGCTCACCGCATTTGTGTACGTAATGTGGACGAAAACATAGAGGAGATTTCATTACATAATATATATATATATATATATATATATGTATATATATATATATATATATATATATATATATATATATATATATATATATATATATATAATGTGTGTATGTAATCGCATAGGTGGAATAATACGCGGAAAATCTTCGAAAATATCGATCTCCGTCATGAACTGATGCAGTTGTATTTAACGATTGTGTTTTTACTTCCGATACGCTATAAGCCTTTCTCTGGCACCGAATGTCAATATACTAAAAAATCGGCTAGTTGTTCCATCTGATGCCCATGGCCACCTGCAGAGAGAGAGACCACTGTGCCGACTGAAAATTACCGCTAACAAAATCTACTCTCCTACCAGGAAGTGTGCACAGAAGAGACGTGTGCATAATGACCAAAGAAACTTGATCGAAAACTGCCAAGCAGTTCTGCCGCAGTCCACGTTCCAACATTTCGAAAGCGGACGTTAAATCAGGCGATGACAATGTTCATCATGCCCGGAATTCGGTTCTACAATGCATGAGGTCTCGCCAAACCCTCTATTTCACCTTCATCCTGTTGCCGAAGTCGGGTCTATCACATCAACACACACAATTAAAGATCGAGTTCCAGCATGACGGGAGCTGGAAAAATTCCAGGGGCTGGAAATACAAGTAGGCACACAATAATTATATATACTCTTTCCCATACCTTTTCAAGTCCCATTGTGTCAGCCACCATTCGCACATGATGTTTAAGGCATGGTTGCAAGTTCCGAAGCCTTGATACTTGGGAACATATCCTGTATGTTTGTGTGTGTGTATACATATATACACACTCACACATACATATGTGTGTGTGTGAATGGTAACAAGAACTAGTTATGCAGTTATGCCTACTCCAAGATCTAGGCTCTAACTTCACGGCAAGTGAACTTTCTGAGCTGAAGAATGATAAAAGTGACATAATTGGTTTTTTCTTTTCGTTTTCCACTTCTTTTTTTCCTCAGCACACTGCAGGGGTACTCTGGGGTCGGATCTCATTTAAGCTTAAAATGACAAAACTTCAAATCATTCCTGCATAACATTACCTGTTAAGATGAGTACACATTAATAAGATTTTTCGACCTTAAAATCAACTTTGAAAACTACTCGACACTACAAAATCCTTACTTAAGGAAAGAAATTACCATTTCGTCTGAGGGTTTGTACCTAACCTCACCCACCCAAGAGGAAATCCATCTGTTAGTTAAAAAAAGACATAATTCAATCAATCATTCTAGGAGAAGTATGAGTACCAAAACAAAACAAAAAACTCAATATTTCTGCATAAGTCGACAAACGGTATCAGACACAAAGACCAGATGTCGTATCGAAAGAAAAGAAACGGCCTGGACCCGAGTTCAAAAAACATCTCTTGTTTATTATTTAAGGACAACTCATATTTCAAGTTAGGATCAAAGATCCTCGCTGGGTTTCTTTTGACAACCACAACAGATGTACAGAGAGAGAGAGAGAGAGAGAGAGAGAGAGAGAGAGAGAGAGAGCAAAATATTCGCTCCTTTTAAAGGAATTGCCCAATTAAGATAGTCGTTGACGGGAGGCATAGCCACGTAACAGAAAGATGGCGCTTGCTGATTTGGTCACATCGTCATTTTTAGGCTACGAAAAATGTGGCGGTTCAAACATACGTATTATTTATAAGATACCAAAAGCTATAAAACCGTGCGTGGCCCTAGCTACATAATCTATGCGCGCAACTTATACACGCGTGACTTTCTTACTTTCACAAGTATTAGGTAAAATACATCGTTCAACTTCGAATTCACTATACCTTGGGAATAACTTACATCAAAAGGGATCGAACTTAAGCAGTCGACTTTGGTGGTCCAATCCGACTGTTTATCGTTTTCCCTGAACAAAAGACCTAAGTTCGAATCCCAGTTGGGACAGATGCTCTTATCACTTATTACCCTTGGTATAAATTTTTCCCTAGGTATAGTGCATTCGATATTAAGTGACATTTGTCGTTACTATATGTACAAGAATACTAGCACGCACGCACACACGCACATATGTATGTATGTATGTATGCATGTATGTATGTATGTATATATATATATATATATATATATATATATATATATATATATATATATATATATATATATATATATATACTCACAATTCTGACACTCAACTTCTATAGGTGGTATACACAGAATACTGGAGAGAGAGAGAGAGAGAGAGAGCACCAAATTCAAAATCCTTAAGGTTCTGGATGTGTTAGCACTTTCGTTTTTGACCAAGGTTGGATTGAACAAGCGAATTTTTTTTCCTCACGCGGATGAATGCCGATTAACCAATACCAATTCGGTTAGTAATTGCTATGGAGACCTTTGATTCAGCAAATGAAAAATGGCTGCTACCAGTGTTTCTCTTGATGCCCTCATAACCAACCATTGTTGAAAGATGCAAGATGTTTTTTAAACAAATCACAACAGTAGATTATAACCCAAGTTTCCATTCATAGAAATATAAGTTCATAAGCTTGGCAATATGCAGGTGTGATTTAAAGGAACTCATAACTGACGGGAAATTTATTTTACGAGGTTGCCACTTCGGGCTGAGTTGGGAACATTGGTACTGTGGCTGGTCTAGAAGTGGGGGAGGGTCATTCAATGGCTGAGGGGGTACAGCAGTAGTGGGAGAGGATATCAGGTGAGGTTACCAACGCTCAGGTGGTAGAGTTGGGGTAGAATGGCGGGGACGTTGGAACCATAAGGAGGAAGCGGGGTTAATAGGTAGGGGTCTGAACACTGGCCAAGGTCAGACCGGTCTAGGGCGGGCGGGCTGGTGGGTAGCCGGGCGATACTACAACACAAAACCTCACCCAATTTTGGAATTAATGAAACGAGTCAGTGCCAGAGGGCAGGGGTCATCGACGGCAAGAGACCGTCCGCTTTTTATCCCGCGCTACGACCAGGTATCATCGCAGAATCCGACGAACGACCAGGACACGTTTCCCTTAAACGGGGCACCAGATCGGTTGGCAGTTAGGAGCCTCCAGAAAGAAGCCCAACAGGCCCAGGTTCCTAGGCCATGCCCATCGTCACCCACTACACTGTTACTACTAATGCCAACTCAGCCACCTACCTCTCTCGCCTGTAGCTAAAATGTCAGCATCACTATACTCGTTACCATCACGTATAATTGTGATCGGCATGCATATCTACTTTCAAATTTCTGGATATGTAATTTGTCAGTGGTAACCACGAACAACAGCTCTTCATATCGCCTTGTATGTGAGTTGACCAGGCTATACACACACACACACACACACACAATTGTAACACAACACTCCTGGTTTCGAATGACGCAGCCTGTACACCTCAGAAACTGAACTTCGATTTGGAGCTAAAATTTCCTTCATAGAATCTAGTCAAAAAAAAAAAAAAATGCTAAAAAGAGTGGTCCTACTGATAAGGCAAATCGTAGCTACTACTACTACTACTACTACTACTACTACTACACACACACACACACACACACACACACACACACACACACACACACACACACACACACACACACATATATATATATATATATATATATATATATATATATATATATATATATATATATATATATATATATATATATATACCTTTCATTTGGTGACATCTATTAACTTGATGCAAGTCTAACTATTTATTGGTCATTAACTTTATTCTCTGAGTCCCCTACATTGAATATGTAAAAAAAAAAAGATAAAAAATCACTACCCATACTTACAAACAAACTGCATAAAGTTCAACAGATGAACAAGTATTATTTATGATGACTTGATCATGGTTACACGATGTTTATTAAAGAAACGTTCACCGAGCTTGCAAACGTTCAGGTTGAAACAAATTGGAAATTAAAAGCGTCTTATGAAAGTTCCATCCACAGTGAAACAATAACTGAAGATAATTAAAATATAATAATAGTTACATTCATTGGGAAAGAGTTACTGATAAAATTGTGTATTACAACCAACGGGCTTAATAATTTTGTTCATTGCAATTGTTCTTTGACAATTTGAGAGAGAGAGAGAGAGAGAGAGAGAGAGAGAGAGAGAGAGAGAGAGAGATTCACATTTAATAGAATTACGGTTTTCTAGTTTAACTTTTCCTATTAATTCACTGCCGGATGAAACCTTCATTCAAACTCGGTGCACATTTTTCCTAAACCGACTGCATCAAGGATTACTGAATAACTTCCTGACTATCTTAATATATGTATATATGACTGACTGGCTTACTGCTGACTGAAGCATATCCTTATGGAAGGACACGTTCAGTATAGTTTCAACAAGATCAGCTCTAGCGATCACTTGACACTTGCTTTTTCTGCAAATACGTAGTTTGTCATGGGAAAAAATTATACGATGTTCTCAGATAAATCCTCAACAACTAGAATGTACAATTTGTAATTCACAAGAATCTAGAGAGAGAGAGAGAGAGAGTTGAGTTCATTAACGAAAAAATTCAGATACATGCACAGAAAAATTTCTCACTGAAACAGTTTCATTTACTCACTGAACACACATTTAACAAACTGAAGAAATGAATAAAGACTAAAAATAAGACTTTAAAGGATGGAGAAAGGAATGTACTCATAAAAGTTTTGACTACTGATGTGAGACATTAAGGAGTGACTGGGTTATGGTGAATGGACAGGAATTTTCCCAAGATATGGAGACGTTTGCCTTGGTGGCACGTCAAGTTTATTCTTTTATACATAGCGGGACGACCGACTTGCATATGTGAGTGACACCACAAGATTGATGATAACAGTGGCTATGCTATGGCAGGTTTTCACTCGATCTCCATTAGAGAGAGAAACATTCATGTCAACTGTCATAATACCAATATACATTACATAAATTCAGCGCCAACACTGAATTTGTGCAAAACTTTTAGTAAGCCCTCTGTCGGCAAGACAGACGTATGACAAACCAATTTTATCGTAATTAATACATTTTTTCACCGAACAGAGAATATCTGAAATCACAATTATCTATTTAAATCTCCAACAATATATTTTCTTTGCTCTCTCTTTCAAGTTACATAATAATAATAATAATAATAATAATAATAATAATAATAATAATAATAATAATAATAATAATAATAATAATAACGGACGAAACGCAAGGAATCTACGAATTAAGGAGCCGCTGTAAAGGCTTACCTCTTCCAATACTACCACTGCTACTACTCACGCTATCCAAAAACCTCCTACCGTGACCATTCATCCGTGAGCCACGATTTTGCACGATTCACGTGCCATCTCTCTGACTCACGCATTCACCGGTGAAGGCAGATGTCTTACCTGCAAAGAAGATATATATAGCCATTAATAACTAGCCAAGGGAAAGTGGTTAGTTGTGTCAAACACACTTCAATATCATATCGCGGTCTATAAAAATAAAACCTTTCATTACAGCCTCCTATTACGAGCTGCCACCCTCTCTCTCTCTCTCTCTCTCTCTCTCTCTCTCTCTCTCTCTCTCTCTCTCTCTCTCTCTCTCTCTCTCTCGGTTAATTGGGCGAGCTAATGCAATTACAAAATGTATTCTACAGTAACTTTTAGTGTGCGCAGGTTTGTGTGGATATATTGTGAGTAGTTGTACACATTTATATCAACATTTCATTTGACAGAAAAAATGAAACCAGATTAGTGCCTTACCACCAATGACATGAAGCTGCAGCTGGAATTTTAAAAAAAAATTTGAGAAGAGAGAGAGAGAGAGAGAGAGAGAGAGATATACATGACAAAACACCTTTACAGCCCTAACCTTAGCGTAGTTAACTTTATTGAGTGTTCAAATGTCACATTTTCCCTCTAGAAAAGTTCACACACAGAGAGCATGGAACATAAAAGTAAAGGTTGCTTTGTGAACTCGTCTTTTTCTCATTTTTTTCTGCACATTCCATACGCCAACAAAACCTCGCCCGGGGCAATCAGTCAAGGGAACTTTTGACACCTTCACAAACTGTGTACATCGGCTGGAAGCGATCATTACAGTTACTGACCAGATGAAACCTATGAAGGTCATTGTATCTATAGCGTTTCATGCTGCCTCCTGTACTTCATCAATTCTGCGTCAACTTACCCAGTATGTAACCGGTATGTGAATTATTTCAGTTACACCCCTTATAACTTCCTATATGACCGGTACGTGAAATATTTCAATTACAACCCTTATAACTTCCTATATGACGGGTATGTGAAGTATTTCAGTTACACCCCTTATAACTTTCTATATGACCGGTACGTGAAATATTTCAGTTACACACCTTATAACTTCCTATATGACCGGTACGTGAAATATTTCAGTTACACACCCTATAACTTCCTATATAACCGGTACGTGAAATATTTCAATTAACCCCCTTATAACTCTCTATAGCAAACTAACACGCCAATCCCAACCTTTCGAAAGGTTCCCTTTGAAAGGTTACGTAACGACATGACATATAGTATAAACATGAAATGTAACATTTAAAATTCATTTTAAATCATCACACTCTCGCTCACGCGCACTGCCACACAAACACAAACTGGCGTACCTACATACATACATACATAAGCAAACTTAAATGCACATTAAACTTTAAAATAAGAACGTGAACTTCGCAAGGTACAGATAGAAATATAAACACCACGTCTGGAGTGTGTGCCACACCCCAAAATCCCCTCAATATTACCAAAATGTCACTGAGATAAAAAAAAAAAAAAAAGCTTCACCTCTTAAAACCCCAAGTCTCGAAAAACTGTACGAATGTTGCGAATCCCATACGTACACACACTAAATAAACCTATGCTTCAATTTCCTGGTTTACTTTTGAACTGCCATAATCGTTTTACGTTCCAAAAATAACACAATTTATGGATTTTTAATGTTGCAGCAACTGAAACGAAAAGAAGTCGTTAGCTCCTACCTGAAACAGGTGGTTCTACATACATTGTATTCAACATTAATTTGGCACTAGAATTGTTTTTCGTAGGATTATGACGTGTGTGTGTGTGTGTGTGTGTGTGTGTGTGTGTGTGTGTGTGTGTGTGTGTGTGTGTGTGTGTGAGAGAGAGAGAGAGAGAGAGAGAGAGAGAGAGAGAGAGAAACTTGTCTTTATATTTCTTCCTATGTAACTATCTGTATAGGCTATATGGTATTAAAAGTTAAGAAAAATTTCAAGTATTGTATTACACGTTGCGGCAATGCATTAAATTAGCTCTCTCTCTCTCTCTCTCTCTCTCTCTCTCTCTCTCTCTCTCTCTCTCTCTCTCTCTCTCTCTCAGTAAAGAGTTGAGAAATTTTACCGAAGAGCATACGAGGCGTACCAACTGGGGCGTGGGTATATCCCTTTTGTGTTCAATCACGGTGTGTCACACGGAAAACAACCCAGTTACCGCCGCTTGCAAAAGACGGGTGTGCGCGCGCATACCATGGGTGCGCGCGCATACCATGGGTGCGCGCGCATACCATGCCAAATTGCACTATACTGCATTTGCAACTAATGCACTGACCAATCAGAGCAAATCGGGATCAGCAAACTCTAGACAATGTCTCGTTTCTCTTCGCGTCGCAGGGCTCCGCCCTAGACAACAACACAGGGTGAAATAAAACGTTACGAAAATCATACGCTCTCACGCTCGCTGCCTCACAACTGAGATTGACGAAACCTGCTTTTCGAACGACCCGCCCACTTCTGAAGAAGGCGTACCACTTCAAAATGAATGAAGAACGAAAGCGAAAAGAATACAAACAGCAAAAAACAGAGAGAGAGAGAGAGAGAGAGAGAGAGAGAGAGAGAGAGAGAGAGAGAATAATCAGCGTTGTTCGTGGAAGTATTTCTAGGTAGTAGCTGATCGTGACTTCTACAAGGCCTCCATCAAATCCTCAACAATGCATTGTTTACGCCTATATGCCACGCCAAATTCTCCCTCCCACGCGCCCCTTTCCAATTTCGAGGATATTTTGCCCCCTCTCGAAAGGGAAACACAAGAAATGTGGAAAATAAGGGGAATAAGAGCTCTTCATACAAAGGTTGCTCTTTATACATTCGGCTTTATTTGTCTGGAAACGCAGGGAACTTCTCTATGACGATATCGAAAGACAAAAACAAATGAGTAATTCCTGATGACAGAATCAGAGACAATGAGGCACCTAGAACTACAAACCATTTACCAGTTTACGAAAACATATAAATACATTATACAATTTGCAGAAAAACAACAAAAACATTATGTGAGAATCTAGCTAATTTTTATTTTTTTATTTTACGAGAAACGATAAACATTATAAAAATTGTGCTGAACTGCATAAAACAAAATACTACATGATACTTCACCAAAATATCCGTTCTGAGACCAATGAATATTCCCGACAGGTAAACTTCAAAAGATTCATTCAAAAAATACTTCGATCCCAAACAAAGAAAATAAAAAAGGACATTTACTGTAGGTGCCCCATTCGCGTAAGAGGAACAGGTTCACATATGGGCACGCACGCACGCGCGCACGCACGCGCACAGCTAGCAGGTACAAGCAGTTAGAAAGGTCTGACGTGGTTACCTCTGGATTCCAAGAAATTTCACCTGAAGGAAATACCAGGAGAGGAATAAATGTGGCCTTGCAGACGGAGGTTCTGTTCTCAGATATATTATAAAATGTAACACGACACTGCACAGCTAAACTATTTAGAGCATATGGGCTCTTTATTCGTTTACTTCAGGCTCTTTCCATACGTTTTCTCATGTGCAACTATGAGAAATGGTTGACAAATGAATAGAGCATTCACTGTTATGTAATTTCTTCACACAACAAACTAAATGGTGTTCATGACACCATAACCTTGTCAAATCGAATATGCCAATAGAGCTAAATATTTCATATAAAAAAAAGAAAACCGCACAAACCAAGGTTTTGATGGAAAGTATATAGGGAAAGGTCAATATACTTCTGGGGAGAGAGAGAGAGAGAGAGAGAGAGAGAGAGAGAGAGAGAGAGAGAGAGAGAGAGAGAGAGAGAGAGAGAGAGTACACACGTGGATTAGTCCACGTATTCCAAAACAGTACAGAACCCAGAGGTGGCGCCTGTGAAAACATCGTCCTCGCAGACCGACCAGTGGAGGCAAAAACGGTAGGACCCAGCCGAGACAGGTCAGAGCAGGGGCACGGCGGAGATCCGTGCTGATTCTGAGGTCGGGCCGCTGCCGAGTCACGATATTACCTTCAGTTTCGTCAGGAAACTCGCGAGTTTTTCAGCGTATCGGTGGGAAGACTTCGACGTCCCCTGCGGTTAGACGCGAGGACGACTTCACACCCAAAGAAGCGGGAAAAAATGAGTCTACCCGGAATTCCATCAATTTTACTGGAACGTTTTGTTTGCTCTGTATAATGATCCAGTACATTATG
>NC_089779.1:1487500-1505000 GCF_040412425.1 Macrobrachium rosenbergii | reverse complement strand
GTACAAAAAGAGGTTCCGTGGTTCTGCGCCTCAGCCAAATTCCAATAAATCAATATCCTACTCAGTTACAGATGTCTATTCTGTATGCAAACTCTTACGAGAGAAACAAACGGGAATATAACTTATCATACCAACGATAATGGGAAAGAGATCAGTGAAGGACTTTGTAAGACTGACTGCACAAACTAGTTGTCCTCGTAGTTTTACAATCTGTCAAACAGGCTAATCGTGTGCGACCACTGTGCCGTGTCTACTTTCTTACACAGACCAGTGACTGCAACTGTTTAAGCAATATATTCTTATGAGACTTTTTAGAACCTGCTTCACAGGCCCTGAATTCGAAACACAGTTTCGGTAACTTGCCGATATATGCTACATATTTTTTTTTATGTGGCGTCCCGTAATCAAACTCAAGTGCTCAAAACTTTCAGTTTACACTTCCACACTTAACTTGATTCGCCGTATCTTTTCAGATGCTCCGCGTAAAAGTTGTTGAGAATTGGCCTCCGTGTGCCACCCTCTAGCTCTCTCTAACCAAGAAGTAAAAAATAAAACATGCAAAGCCACAAAATTTTAAGAAAAAGTACGCCGCTGCTCGTAAAGGAATGGCTGCTCTGTGCTGAGGGCAAGGAAACCTTATGCACAAAAGCACAAGAATGGAATCACTCTCACTTTTTTTTTCTCATCCATATTTTCTTCTGCCTTTGCAAATCCAAGTTTTCCTGGATTTCAACGGAACCTTTTTATCCCTTACTTATTTCAGCTGACTGCATACAATGATCCCAGAACTGTAAGTGAAATTTGTAACTTCGTCATCCAATTATTCCTGCTCTTTCTATTTAGGGAAATAATTCCTTCTATTAATAGCACTTTATATTTTATAATGTGAACGCTACTGTACAATCAGAATACCTTTCTCTTCCAAATCATCCAATCTGCAACAATGCTTTCCAACGGTTACAACTTGAAACGTACATATTTCTCAAGTCTCATTTCACTTAACCCACTACTCAATTAACTTCCCTGTCTTACATTATTATTATTATTATTATTATTGTTATTATTATTAATGTACATGTATTTTTTGAAACCACAAGGGCATATTGGTGAATCCAAGGGTCACACAGGAAGTTCAATATATTAAAAAGTGAAAGTCATGTATGAATATCCAATTAGGTCAACTCGTTGGAAGAAATTCTATTACGTTATGAGGGAAAGTATGTGTTTATGTCGCAATTACAGAGAGATACATAATCTGTTGAGGAGAATTATTACTTTCCACACCATCCTGAATCTCTTTCACCAAATACAAGCTAAAGACTCTCTCTCTCTCTCTCTCTCTCTCTCTCTCTCTCTCTCTCTCTCTCTCATGTTCTTCATTGGACGGGTGGGTACCGTTCTCACCTAGCACTCTGCTGGCCCCGCGTTCGATTCTCCGACCGACCAGTGAAGGATTAGGGGAATTTATTTCTGGTGACAGAAATTCATTTCTCGCTATAATGTGGTTCGTATTCCACAATAAGCTGCAGGTCCCGTTGCTAGGTAACCAACTGGTTCTTAGCCACGTGAAATAAATCTAATCCTTCGGCCCAGCCCTCTCTAGGAGAGCTGTTAATCAGCTCAGTGGTCTGGTTAAACTAAGGTATACTTATTTCTCTCTCTCTCTCTCTCTCTCTCTCTCTCTCTCTCTCTCCAAATACAAGCTAAAGATTTTCATTCTCTCTCTCTCTCTCTCTCTCTCTAAATACAAGCTAAAGATTTTTATCTCTCTCTCTCTCTCCAAATACAAGCTAAAGATTTTCATCTCTCTCTCTCTCTCTCTCTCTCTCTCTCTCTCTCTCTCTCTCTCTCTCTCTCTCTCTCTCTCTCTCTCCAAACACAAGCATCACACGTTCAAGCTTCCAGGGTCAGTTACAAAAGGGCCGTCTGAGGGCGAGCTCGTCTCTCGGGAGGAGCTTTGGAAAGCAGAGCTACATTCCTTCGTCACTTTGGCCGAGGTATCCGCCTCTCGACGGCTCTTAGGGTCGGTTTCCTGGCCTGATTACCCAAAAGATTAACGTCTCAGATTTAGTCAGATGCCGTCTGCATATCGAGGCATCCACAAACTTGATGGGATCTTCGATTTTACGAGCAAGAAATACAGAGATGCATCCACATATCGTCCGAAAATTCTTTAATTATACAACTGGTTCGCTCACCTGCTGCAGGGGCTCAGTGTTTTTTAAAAGTGTCAAAATGACCATTCAGCGGGAAAATCTTAACAGTCGTCATCTAAGCGGTGAAATGAGCAAAGCTGTGACTGATCTGCATTTGGGTGAGTGACCACCTGAAATACTAGACGCTGTCGGCAATTAAAACCCCTCGAATGTCCGTGGGGCAGAGGGGGGGGGGGGTCTGACATCCTCATCTCGAGAGGAAAAAAAAAAAAAAAAAAAAAACTTGCCAAGAACAGGGGCCACCACCTTGAAGGGAAAAATGGATATTTAATGAAATAAACTGTGATATATATATATATATATATATATATATATATATATATATATATATATATATATATATATATATATATATACACACATACACATACACACAAATGTTGGTATATATAAACAAAGAAAAGAGAATCGCAGCAAAGACGGAAAAGGGGATAATATCTCCGGAATGACCTCATTTTCCACACACCGATTCCTGCAAACCGTCCGCATTCCGCATCGGGGCAAAATAGAGATTTTTGGATAAATCTAGGCACAAACAAGTTCACTACACCGTGCATTTCTAACCGTTTCTGGCCAGACCATTCTTCGGAATCTCTCTCTCTCTCTCTCTCTCTCTCTCTCTCTCTCTCTCTCTCTCTCTCTCCCCTTTGTCTCACGTTGGGAGAGTTCGCGACGAACACCAAAATTGCCGAAGGTATTTGAACTCGTTCAGTTTCAAATCGTTTCATAAAGTGGCTACGACTGTTAACTTTCATGCTTCTGTTGTATAAAGTCCGATTATTTAAGTGATGCACTGCAATAAAGTCGGCTCATTCTATTCAGTTTAAGAGAGAGAGAGAGAGAGAGAGAGAGAGAGAGAGAGAGAGAGAGAGAGAGAGGTCTGGCATTTGTAAAAATGTCAACTGGCCTTGACCACTCAAACAGGTCGCCATAGATGTTCAGAAGCGTATGGACCAAGTTATTCCCAAACTTGCTTGCAAAAAGAACCTAGCACGGTACTCGCAGTCTTGGCATTACAGCTGTACAAAGTAGCAAAGCTGAAGATTCTAAGAAAAACAAGCTCAAGGGTACAATCAATTAACCAAGACGGGAAGAGCAACTCCTGGACAAAGCAGAAGCGAATCGAGACTCACGGGGAACATTCCGTTTTAGGCCTGCTCCACACCAGGGTTCAAAGACTGAGACTCCGATGTCCGAGAGGGCACATGACAGGATTCAGTGATGTCGTGTGTCGTTGCAAAGGGCGTGGTGCCGATGCCCTTCATGGGGCGCTACCATGCCAAGGGCACCTGTAGACTGATACATATTATCTTCTTCAATGTTTCATGCCAAACGGAGCGGGACACGCGGTTTCTTTTTCTACTCCGAAGACGTGTGCAAGGCTAGCAATTGACGATGGATAGAGGCATTATGTATGCATGCATATTTCTCCTGTGCCAAGCCCATGAGGACTGTTACACATCAGTTCAACGGAGATTCGCTTCGTGTTGAATACGAATGTAAGTTAACTCTAGATACCAACCTATAGCTTATAAAGCTAACAACGTAAGAATAGAGATATATACGAACGATCTGGATCATTCCAATTGCGGCATAGAAGAGAATCTCTCACAGTGAAGAATAACGCAAAGGCCAATGCTTTCGAATTTTACAGTGACGTTATATCTCACAAATGAAAACGGTCAGTTTCCAAACGCACACGCACAGGGTGACATTAAAACTAATAACAATCTATCTGATTGCCAGGAATATCGTTTGCTTAATTTACAACATCTTTTTTCTGACGACATCAAGTAATGATGCCATGGTATTTCAACTGGAAGCGTTCACACCTTGATAGGCTAATATACTCTTCTGTATGAATGTGTGTGTGTGTTTGTGTAGCTCTGGTGATCAACGCTAAGCTTTTTTAATCATGATTCTCTACCACGGACATGAAAGAGGAAATAAATATCGCGCCATTCAGATGCCAGACACTCATTAAGGCGCAGCCTCACCTGCTTTGCTTCAACTTCTATTTCAACGTCTGACTCATGGTGACCTCATCTCCTCCACTTCACATTTCCTTCAATCAAAGCAGCAGCAGCAGCCCAATGAAGACGGGAGGATAGCATGAAATAATGAAAGGAAAAATATCCCAGATCATCTTTCATTATTACCGAGACCACCAGTCGGGAAAATCAACTTCCTGAACTATCCCACCCCCCTTTTTTCAACCTCTTCACCACGCTCGAGACAGATCTGACGTCAGTGGCGTTCCTGGGGGTGAGTCAAGAGACTCGGACAAATTCTTGTCAATTATAAGACGTCGATTTTCATTCATAAAAAAAAATTGACTAATAAAGAATCCAGAATCTGTAGGGTGTACCAAGCTGGAAACACGGATTTCTTTCAAAACCTACAAGATAAAAAATCATCTTATTAAAAAAAAGGAGAGATTCATGAGAAAAAGAGTACCTTCACTTCTGACCTCCCATGATATACGACCTTTGGACTTCACACGGAACCTGGTTGTTGCTTCTGGCACATTCTTCACATACTCCCATCAGAACTCCATCAATACTCGTAAAAGCTTCATGATGGAAAAAAAGCCAGAAAAATCATGAAGCATTTGATAGAGACAAGAGTATAGTGTACTCATGACAGACAGCTTTTACTGAAGTACAATAACAATATCCCTACCTTACACACACACATATATATATATATATATATATATATATATATATATATATATATATAGAGAGAGAGAGAGAGAGAGAGAGAGAGAGAGAGAGAGAGAGAGAGAGAGAGAGAGAGAAGAATCTGACTCAGAAAAAGGCCCAGACCCAGACTGCTTGACTCCGTACCCATCACAATTTGGACCCGGGCCTTAGGGTAAACTCTTCCGCTCTTATTTTTCTGCCAGTTCTCCTTCCTCCTCTTCCCTTTTCGTTTCCCGACGGTTACTCCTAAACCAAAATTACCTGGCATTATGCTCTTTACGTGATGAGCATGAGAGCCTGCTTCCATTAATCTCGCCAGTCTTAACCCTCTCATTAATGTTGTGTGATTTTTGTCCCGGGTGACCAGACCACCAGGTAAGATATGGGCGCGACCCCGACGAGAGAGAGAGAGAGAGAGAGAGAGAGAGAGAGAGAGAGAGAGAGAGAGAGAGAGAGAGAGAGAGAGAGAGTGGAAAGCAAAAATGGAGAACGAGAGTACCGTACTTTTCCAGGGGATGGGACCTAGACTGTGGGACAGACATCATACAAAACAGTCCCCATAACAAACGAGAGAGAGAGAGAGAGAGAGAGAGAGAGAGAGAGAGAGAGAGAGAGAGAGAGAGAGAGAGAGAGAGAGAGAAAGGGGTTTAGAGGATGGGTGGCCACATTTGGTCATTTAACCCCATCAAAATAGGCCTTATGGAAAGGAAAAGAGGCCTAGGGTAACCCAAATATTCACTCTCACAGACACTCCATTCACTAGTCACATTTCATAAGGTAACTCAAACGTTCACTCTCACAGACACTCCATTCACTCCATTTTACGTTCGTGGAGACGAGAGCTTTCAGTCCTCGTAAGGCAAGGCAAAGCTAATCAAAGATTGCCTATAACTACAACTTTAATTAAGTTTTTATAGAGCAGTTGCTAAATTGCATTACGGTCTAAAAATGTTCACAAATTTCTAGATTATCATCATCATTCCAGCAATGGAATTTTTACGCCGATTATTTTATATTTATAATTGTTAATACTACTATACTACTGTCGACTTTGTTATTACTGACTACATTTTAAGCTAAAATACATAGATATGCCCGAAGACATTGGCCGGAGTGATTTCCTGCGGTGACATAGTTCCTTTTCAAAACACTATAATTTTGCAAAAGAATAATTACGTCGCCAAAAAAGAGCAAATCTCTCTCTCTCTCTCTCTCTCTCTCTCTCTCTCTCTCTCTTTATAATTACTTTTACATACATACAATACTGAAATTGCTTTCTTGAGCGTCGTACGTACATTCTACTATAATATTCACACTGATGTAATGAATACTAAAAATTAAACTATCAAAATAACCCACTATATCGAAGAATACAAATTCTAATTTACTTGAGCTTGGAGCGTGAGAGCTGAATGTATTGCAATTAACCAATACTCATAAAGTAATCCATGATTAGAAAGAAGGTGAGCTTTCTCAGCTTCAAAAGCAGTTGTATCTTCTCCGATAACAAGTGCGCGCAACTGTACACTTGTACATGTATTCCTGATTCTTGCACAAAGTGCTGTTTTTCACAGGCAACCAAACAAATAAAAATGGCCAGTTTTGAAGAGCATTAAAGGCTGCAAGGACTGCGTCTATCTAACAATAATCAATGTGTCTATGGCCATTTGCAAATGACCACATACACATTTGTGAGTACACCATCTCTAAAGATTCCGGAATCACCGAAGAGTTAAACTTGTTTTAAAATAAAAGAAAAATACATAAAATTTGACACTAGCCACAAGTCCTACATGTCGGGCAGCTCTTCAGCGAAAAGTGGAGAGAGGGAAATAACTCGAAACGAGAAAGAAAAGGCCATAGCCCAGTTCTGGTCTGGGGTCTCGGTAACATAACTATGCGCCGCCTCGACATCTTGGGCGCGCGCATGCAAGAATGTGCGCGCCTAGGTTTAGAGCTGGTCGTCGACGTAGCAGCAGAAGCACCATCGGCTCCAACAGTCAATGACCTTACATCTGTCTCCTAAGAGGCTGTATCGGCAATACATCCCGTGCAGTGGCAAGAATTTACGAGGGCGCTCTTACTGAAATCACTTTTCTCCAGAGGCGCTTTTGACTGACAAGTCATTTTAGCCTCAGACTGGGTACATCTTCAGAGACTGGCATGGTTAACTGAGCGTCGGACTGGCAATCTTCGAAACTGGGTTACCCTTGATTTATGATGTCCGTTCTAGATGTCATATGAGTGGTTTCCAGCCTTCACACCGGGCAGTACATCCTGAAACGTTTAAACAGGACGTAAATACTGGGAGGTTTGCCAAGCCGGATACACTTTCGTATCTTATTGTTACCTCCGTCAGAAATACTTGCTTTTGCTACTAGAGCCGACGCTGTTTCGATATATATATATATATATATATATATATATATATATATATATATATATATATATATATATATATATATATATATATATATATATATATATATATATATATATATGCACTACAGCAGTTCACACCTAAACAAATTACAATAATCTGCTTTTCTTTAAAGCACTTTTTTTTTTTTTTCATTCACCTTCAGATCTACAACGGCGGGATTGTTGTCCATCTCGTCGAACGTCGCATAAAAAAACCTAAAAAAATCTTCAGTTCTTTCACACGCTATCGTCTAACTGCATCTTTTTCCTTTTAGAACGAATTTCAGGTGGCTGTTGCGATAGCCTCAATTCCCGAATATACATATTTTCGTCTTCAAAGATTTAACAACCCTTATGACGCATATTAGGCCAGCAGCGCGCTAATAATAAAAAAAAAAACAGCAGCAACATGATAATAATAATAATAATAATAATAATAATAATAATAATAATAATGCTGTTTCCTTTAGATCAAATCCTCCCTCCTTAACTTGACAGATTTAACTAATTGGTTCAAATTAACTAAGCTACGTACACGTTTAGCAACAAGGAAAATATTTACTAAAAAACTATACAGTAATCTCCTTTATCTAATCTAAATAGAACGCACACAAATTCATATGTCCATTCTGAAAAGGAAAAAAATAGTTTTATTCAAATGATGACGTAGGTATTTCTCACTATAACCTCGAAATGTAAGATAAAGATAAAACGTTCTTATTTTAAAGTCAGCAACTAAACTTGATTTTACACTGTACCCTTCTCTCTCTCTCTCTCTCTCTCTCTCTCTCTCTCTCTCTCTGACAGTAATAACTACGAATAAAGGTTCAATCCAAAAACGGCCATTCCAGTAACAATCATAGCTGTCGTCCGGGGAATTTGCAATGGCTTCCGTCACTAACATAATTTCCTGTACTTTACCGGGTTGGAAAATGTATGTAAAAAATATCTTGTAATAATTGAAGGTGGAAATGTGGACGGAGGCCAAATGATATAAAAAGAGGCCGAGCAGAAAAGGCTATACGTTCCCTTGTGTTAACAGGGAGGAAGGAGGTTACGAAAATGTACGGACAGACCGACGGGGTAGGAATGGACGGACGGACGGATGGAGGAGGAGGAGGAGGAGGAGGAGGAGGAGGAGGAGGAGGAGGAGGAGGAGGAGGAGGAGGAGGAGGGAGGAATAAGAGGGAGGAGAAGGAAGGGTAGGAGGTAGAGAGAGATGACCATTGTGTCCTGGGGTGAATTCCAGACTGGTCTCCGTTTTATTTGGTCCGGAGCCAAGGATCTCAAACTACAACTAATCACAAGTCTGCCAAATGTATACCCTTGGTTTTGATTGGCCGACTGAAAGTAACGTTATATCTGAAGGTGCATTATTAAGAAACACTGCCGTTAACAGTATGTTTTGGGAGAAGCAAAATACTGAGGATGTTTAAATCAATGAAACAAAATACTGAAGACGTTTAAATCAATGAAACAAAATACCGAAGATGTTTAAACCAATGTCATTTTTTACGAAAAAGAAATCACTTCAGAATGATATTGCGACGCCTTCGATAAGGTGGTCAAAATAACCATAAATAGTAACTAGACCGAAGAAAATACCAAAATATGTGTCAAGTCCAGATAACAAATCATCAGTTATGTGCGAGTGATTGAGTGTGTTCGTGCGTGCGTGGGTATTCTGTCTTCGGGAGCTTGAGATAAGTTTTCATATCTTGCCAAATTTGGATTTTTTGTCTCGATAATATGAATAACGGCTAATCACACCCTTTTTTTTTTTTCTACCAAATGCAAACATGACAGCCATTCACACATTTCAAGCCCGAACATAATCCGTCTGAGGACAACCGGTTATTCCCTCATGAAACCTCACGAAGGTCAACTCCGCACATGACTTATGAATGGGATCACTCGCAAATACGGTAGCTGGCCTCGCAAACACCATTAAAGATATCACACTGACTTAGCAGAATGACATTCAATCCGGTGAACTCTACTCAACCGAATACTTCAGAGCAAATTTTAACACACGTCACCCACTGATTCGAACTAAGAGAAATAATACTTGTATGTAAGCAGTTGAGAGAGAGAGAGAGAGAGAGAGAGAGAGAGAGAGAGAGAGAGAGAGAGAGAGAGAGAGAGAGAGAGAGATATTAGTATTACGCCCCAAAGGGAAGCGACAGACTGCCAACTTCTAGTACTAACGGTCTCTCTCTTTCTCTGACGGCAAGACTTCCATTGTTGCAAAATAAAAATAAAGCAGTAGTCAATGCAAAATAAGGAGCATCTTTCATTACTAGACGACAGTAGGAACCACCTTATTATCAGTAGTCGTCTTTGCCGAAGCAGCAGCAGCAGTAGTAGTAGTAGTAGTAGTAGTAGTAGTAGTAGTAGTAGTAGTAGTAGTAGTAGTAGTAGTAAGCAGAGCTATGACAAAAACAAATCCACAAAATGAAAGTCGCCTCAGGAGAAAATCGTCGCATTCCAGCTCCCAATCAACACCTCGGAAGCTTCCAGGATGTGGACATGCCTGGAAACTACTTTGCCACAGCTCGCAACAGTAGCATCGGCAGCAGCAGGACCAACTCCACCACCAACCAGGGCCGCAGCATCAGCATCAGCAACTATACAGACCCAACGAGTTGCTGTGGAAAAACAAGTGGTTAGTTGACATTCCTGCCCTAACTCGACGGGTCATCTTGGCCACTTGTGTTCTTGACCTCCTCCTCCTCCTCTTCCTCCTCCTCCTCCTCCAATAACGTCTTTATTTCTATTTTTAATTCTTCTTCTCCCACCCAGTTCCTGCATGGAAGCAGCAGCACGTGTGACCCGAAACAGGAAAACGTAAATAAGTACCACCTCTGTGTGTGATTTCCTTCACGAGAACTGACGTTCTTTAAATGGTGCAAACACTGCATACCGGCACATCAATTTTACTGGCTGAAGCACCCCCCCAGCACTAAGGCGTGTCCTTACTTTGTACTTTATCTTTTACGTCAAAGAACACAGTTAAAAAATAAATTCACTTACAAAGGCACATTCATAAACACGAATATATCGAGAATTACTTCCGCCAGTGCCAAAAGTGACGACAAGACAGTTTCGCGCCACCGTTCTGATTGCTATGAACGCACATGGAAGCCTGCCAACTTGAATTAGGTAGGTAAAGCAAAATGCTTATGTAACTCATTCCTTCACTGCTCATGGCGCGCCCGAGCAGACGAACACACACACACAAACACACACATATATATATATATGTACAAATATATGTATATATACATATATATATGTATATATATATATATATAGAACTTTTATGAAACTCATATTTTATTCTCTCATGTGCAATTTAGATTGACTTACAGTAATAAAACTTCAAATCATTTTTAAAATCACCGAACTTCAATGGTAATCACTTAAGTTAGCCATGGGTATTTATACACAACGTGGTGTTAGTATCTAGAAGGTTAGACGCAGCAGTAAAGATGATAGGATCGATCAAGAGGTACGAAGCGCAGGCTAGGTTGTGGAACAACTCGTCATTACAGGCTGACCAGAAGTCGTCACGAAGTGTCACGCCGAATGTGGAACATACAATGGGCTACGGTCCTGGGATAAGGAAAAAAATGGCAGAAATTCCAAAAACCTATACTTAACGAACACACAAAAGTATATATGTACTGTACCGCAGGCAAGTCAAAAGTAAACTGGTCTTCAGCCGTGTGGTAAAATATAACAGAAAATGTCTGGAACACTTCGAAAGCGAAAAAACACAAAATTCATACCAAATATAATAATCGTCCTTAGCTTCGGTACCACACCGCTTCACCAGAAAATGAAAATGCAATATTCATATTTTCAAAGACGTCATAAAAATGAAAAGCTTTTAGCATTTGTTTTTCCCCTCGCTCTCCGTAAGGTACGCAGGTTGCAGCATTTTCCGAAGGAAGTAGAGAGAGAGAGAGAGAGAGAGAGAGAGAGAGAGAGAGAGAGAGAGAGAGAGAGAGAGAGAGAGAGAGAGAGAGAGAGAGACTTTGCATCTACCAAAAAATTACCATAGGAAAGCCATGAGAACTAAGCCTCAAATCCAATCAGATTTCAGTCACATAATTGGACCACCTCCATCCCATCTTCTGTTTCAAAGTTCATCTATACTCGGTCTATAGGATACACCCCAAAACGAACTCCTGGCTTGAACCAGTATAGCAAATTGCGGCCCCCTCCTCTCTCCCCAACATAATACGCAAACCCACCCCCCACATATACACTCGTATATACATTATATATACACATATATATATAAACTCTACTGGCAACCTATACTGTTAACTTTTCAACCTCGTGAGAACCAACTCACACTGCATATAAATAGGCCGTATCGATCTCAGTAATTTCGCGAGCCAGCCAAACCACCTTGCACACCGTCCCTTCGGTCAACCGGGAATCTATTTCTTTCAAGTTCCGGTTCTACCGGTATCGTGCCCTTGAAAGACTCTGGAGCCTCCCAGAGACTCGGAAATCTTCAAGAATTATTGCACTGTCTCCAACTGTCGCCGTTTCGGAGATGTGTTATGAAAGTTGCTTTCGCTAAGGAGATTGTCAGACGGCCACAAGTAATATATATAAATCTTTAGCGATATATATATAGCAGCTACTATAATAATAATAATAATAATAATAATAATAATAATAATAATAATAATAATAATAATAAAATAATGCCATCTTCCAGATACGCAAATGCTATTATAGTGATTATTAATATTCTTCACATAATACTCGCGAAAAAATAACTATCACAAGTTTGCAATCAAACAGTCCGTATTCCATTAATCGCATTAATACTATTAGTACTTCTGGTTTTCTTGATACCAACGTATCGTAACCTTCATCTACTCCAAACATGAGAGAGAGAGAGAGAGAGAGAGAGAGAGAGAGAGAGAGAGAGAGAGAGAGAGAGAGAGAGAGAGAGAGAGAGCCTTCGTGCCAAACCTCCTCCTCCTCCCATTCCAGCGACCCTCTAGAGTTCCCCCTCTCCCCCCCCCAACCTTACCTTCCCGCCCCATGACCTCACTACAATACACTGAGTTCAGTTCTTCAGTTCCTAATCCATTCATATCGATCATGAGGTAAACGCACCCACACACTATCTTGTATCGCTTGCAGTTATCCCATTTCCACATGTTATTTGATCCCTTCCAACATAATGCTTCCGTCCGTTGTAGTCCCTACGAAACACTAAACATGTGGAGAATTATTGCTCGTAAAAACCGTTGTCAAACTGCGCTCAGTATCATGAATCTTTACGCATGACAGTGCGTCGCATGCCATGCTCCAAAATCCCGCGAAAGGATACATGCATGCATGCATGCCCCTAAAACATTATGCTTGCTCATTCACACGCACATCTACAACCTCTTTTTTTCCACCGGTAACATTCTTGTCCATCAGCCCTCACCACCACGCAAGTTTCTTTCAGTCAGCAGAGATTATTGGTCGCAAGAATATCGACGTAACAATGCAGCCAAAAGTATCGAACATTCATTCAAATACATATACATTAGTTACCTGGTAAATTGTTCACCCTCCGGCGATTCAAACGGCAAGTTATATAATCCAAATTGAGAGATCTCACAAGTTACACTTCACTACCACATACACAATTCCACAACGTCACTTTCTGTTACGTAATTCCAGATACATGAGCTTCACTTTTATAGTAACACTCGTGTCGCAAATGATTCACTTGCAAAACTTGGGTTTCGAACAAATGGTCTCAGTACAGATTAACAACTTGAATAAGCTTAAAGTTCTGCGTTTTTCTAACTAACACTTCTGAAGATCACTAGAAAATTTCCCAGTCTAAGGGTAACAGGAAGCAAAGTTGAAGCGGGCCGGTGATTTTTAGATTTTGTCGATTAAACTAAAAAGATCACTCGTCATATAACGGTTCGATGCAGTGAGATAAACAACTGTGGCATTGCGACACGCGATTCCAGAGGTTACTAAATGGTCAGGGAGGGTAGGCAGAGTCCACACGAGGCACTCCTGTTTGGAACTGAAGACCCCGAGTTGTTGTTCTTCTTCCTTCCCTCCCGACTAACACCTGTGTGACGGAACATCTAAACCCCCGTCACATGCAGTCTCACCCTCACCTGAAGGGCTTCTTCTCTTCCTTAGTTCAAGAATGACGTTGGAGACTTGTGTATGGAGGTCTGGCTTTAACGAACACACACCCGATAACGTGCACGCTGACAGCGACAAATACACACACTCACACCAGGATTACTCGGGACACTAGATCTGAAACCCAGGTTGAGAATGGAGCTATTTTTAGGACGGTTGAGGCTCTGCTGTTGTTGAATGGTATATCCCTTGGAGTATACTCCTCCTCCTCCTCCTCCTCCAAAACACCTCACGTGGATGATTCACTAAGTGTCATTTCGTTCTCTCTTTGATCCAGTCGCTTGGGCGTCGTATTCATTCAAAACTTCAGTGCCAATCGCCTGGCACTCTTGCACGAGCTAGCAAGCGTCGCCTTTTCTATTTACGATTAACATAACTTTTTTTTATTCCTTTTTCACCTATCCCTTTATTTGCAGTTCACTTCACCACTTACTCCACATAAATGATTCGTGACTGTCTGAAAAGACTCGAAGAATAAGATCCACCTGCACATTACTTGCTGCTAAAGATTACTTATCTTCCAGGAGCCCACTTTCCTCCATTTCAGTAAGCTAAAGCAACGCAAACGGGAGACACCGCAATTCTATGCAACTGTCACCATGAGTTATAGCGACGGGCTATGTGGTGTGTCTGTGCGTGCACGTCTCAAATACTGATCGACCATGTGTACGCTCTGGACGTACGCCGTGCGCGTTCACTCAGGCTCGGAGTCCCGCGAGGAATGAGCGTGGGCCGACCCCGTGGATTCGTTTAGTGCCGCCTCCTACCCCTCACCACCACCTCCCGTCTCCCACGGGGACTCCTCCCCCACCTCCTCAGCCTCCTTCCTTCCCAAGTCCTCTATTCCCCTTCAAAACCGACGAACCAACCGCCGCCTTCAACGACCTCCCGTACTACCTTACCCCTCCCATAGGCGCCCTCACTAACCCAACATCCCACCGAAACATTCATCTCTCCTCGAAACCATCCAAGGCCCCTTGACTCTGACGTGCCAAGATCCTTACCCTGAAAAGGGCTGGCTGCACATGGCATTACTCATTCGTGGACAGCAACGCATAACACTCATGACCCGATAACGTTTCGACTAACGTCCAACACTCTGGGAGAAGCTGCTATGCCCCTGACACGTTGGTGGGTATGCCATAGTCAATGCTTACAGACAAGATCTTTAGAACGCCACGAAGACACCTTGCACATGTGTCAATCGGCAGAAAAATAAGACGAAGGTTGCTCTTTAATTAAGTCAACTCTTTTAAAATATATCTTACGAGGTGCAAAACAGAAAACACTCAAAGAACTTGAAAAATATATATTTATTTTTGTCTATAATTGCCAAATCTTCGTCATCCCCAAATTCCCTAAAGTAGGACTGACATTTAGCCTACATATTATACAAAACGACCAGAATCAAATCCCTTCAATTCACGCCTATGCATTCGTACAGCCGGGAATGGAAGAACGACGCTTCTCATTCTGCACACCATATCGAGACAGGAAGGAACTGCGGTGCTTCAAGGACCAGAGGAGATAGCAAACAATTATATAAAGGACGAAGAGCTGACTCAGACGTACACGGCAAATCTTTACCATTGACACCTGTGATCACACAATGAAGGGAGACTGTTAAGACCTGGATGCAAGTTATCAGAGGGCAATTTCAATTAATGTGACGGTCATTCGTTTGGAAGAGGGGCAAAAACAATTGTTCGACAGTGAGGAAGCAATTACACTGTCCGCACACAGTAAGCATTAGTGCTCGACTGAATCGTTCGCTCGTTCATAATAACACGCATTTATCAGAATTATAAATGTTACGCCTTTTCACCATAGAGTCATTCTGATGCGTTAAATTACACCAGCAGTTTTTGTCATGAGCATTACAATTACTTAAATAGTCGTTAGTATGCTGAAATTACCTGACAAGCTCCTAACTAGTATTCTGTCTAGTAGTTTGAAGATCTTAAAGAAAACACAAAGTCATCATACAGGTGCGTGTATGCAAAACAAAAGCAAAAAGCACAACTACTGCAACTCTTATTATTATTACTGCTGCAAATTAGTTATTATATCAGCAGCCATACATCCACTTTTATTACAGGAAAAATGAATATCAACAATTACACGGAAAACGGTAAAAAAAAAAAAAGGGGAACCCTTTTCCGGGTGAAAATTCAGTACTGACGTTCTTCGAGGTAATGTCAAATGTTCAATATCAAAGATTAACAGTCTTGATCTGCGCGCACGCACATACCACATCGATAGTGACTCGGCTGCCCTTGAGTAACATTTTATTACTCTCTCTCTTTCTCTTAATATACAGTATATACAGTATATATATATATATATATATATATATATATATATATATATATATATATATATATATATATATATATATATATATATACATGCCAGTTTGCCATTCATTCATTGCAATGCACTTTTCAAAGACCTCAATAAACTTACATCTAGTCATTTTCCATCTTTAAAAGTTAACATTATCCCAACAAACTCTTTAACTGTAGGCCGCTTGTTCAATTTTAAAGGCCGTTTGCATCCAGTGATGACCTCTGGTGTGGTTTATAAATTTGCTTGTCTTCGGTGTGACCGCGGAATCTATATCGATTTCACACTAAGATTACTCAAGGTCCGGATTGACAGCCATAATGCGGCCAGTTACAGCAGTCATCAAACTTTCATCTCCTGAGTTCTCTAACATCAGAGAACACGCCAAGGAATGCAAATACGAAATCCAATGCAAGGACTTTGAGATTTTAGGCAGGGCATCTAACCGACAACTTTTGGCAATTACCGAGTCATTATTCATTAAGCAGCTGGTTCCCTCTTAAACAAGCAGAGTCTCTCTCTCTCTCTCTCTCTCTTGAGACGTCCCCACATCAACCCCCGTTTCCTTGCAGGTCTCCTCTTAACATATCTCATGGTTGGTCCTTTTTATTTTGTATGTAATTTCAACTTAGTCTTAAGGTGTATGTTATTTTAACCTTTGCTTCTTACTTTTACTCTGCGTGTATTTTTATATTTTGCGATGTTGTTTCAACTTAATCTTAAATTTTATACAATTTTAACTTTCACTTCTTTGAAATTTATTCATTTCCCGGTATAATGTGGTTCGGATTCCACAATAAGCTGTAGGTCCCGTTGCTAGGTAACCAACTGGTTCTTAGCCACGTCAAATAAGTCTAATCCTTCGGGCCAGCCCTCTCTAGGAGAGCTGTTAATCAGCTCAGTGGTCTGGTTAATCTAAAGTATACTTAACTTATACAAAATAACTAAGAATACTGCTTTTACCATTCGATATATTTGCCTTATTTGCATTAGCATTCAAGGATTTACAATGATAATAATAATGACAATAATATGAATATTGACAAAAACACCACCACTACCTCCTTCACCGACGCAATACTATAATCATAATGGTAATAACACCAGATAACATTTGCTAAGCTCAACTCATTTCCAAACGCGAAGCATTACACAGGCTACGAGCTGGGTTTCAGAAACAAGCTGACATTACACCTGAGTGTCAGACTAATATTTTCATTTCTTAGTTTTAAACAAAAGACACTCGAAGGCTATTACTCAGTGTTTTCGAATGACTGAGCCAAACTTCGACAACAGACTGTTCACCGCTAAATACAAGTAAGACCACTGAGTCTATACATGTATATTGACTTATTTTAAATGTTGATTATGCGGGTTTAAACGCTGAATACTGTCTGACATTGTTTTATACTTGTTCATGGTATCAAATTCTAGATCAATAAACAATTCATAGACAGAAACCAGGCAAAACGCAACAAAACAAAATGGTTCAGTAGCAAATACTAAAGCTATTGTTCCCCCAGTCCGTACATAAGCACTGATCAGGCTTTAGCAATGTAGACTGACGGGGTTGAGGCGACACTTTTTTTTTTTTCATAGCGTATTGAGTTTGTTTGTATT
>NC_089779.1:1377500-1485000 GCF_040412425.1 Macrobrachium rosenbergii | reverse complement strand
TATTCTCAAATTAAGACAAAAATAACCATAGCACAAATTGAATTTCAATGCTTTCAATTTCCAACTGTTCAATCTGCGACGTCGGGTTAACTATCGTATATGTCAACAACCCACCAAATAAAGTACTCAACCACTCGTTAATTTGAGTGGTGTCAAAAGCAAGTTACTGCCATCCATTAGGCTGGAGAAAAGAAGTTATTTAAGTTCAATGAGCAGCTGAAGAGTCCGATGCAAGATAATGAAGACCTGTTAGCTCCGAACTCTGCCATGAAGTCTCTTCGGATCTGGAAGTCCTTTCAGAGTTCACTCCCAATAGGAAGCCGACACAAATCCGGTCTCTGGAGACGAAGAGATTATGAATGAACCGTCCCGACTCAGGTGTGCCGAACGCTCTAATTGATGTGACTGTCAGGTGGATTAATGGGCAACGGCAGGTGACGAGAGAAGGAAAAAGAAAGAAATAAAAAAAAAAAATCATCACTTAAGCGAACTTGAAAGCGGCAGACAGGTGTAGGCATCTTATTCTTCCTTTCCAATATTCAAGTCCAGAGGTCCTAAATAATAGCAATGATAAAGAAGATAAATGTCACTTTCACAGAAAACTACATTTTTTTACATACAGCTCTCAGAGAAATGTGACATCCAACAGAATCTCTTGGTTAAAATCTTCTTCGTCAATGAGATAATGAAGGCTGGAGTTCTAGGGGAAGAGCGATGGTATAGATGGGTGGGGGGATGGGGTCAGGTCACTTGAGGTACCTGGGGGGAGGAGTCGTCGGAGGGAGTCAACAGGCCAAGGCTACGGGGAAGGAAGGAAAAGAATTCTCTTCAAGAAAAGAATGATCACATAAACTTGCACGACTGACGCCTTATGGCCGCTGTCTTCTCGATAAATGAACCGAGTATTTATCTTCATCTATTTGACATAGGAATATCATTAACAATAAATCCAAGTACGTTGTCTAATTAAAAATAGTATCTCCCTTTAGGGCCCCAGTAATTCAGCCTAAAAATATTTGGAAAAACGGAAATGCCATGAGCATGAAATCTCAATGTACTTTCTCAATAAGAAAAATCTCTCATCTCTACCTCAAACCGAGCTACGAATACCACACGCAGTTTGCAAGGATTCGACAAGGACCGAAAACGAAACCATTTAATCTGCAATCTAATCTTTCACTGTCAAGCAGCACGGGAACTTTTTAAAACTCTCAAGGTTCAAACGCGAGGAACATTCTTTTCCATCACTACCGCGGTGGGTCGGGATGACGATGTCAAGAACCTCTTTTTATGTCAGGCGGCGCTTGTGGAATAGTCAATTATTCGATTCTTGTACAGTACAACACGAACATTTCCACCTTATTATGGAGTGAGTCAATATGCTTTGGAAATGAAACAAAAACTTGCATTAGTATCACGAAATTCAAGCATCACACAACCGTACACACATATGCGTGTGTTTTCGCATATAGTCTCTCAGAAAATGCAAGCACTTTGCAATAGCATAATGCTGGATTAGGATAAAAGACCATAAATGGCCACCTCCGGCCATTTCATTCGTGTCCAAAGAAAACCACGTAATTGCACCACAATCCTTTAAAACCACTCCATTGTAATCTGGAACAGACTCTAAGGACGGTTAAAGAGACGGCAGGTAACCTTGCGGGACACCGTGAAGCAACGGTCGATTTGAAAAACTCAGCGGCAGCAGCAGCAGCAGCCCAGCCAGCCGTTAGCATTAAACTCTCCTCACTCAGCCTTTGAGGACGCCAGAACTTCCGGCAGCCATTTGGCACACCTGTTTGCTTTATCCGAAATTATTTCTGGCCTATTAAACATCTGCACAAATGCGATAAGTGTCTTTTCACATTTCGGGAGGAACGCCAGATGCTGGGTGAGGTTTCATCTGCTGTCAATCACGCTGCACGTGAATTCATTTACGCATCTGCACCCGGACGGAGGTGAGGGGAAAAAACAGACGTTAAGAAAGACCCAATCTTGACTCGGTATATCCAAGGCGTCTGTAATTATAGTCTGGAGAAAGGCCACACTATCCCGGGAACTGAGAAACGACAGCCTAGTCAAGTCGGGACTTAACGTGTCATTAATCAAAATCCTACAATCACAAGCGTACGAGGCAACAGGACATTCATATTATCCCTAGTTACGACACATCCACTGGACCTTGCAACATCCTACACCGATTCAAAGTCCACCTAGTCGTCATTTTTACACGCCCTCCATTTCCTGAGGGCACACCTATAATCCTACATTCCTGCCAAAATGCCTGAGATGTCTATCGGATGCGCTCACTGAGAAGTTATCTTTATACGAAGCTTGATGTGAATATAAACTATGAAAACGTAAGCGCAATAAAAGCAAAACAATACGTCCACATTACACAAACATACATACAATGTGTGCGCGCTCATACGCGAGAGAATTACGGAGAATCTCTACCCATACATCATTAACATCTCAGTCCTCTAGAAAGAACATGAATGACAGAGGCGAAATTGTAAATAAAAAAGAAATAAGCCATTCAACACTCCAGTGAGCAGCTATCACCCCTTCCTCCGAGACAATGAAGTAACGAACGTCATTCGTTTGACATTGTATGACTCATGTAATGTTCTTGTACAGGATTCGAATGATAATCACGAGGCTACATAAATGAAAATTCAGATAAGGGTACCTCCCCACCTCCTCCTATCAGTGCCCCATTTTAGCAGCCCCTCCCCCTCCCCCGTTACGAAATAGTACTCGCGTTGTTCACTGAGGAATCCAGCATTTTTTAAAGTAAAGATCTCCGATTCCGTTAATCTCCAATTTCTTTAATTTGTCCACTCTGAATGAAAACATTACAGACAGACGCTTGTTAAGGAAATGCTAGCAACATGCAATGCTAGTATAAATATATTCTTCATTTGAAAGAAATAGAAGTGATCAAAGTTGGGGCATACCCAAACTGAATGCATCCACCGGTCATTCGTTTTTACTTGTATGCTCTATTATAACTTCCCTTCGAGCATTATTCCTAAACCAAACCTCGTATCAGGCCCTCCTTCCCCACCTGCCTCTCCTAAGGCTAAAACTCATTTTCTTACCACCCACCCTTTGGACCTGCCAAATCTTCACCTCCAAAAACTCCTTCATTCACCTACAGCCAGTCGGGAAAAAGGCCTTTCCATAAATCCTATCCGTTGCAGCATGAAATTTGTTCCCTTATCAGAGAGTTATATCTCTTTAATCTCGTCCATATTAGCCAATATATGCCCCGCCCCTTTATCACAAACACCGGCTTCGGCCAAAGGAAAAAAAGAAAAAAAAACGTGCCGCATTCTTTTCTCGTGTTGGCCAACGCGTGCCCTTTTCATTCGCCATTCACTCTTATCCACAGCCCTTCTTTTACGCAGACACACGCACTATGTGCCCTCTCCTTCCTCCCTGTCACTTTTTTTTTCCTACATCCAAAACCGGCTAATAAATCATCCCCATTTGTAGCAATGTAATCACCAATAACAAATACAAATAGTAGAAAAATCTTTCTTGTTCTCGACATAACTGCACTTTACTGAGAGAGAGAGAGAGAGAGAGAGAGACTCGCCCCAGCCGCCCGCTCCCTCGACCTCAGCTGCCCTGGCATGATGGGAGAGGTGAAGGAGGAGAAAGAGAAGGAAGGGGATGTCGCAACACTATCAACCTGTGTGAGGCCGCATGTTGCAAGTTTCAGGTGAATGGCGAACAGGAATGCGGCTTTGGCTACGATGACGACCGCGACGTTTGCGACGTGGCAGCAGCGGCAGCAGCAACAGCAACAGCAGCAGCTTTGGCAGCGGCGGTGGTGATGATGGTCATGATGGAAGCAACCCGAAAGAAGGAGGCCGGCGTCTAACCTGCATATATGGAAGTCGATCAAGAAGGCCTCAAGACTCTTCACACCTCGCCCCGGCCTCCTCTCACTTCAACTCCGACGAAATGCAGACGTGGAGTCCTCGGCAAATTTACTTGATTCCTTCGCCAGTCACTGCCTCTCCCAGAAGGGATAAACCGAACGCCCCCTCGAGGACCCTGGGAATCAACACATACGAAACAAGAAGTCAAAAGTGAAAAAAAGGACCTGCAGTTTTCGTATACGCAGGGCCACTGGCATGTGACGGGGATGAGGGAGGGTGAGTGGGTGGGAGGGTGGGTTGAGGGATGGAGGGCTTTTTTATATGCGTAGACAGTACGATTCAAGGTCTCTCGTGTCACTGCACATACCAGAAGCTCATTGCATTGCAACAGCGTTTGGTCATACACCATTTCATTATACAAAAGGGACACGGATATTAGTATGCTCATTTTATAAGCAGCTTAAAAATGCTTCTCGAGTATATCTATTTCCCGTGTTGAATAAGAAGACAGCGCCTATTAATTCAAGGAGTGCGGTATTGGCATTGTTCAGTAGTAGATGGCTGGGCTCGCATCTGCAAGATCTGGAGTTCGATCCCGGTCTAGCCCAAATGCGAATGCCCACGGTACCAGCGTCTGGAAATTGAAGAAAGTGCATGGGACTTACAGCATCATCCCTAGAGACCTGTTCAGAACAAAAAGACCTTTTGGCGTCAACTCACAAAGGCGTAAAATAAATCGAGAATATGAAATGAAAGTCCTGGTCTCTTCTCAACTTCAATGGTGACAGCTATAGGACAAACTAAGACAGAAAGAAGAATGTGGAGGAAAAGGAACAACTTTCAGCATGTTAACAGCGATAGCCTTTATCTCCCCCCCCCACCCCGACCAACAACACACTGACCCCTTCCCCTGACCAATGGGCATCCTATGCCCAACTGCCAACCACCAACGACCTTTCCCTCAATGGCAGACAGCCTTGCCTGGGATTCTTGTAGCAGCTGCTCACTCGCAGTCAAGCCAACATAGTCTCCCTCGCTCCTTTTACATCTCACCGTAGCATCATGGACGTTCAGCTGCACTCACTGCACCTTCACAAATGATCGCCCTTTCTCTCGGCAAAAACATGAAAGCTCCAACTGAACGGTAGGAATAAATCGGCAGCTGCGCTGAATGAGAGAGGCAGAAAAATCTTTTTCCAGAAGTCGAGATCCCGGGACGTTGGTATGTCAATCGGATGCGATAAGGCAGTGGAACTCTCAACTGACATCGGTGGTGGGCCATTCATGCGTTATTTCGGTACTCACAACTTTGAGCATGGTCCTATTTGTTGTCAACATAATCATAACCATCAGTGAAAACTATGAAAATCGTATCGGTAACCACATATGGAGTTCGAACGGAAACTATATTGAACAAAGGTGCCACGTACCATTTGCAAGAGAACAAGATATGATAAATACGTCGATTACTTGCAAAGGATGTTATAAGCACAATAATCTGATGTCAGCAACCACAGACGGTATCCAGACTGTGTCAAGAGATTAAAAAACATATACTGTCAAGGCATTTTCTTGAAAGAAAAATAACAGCAATATGGATTTCTTCCGTAATCTTCGCAAAAACTACAAGGTCACAGAAAAAATGACTTACTCTAGCATAGAAATCAAATTAATCCCTCAATCTCTGAACGAAATTTAAATTTAGCGGACAAATGATTGTAAGCTGAATAGAGAATCTCGCTCAACTTACACGCAAAAGCGTTAGCGCGTTTTTATGATTACTCTGAATTAGAATGATTGCCTTGCTTACCTATAAAGATGACCTTTTTGAAAGACACTATAAAGATAACCTTTTTGAAAGACACAACTTTCGTGGAAAGAACAAAATCCATCGTTTCGGTTACCTGCTCAAAACCGAGAATAGATCTACTGCCGAAACAATCACTATAAAGCAGAGATTCCCAACAGTGAAAGACAAATGGTGTTCACCCTACTTTTGATATAACTTAGGTAAAAACTTTGCTTGCTAAAATGAGGAAAAAAAAAAAAAAAGACACGACATTGTGAAATCTCAATAAAGATTACATCATGTATTGCGCAGTACTGGCTATTCCCTCATATCCAATGTACCCCCTGAAGAGTACAAATGTACCACTGGGGGTACATGTACCCCTGGTTGGGAACCCCTGCTATAAAGGAAATCATTACTTCGCTATCCAGCTCTGCGGAGGCAGATTTTCCCTTGGAAAGGACACGGGTGCAAATCGCAAACACCCTCGGCTGGGATTGGACTCTGGATTTATGGTCACGGCGTCGGATGAGAGACAGAAAAATCTTTTTCCAGCAGCCTGATGAAATAGCAAGATGACAGCCTGACAAGCACATGCGTGCAACGGAGAAAGGATTTGAGATCAAGAGACTTCAATATCGCATTTGCATAACATGGATACGAGTTACGTGAGATCTGTACGATGGCACTGAGGAGGAGGAGGAGGAGAAGGAGCGTCTTACGCCTGTCACTGCAGCTCTAAGGAGTACAGTACGTGTTCACACTCAACGGCAGTTTTGTAAACAGTGTTACATACCGATAACTGTTTTTTTCTTTTTTGAAATGAAAAACATATGTATGTATGTGTGTATATATATGTATATATATGCATATTTATAAATAATCTATTATTTCTAATAATTTCCAAGGCCGTATCGAAATCAAATCCTCGCGATTTACAAATTTTTAGCCTTTTCAGTCCGATGGTGGCGTGCTGAATTTGTCAATGGAAGGATAAGAAAAAAAAAATGCACGAAGTGAAAAACGCTAAAATTTGAAACATATATAAAGGTTGTCATTTAGAGAAACATTCGGCGAAAAAACAAAACCGAATGGAAGTGGAAATTTCACACTAAGTAAGAATTTCACATAAAAGGCCCGAGAGCGACTGAGTAAGAATCGCTTAGTTTGAAGACTCGACGCAAAGGACAGGAATAGACAAATCAAGTCCTCGGTCACTTTACTCAAAGATCGATGTTAGGTTTTAATTTGGAGGCAAGATTTCATAATGAAGTCATAAATATGCAAATTAGACTGCCTCCTATAACAACAAATTGCTCGCCTACTGCTGAGAGACAGAGGGAGAGAGAGAGAGAGAGAATGTCAAATAGATGCTATATAATATTCATTAATATCCTGCGAACACACCGGAAACTTGAATGAACCGGACCTCTAGATAATGAACACACTATACGTGCACGCAAGGTCTTTCATTTACAGAGCCTTGCATGCCCGTATGGACTATGCATTTTAACCATTATATGCTCACATATGGGATGCGAAAAGACCATGGGCTAAGGATGGTTTTTGGGCATTCTGACCTTGGGAGAGAGAGAGAGAGAGAGAGAGAGAGAGAGAGAGAGAGAGAGAGAGAGAGAGAGAGAGAGAGAGAGAGAGAGAGAGAGACTTAATCATCAAATTCAAAGACGCTTATATTCCGTTAATCGAGAATTTTCCAAAATGAAAATATGCTGTTACAAGGGCGTATAAGCGTAATTATCCACAAGGAAGTACCCCTTTTTAAAGTCTATAAATCCTACATTATTTTACATCCCCGAGAGGTTTTGTTCCTTTTTCAAAATATCGTGTAATTCCGATCACTGAAGAGGCGCTAGTGTCTTTTTCCGGTGAAAGGCTTTGATGGGCTTTGTAAGGGTGTGGGAAAACGGTGTTAAAGGGGGAGGGGAGTGGGGAATTTTGAAATGGTGCTAAGGAAGGGCAGAGGGGGCTTGGGGGAGTTGGGGAGGAAGAGGTAGACCCCATCAACCACAGCATTCTTAAGGAGTCTCATCTGAATTCTATGAATGGGTCAGATGCACTTGCTCTTCTGACGCGGGATGCTGTTGACGTTGCGGCTTCTGCTGGAATGTTCCAGCGTCCCTTCCAAGGCCACGCGGGAGAGAGAGAGAGAGAGAGAGAGAGAGAGAGAGAGAGAGAGAGAGAGAGAGAGAGAGAGAGAGAGATTTACTGAAGCTGGAGGGCCCAGAGATGAAGGATCCATTACTGTTACGAAATTATGTTAATTCAAGCTTTAACATTAGTGGAGTTTCGAGTAGGAGGAGGGCGGGCGGAGAGGAATCCTCTTTTGGATAAAAACAAACACACGCCAAGTCTCTCTTCCTCTGTAAGTCCTCAACAAATGACTCTTATGATACTGAAAAAAAAAAAAAAAAAAACAGTGCAGTGTAGTGTAACAAGTAAAGGACGGTTCGGAAAGAGATAGGGATACGAAAAAAATCATTTACCCCGAGGGAAGATATTTATTACGCCATGGGAAGCCACAGGCGCTGACGGCTTCCAGTAGATTTCCGAGAAAGGAGGCGGCAGCAAGGAACGGGAGATTTTCTGGACCTTCTTCCTACTGTGTGAAGGCTGTCAGGTCCTCCGGAATTTGTCTGATTTTGGGCGAAGTAGGTTCAAAATAGAGATGGGAACTATTATTAAGTTTGGGTTTCCCTATCTTGAAATGAAGACAAGAAGGCAATTTACAAAAGAATATTAAGGAGGTTGGTAATAAAAAAATAAAAGAGAGAGAGAGAGAGAGAGAGAGAGAGAGAGAGAGAGAGAGAGAGAGAGAGAGAAGCATATACAGGTACCTGTAGAAATTTATAAGATACATAACTAGCAAGCCAGCGCCTAAAATAACATGCACTCAAGCACTTGATAAACGAACATATCACAAAACTAATTTCCAAAAAATTTCCGAAAAGCTCTTCATTGCCACACTGAATTCCCGCTTTCTAAATAATACTGAAAATCAAAATTTAATCAAAACACACCAAGGTACAAGAATAGAGAAAACTTCTACCCCTTTCCATTACGCGTCACTTTCTTATTCTTTCCAGTCACGATGCCAGGGACCCTTAAATAAATCAATCAATCTTACTCCTTTCAAGACCTCTGGTAGGAAGAAAATGAAAGGACAATCAGGGTATGTTACTAAAAAAAAAAAAAAAAACTTAAATGCGTATAAAAAAAAAAAAAATTAAACATGACTTAAATGCGTATCAGCAACTTTTCGTTTACTTCCATAACGCAGTCTTCCAAGAACAAACCAACTATTCAATGACGAAAAACTTTGAACAAGCATTCACCTACTTATTAAATGACCGAAGCTGACAGTTTTATTTATAAAGTAAATCCTTCCATCGACGCATACTGAACACAATTATTATTACTAAACTTATGAATTCGGTGGAATTTGATGTTTGGTAATACTATCAGCTATGGGACTTATGTCATTTTCACTTGCTGATCACATTAAACATACAACTGACCCAAAAAGAGAAATTCTTAACGGATACTCTAGCTTCGCATAAACACTTAGGCTGCTGAAGAGGGACTCTCACGCAGGTCGTAATTAAAAAAAAAATGTAATTTGAAAATGACAGTTGTCCGACTGAATCAGAGTTAAAACCTGTCGCCTTTCTGAGAATACCCTTCAGTTGAATAGCTACGCACATAAAACAGAACTCTATTTCCCGAAGGAATAAACTATACCCTGTTCTTAAAAGTCATTAAGGCGTAAATTGTAAAATATTACATTGTTAATACGAAAGTATGATATAAAAATTGTAGACGTTAAAAATAATTGCGAAATCGTAAACAAATCTAACATTTTATTCGCAAACTGATTCTTTTTAAACAAGGTTGCAACTACAAAAATCATCAAATCCAAATTTCATTTTATTGATAATCAAAATGGTTTTTTGAACTTACTATACTGAATGGGTGGATGATAATACCATTACTACGCCATATTACATAAGCATTTGAACACGATCATGTAAAAAATGAGGCTGATATTCCATACAAAATTGACTTTTGATTATTCGTGTTTTTTTTCCGCAGAAAAGGCCACGGCTTCAAAAACCGACTAAATTTCATACTTTTTTTTATACCGAGTATAATAGATATTTTTTTTTATACTAGTAACGCACAAATAAAACGTGCCTCTTCTTGTCATAAGCAACGCCATTATAATGATCATGAAAGCTGTCCTCCAGGGTGGGACAAAGGTTACATACGCAAATGGAAGGCGACGCCCCAGAAAATATAATGCGCACAGCTCTAGGCACGACTCCATCGAACTTGAAGCCTGTGACTGAAAGAAAGACGTCCGTTTTTCCTTCGGTTCTTCTTCACCTTCGGGAAAACACCTATACTGTATTTTCTGACATATCTCCAGAGAGTTCAACGGCCGCAGGGAAAGTCACATTTTGAAACTATTCAGGATACTTTAGCTAATGGTACCTCCTATCTTTACACACCTTGTTTGCCTTCGTCAGGAAATGAAAACTACGAGGTTCATTCAGAATGTCTTTCTCTGAGCTAGAATCATTGTGTTTACTTTGATTAGTGAATGAAGTGGAACATCAACAACAACAACAACAACAATAATAATAATAATAATAATAATAATAATAATAATAATAATAATAATAATTTCTGTAATTTATCACCGAAAACAACAAACGACTACATACATTCCCTGGAACACTGGTGGGGCACCAAAGTTCATAAAATACCTACTAGTAGAAAAACACACATGTCGTGATTCCGTTCACTATGAGGACATAAATGAAAAAGAGAATAATCTTAACAGCAGTGTAACAGAATAGGAAGAGACGGGGATACAGGAATAGTTTGGACGCCTTGCATACACCTCTCTCCTTCTCCCACATAATAAATAATACAATCCTACAAGGTAACTGAGCAAATATATATTTGCATATCCCACAAAAACAATAACAATTCTTACACTATCTCTTTTCGCATTTCCTAAGACAAGACGACTGGAGCACCATTAAGGGTAAAGGGAATCGATGTTAAAAAATGAAATGAAATAAAATACACGAAGAAAAATGAAAGAATCCAACCTCAAGCCGGTTCTGTTTTGGGAGTACAATAACAAAAGATTCTTAAGAAAACATAGGTACCATGAAATCTCTTAAACAATATGCATATATACAATTTGAAAACACTCGCCCAAGGAAACTCTTTCTTATACTGCACGACTACTTAAGCTTGAATACTACGAAGAACGGGACATAACCAAATGTAGTATCACACAGCATTTTCAAGGGATATAAGCGGTCTAGCCTATTGTACTCCATAAGTCATACTGCCCTCCGACTACGTATACACACTCACACGAGAGAGAGAGAGAGAGAGAGAGAGAGAGAGAGAGAGAGAGAGAGAGAGAGAATCAAACCATTAAGGTCAAACAGATCAGAGCCCAATTTGTAGCGCTGTCAAACATGACAGTCAGAGACTGTCTGCGAGAGTCGTCACACACAATGGCAATGGTTTTACTTACAGGGCCTTCTTATCAAACCATCCCCTGACATTTCCGTTCTCTCCCTCAAACGACCTGGCTCCCCCCCCCCCCCACCCCAAAAGGCGTAGTGCCTCTTGCGTAGTGCCTTACGTGACACCTACACGTGTGGCACCAATGAAACATTGCAAAAGAATAGGGAAAAATATTAAACCAGGGCATTTCTCTTTATCCACCAGTGGATATGACGTTCTCAGAACACTTTCAGTTTAGTTACACATACCGACTCCTTTAGTTCATGCACTCCCACGTACACAAACACGAATGTATATTCATTAATGCAGCCCAGACAAGTACGCATATAAAGATATAAAACCCTCAGCATAATTACGTATAATCAGAGTGAGCAGCTTTGAATTTAAGGAGTAAAAATATTAATTTCAAAATGACTTCAAGATGCTGTCTAATCAAAAACATACCAACTTTTATGATAAGTATGGTGTTAACAAAATGTGACGCTAAACTAACTTTTCCTATTGGAAACTGCGATATAACTCCAACTACAACAACAAAAACACCATCAGTGACCACACCAACAATCGTGATACTACCAAGTATCACAATCCTTAACAGAAACAATCCGCCGAAAAAGGGTGAGAAACTGTTTGGAGCTGACGCAAGGACGACGCAATGCCAGAGAGAGAGAGAGAGAGAGAGAGAGAGAGAGAGAGAGAGAGAGAGGCAGGCTGGAATCTGATGCCAAACTGTTGCATAAGTCTAAATGATACTATCGCGACAGGCAGAGAGGATCAACGCCATCCTCAACCGAACGTTTCTTCAACCAAACCGCATCAACCCCACAGACATCTGGATCCTAACCGAGTCATCGGTGTAAACCATAATTATATAAATGATGAAATAGAGACATAAATACAAATTCCCTATAAAATAGAACAGGTGCCATTACTATAAATTTCTTCATGCCAATATATTTTATAACAAATGCCTATCATAATAATTCGAAGCAGTGATGTACCGTGAACCTCATGGCTAATAATGTTATTAAAACTTTTACAAATAAAAGACACACACATACAAATATATATATATATATATATATATATATATATATATATATATATATATATGTATGTATGTATATATATATATATATATATATATATATATATATATATATATATATATATATATATATATATATATATATATATATATACTAGGGACACATGTAAAATTTACAACACCAAATCCATGGTATTACCAAGACTTTGAGGAGACCTGTTGATTGCACTAATCTACATCCACTCTGCAAGACACTAGCGATCGCCCTGTCATCTTTCTACGTAGAGCAAAAATACAAGATAAAATATATAACTTGTGATCAAGCCGAGCTGTCACGCCCTTGAACTAGCACTGCGTACGGCCCAAAATTTACATATTATGATGGGACTTGAGACAAAACATTCAATAAGTCAAGTCTGGAGCGACACAAAAGACCACCCTTTATCGCACACGCTTTATTGTAGTCTTTGAGAGCAAGATCCCACTTTTCCATTCCTTATTTGCTTCGTTTCTTACGGGCTTGGGATACATGACGGGCACTGGGATGCCCTTTCCGTCGGCCTTTGCATTAAAATGACATAAAATATATACAACCAGGAGAGTTGAATATACCTTAGTTTTACCAGACCACTGAGCTGATTAATAGCTCTCCTAGGGCTGGCCCGAAGGATTAGACTTATTTTACGTGGCTAAGAACCGACTGGTTACTTAGCAAGGGGACCTACAGCTTATTGTGGAATCCGAACCACATTATAGCGAGAAATGAATTTCTATCACCAGAAATAAATTCCTCTAACTCTTCATCAGCCGGCCGGGGGAATTGAACTCCGGCTCATCGAGTGACAGTCTGAAGCTCAACCGACTCAGCCAACGAAGGACTTACTACCGGGAGAGAAAAAAAAGAGGAGGAGGAGGAGGAGGAGGAGGAGGAGGAGGAGGAGGAGGGAGGGAGGAGGAGGAGGAGGAGGAGGGACATTCGAGTCGAAGAGTACAAAATGGTTCCTCAAGGACAGCCACAAGATCCAGGTAGGGACTACAAGATGCCCAGCACACCAGCGCACAGGTGCCATCGCCACCGCATTCCTTCCTCTTCAGCTGCACCCTCTGGAACATCCCTTCCCTTCTTTCCCAGTCTCAAATTCCAATCAAAGCCAAATTCGAGAGGCGTAGCGCATATTAAATACGCGTAAGTTTAAATGGTGAGGTGGGAAGGACACACACACAAAACTTTTACCATTTTTTTTTTTTACCTCGGCCAATTAAAGGTTTCAAAACGGCAACAAAAACAGTGTTGTTATTATTATTATTATTATTATTATTATTATTATTCACTGCTACTACATGTAATTTTCTTCAAAACCGACAAAGACGTACGAAACACCTCCATGGAAACAAACTCAGTCACAAGCAACCGTCCTAAAGGATCCGTTTTTAAACAGTGAAATACTCTGCGCGATGCCAGACAACGAAACGCAGCTCAAAATGACAAATTATCGCACATAACAAAACTCAATTCACAAACGAGGAACCGAAAACCAATTAATCAATAGAACCAACTATTACAGCATGCTGCAAAACCCACGGGAAATTGAACGTATAACAAACAATGCCCACGGGTGGTGCGTGAAGCTTAAAATAAAAAGTGAGTTGAGTAAAAATAGCATAAACTTAAAGCGGCAGAGCAGCTTAAAATATCTGGTGCCAAAGCAACTGCTACACTCAGTAACGACACATTGCTTTTCAACAAAACAATGAACTCGCTTAAGATTGCCTATACTCCATCCCCACCCCAACCCCTCCCCAACCACTGACTCCTATACAAGAAAATCTGAGATTACGATTGATTTGCGTGTTCATTACTCATGGGGAAAACATGGCCTGATCAATGCTCCTAGTGGATGTTTTTGTTTCAGTTTGTGCTGGTAAGAAGCGTGAGGAACCGCACTGAGAGGAAAGACTGTGAAAAAAAAAGGACCTGTTCATTTGCTAAAGGAGTGGGAATCATGTAAACATACCCGAGTGTTGGCGGTGAAGGACGCAGGGATCCTGCGGTTACGCCCTAAAAGGGCCGACTGACAGGCCTCCTGATGCCACTACCACTACTACTGCGTCATGAATAATCAATAGACCCCTCACTCTACTTAATAACTCCTACGGACATCCATCTGTCACTCTTCCACAGAGAGATTTCTTAGATATGCACTTTTCCCTAATGAGGCCTTCCACGCCACCCACAGTAAATTACACGACAATTCCATCTAACACTGCATCGTTACTGGAATATTTTGCGACATATTTTGGGTATCTCTTGTAAATCAGCGTTCTTTTAAACTCTACTGTGATAAAAAAAAAACAAAGGGGCATTAATTATCCGTGGGACTTCACAGAGTTCCCGCCAAAAAATTGTTGCGAGATTGTTTTTGACGGGAGAATGATTTGGTTCCCGCCAAAAAGTTATGGCGGGAGATTCTTCTTGACGGGAGAATGATTTGGTTCCCGCCAAAAAGTTATGGCGGGAGATTCTTCTTGACGGGAGAATGATTTGGTACGTTGCGTACTGCGTCGTCCTCAAGCATGGGCTAAGGAACTGCACTAGAGGGCTTGACGCAACCAGAAACACCGCAGTTACATACACCCACTTGACATTCAGAGAAGGTGATGCGCCCGAACAGCTGCAGCCAGGAGTAAGAAATATGAAACACTTACGCTCAATCATGACTGTCTAAAGCCTTTATATATTTTGCCTACACTGAAAGAAATAAAATGCTCTCGAAGTACAGTACGTACGTGGCAGGAATAAGAGCCTAATAAAAATAATGAATCACTCGCTCTTGAGAAATTTATCAGACCTATGATTTTTCCGACTTGAAAAGAAAACAAATGAAAATTTTGTTGGGACACTCACTCAAGGTTCATGAAATCCACTGCCTTCTGAGTTGGTATCTGGTTCTCAAGCGACTTCTGTGGGTCTCAGCCTGGGGTATGGGGCACAGCGCTAGACATCGGAATGTATGCACATGTTATTTGTGTACATAAATATGACTATACGCATTAGAAGTGACCCAACAAAGAACTACAAGGGATTTTAATCGTGCCATTCTTGTAGAACTATTGGTGAGCGAAGCCAAGTAGATGACTTTAAGACTAGCTCGTACCCTTCCTACTTCTGCGCCATCATCATTTGCAAATCACCAAGAGATACAATGTAGAACCACTGCATTTTTCATGTTGTAGCGAGTGAAAAGTTACTTTTCCATCCAATATGCTTTGCAGAAAGGGGTTGAGGTTCTTGACCTACAGGCGTAACGAGAACATCACAAATCGACTCAGGAAGGCCGGTTGCAGAATTAAGGACTTACTTCTGACTCACTTTCATACCCGCAAAGATGAATGAAGAGCCCACCTAAAAATGATGTCCTTCTTGATAATAACGAAGAAGAAAGTTTTAGTTACGCACCACCAATCACGAACTTAACACTTTCGAAATAAAGTCCTGCTGACAGAGGGCTTCACAAAATACGCGGGCAGTTCTCTGCGTATACCAGTGGCCAAGCCTCAAGGAACAAATTCGCTCTTGAAGACCACATGCCTCCGTCAGACCCTCCGGACAAAAAGGGTTGCGTGCGATCAAGGTGGGTACACGCAAGAGTTCTGTAGGCTCCGGACGAAATACAAAAACCATCATCATCATCATCATTCCTCTACATACCATACGAGTCCAGCAGAAGGGCTCCGACGACCATCTCTCATTGCAATCATCATTCCCGAAACAAGATCATCCAGCAGCGTTCTCATTATCTAAGGCCACTATACTCCCGTCGCAGAAGCCCCATCCCCCTCCCCAAAACCCACTGCTTACTAACGTAGTCCCTACGCCCAGTTTCCCTGGCCAAAAAATAAAACCGCCAATGGACACACCGCAAGACGAGAAATTCCAGAGATCGTCCTTGAATCTATATCCCCTTCATAAAAAACGCTAAAGAAAAAAAGTAGGAATGCAGAGGAGAGCTGACGCTACCACTTCATAAATAAAGTCTCTGCGATCCACGTACGACCGAACTTCGGCGAATAAAAAAACAGAAATGGGGGACGCCAGTATATCAGGTCATTTTTTCATAATTACAATGTTTAACGTGCGTGTTCATCAATACTAAAGTTAAGGAAGACACAATTTAGGGGTTTTTCTCGTGAAATGTACAGATGGATATAAAACAAATTGCCACTGACTCAGTTCAAATTCACTTGATTTCTCTTGCACACGAAGAGAGTGAGAAAAAAGGCAGTAGAGAGGATATATAAAGGAACTTCTTTCCCTAACAGTAGTGTAATAAAAAAATAAAATAAAATACAGATTAAAAATTCCATGAACAAAGAAAAAACGCCCGTCACTACATGACTGGCCGATATTCGATGTTTGAATTCTGAACCCGAGGTGGAAGGATATCAAATTCAATTATCTTGCAAAGAATAAGTACCTCTAGTTAATTGCTGAATGGCTTAAGAAAAGTGAAATTCAGCTCACAGACTGCAAAATACACATAATAACTATATGGTTTTTATATTATAACCTTCTCGTGTTAACATTAAATCCTGATACGGCTACGTAAAAATTTCCTCACCTGTCAAAATCTGATATTTTTACCGTTACGCCTTGTGAACTAGTATAATTCTTTTCCTGCGATTATGAATAGTTTCCGGACTATTTTTTCGGGGAACCATTGCACAAAAAACTGGAAATTCTTCCAACTTTATATTCCACCATGCGATTACTTTCAAGCTCATTCCTTGAAAATTCTCTTTTTAATTATTCAAGTCTTTAAGTGCAAATACGGCTTTGAGTCCTAAAAAGTCTCGGAACTCCTGCATTAAACACAAGATTTACCAAACAAAGATGAGAATTGTCCAACAAACCATTTTCGTCGCGCTGCTAATCGCTGGGTCGCTCGAACTTGGGGCTACTGAAGAACTGCACTGACAGCGATCGAGAGAGACGATTCTGAACGGGTTAATTTCGTGTTGTACCCACTACCTTCACAAACAGGAGGACGCTGCTGTTAAATGGCATCGGTGGAGCTGATGTTTGCCCTCCAATGCAACATAATTCGAAAACAGTGGTCCGTATGCCTTGATTCCGTAACAAAACAAAATTTGCGAGCTACTGCAAATTCTAACAACACTATCAGCACGCGTGGTGGAAACCTTGTTATCAGATTAAGCTGCCTTTTCGCCAGTATGGGCTGCCGCTCGAGCGGGCAGTCAGTAGAACTCGCTTGAACAAAGAGAATTGATTCAATACTACTACTACTAACAATAATGAACTGTTGTCATTTTTCCTTCTTCCGTAATTCTTGTAATCATCGCTCCCTTGGGGTTCATTTCCTTCCAATATGAAGTAAATAGCGAACGTTAGGCTGTTCGCCGAACCGGACTTGGGAATAAAGTGTCACTTACACAGAAGAACAAACTGAACAGATAGATAAAGGAAGCAAAAAGTATACAAGGATCAGAACATTCCAACCGTAAACTAATGAAGAAAACATACAAATGTAATTGTGTAATTGTGCGCGCACACAAATTATAAATAAATAAATTAACGTATATATATATATTACACATATATACATTTATATATATATATATATATATATATATATATATATATATATATATATATATATATATATATATATATATTCACCTAAAGAAACTAATAAAAGCTGCCGGCAGAAGAGTCTCAACAAAGTAACCATGTCTTTCACCTGAGCAACGTACTGGACTCCCCGCACACATTGCGCCACTCACCTCTATCTTGCATGCATTTCGGGACCTTCCTTTCCTAAACCTTTTACAACCTATGTCTCCTACACTCTCTAGTTTCTTTTACGATTCTTCCTCGAATAGCTTCTGAATTAGTTTTTTTTTCTTAATTAACCTATCATCCTTCATCCTTCCCACATTTCTGAGCTATCTCAAAACACCCCAATCCCTCTTTCACCCACGCTAAGCCTTTTTGCAACTTTCTCTACAGATCTTCATTTCTCACCCTCTTCATTCATCTTAGCAGCTTCAGTTTTTTTTCCATTTGTATTCAACACCCACACCGCTTTTCCAAAAAGGCGAGTTGACTCAACAATCCCTTCACGCGTTACTAGCATGGGTGCCACTAACGCTACAATACACTTCCAAATCCGCTGTACACACCCCGCTGCCTTCCTTGCTTCACCTATTATGTGACTCACCTCCTCATATGAATGTTCATTACTCCACTTCCCAGTTTCCCTTTACCTTCATAAACTTGATCTTGCGCACATCTAATTTCACCTGTCTTCTGCTGCAAACAATTTCAAGTTCTTAGTTTCTGCAGTTCTTCCTCAATGTCCCAAATCAGAGCTGTATCACTTGCAGAAGTCTGGCATTGCCCCCTCCACTCACGACTCATTCACTGTTGTTTCTCTGAGTTCTCCCATTATTTCATCAACAAAGATATTCAACAGGTATGGAAGCATAATATAGCCTTGTCTCACATCCACCCTTACCTTAGAGCAGTCACTCCCTTCTTCATATTCTGATGCACGTTTCCCCTCCACCGGCAACACTTTAAATCGCCCTCAATAAAAACTGCCCTTTTAAACCGTACATCCTCAACACCTAACGCACAGCAAATCCACTGATTCTGTCTTGTGCTTTTTCTCAAACGCATTACTGAACTCTTTCATCACAAACACGAGGCCCATAAAAATTTTTCCTTGTCTAAACCCGAACTGTTCTTCCCCGACAATATCGCCATGTATATATGTATGTATGAGTGTGTGGATTAAAACAAGTAAAATCAACTCACAACATACACTAAATCCTCAAGGACGCCAATACCTGAGCCACACATACCTGAAAAGAAAACGGGGAGAAAGTTAAACTTTCAATAAAGAAACTATATTAAAAAAAAATAATAAATCGACAAAGCAATCACTCAGCACAAACCTGAAATTGCGATACGAATTCACGAAGCTGACACGGCTCTAACTGATAGCGGCAGTAACTTCGTATCAACTAACTGCGCATGCTCTTTAGTATTACCAAAACCCATAAATGGTAATGAAAAAGGGGAAATCCCCACCTGTCGGCGAGCAAGGAAGACAGAAGCACCTGAAGAGCAAATATCCGCTGTATTTTAGGGTTTATTTCAGGTGCTATCTCCTAACTTCCTCCCGACACAGGAAAAGATTAGGCTACCTGCAAAGCTAATCAGCAGGTGTCCTTACACGAGACGCTGAACACTCTTCAAGTAATATCGCTCTTGTGGAAAACAGTGATTTAATTCATAGAATTTCCAAAGATGGATAAACTACTACTACTACTACTACTACTACGATGATAATGATGATGATGATGATGATCGCAGAGAAAAGGGTAAAATACTATTAAAGAATTCCACTACACAGTCAATCGTATTTCCATGAGCAACGACACAGTTTTCACCGACGCTTCTAATTATGCAAAATTTAAAGGGAGCGTTACCTAAATAAAAAAAAAAAATGCCACTTGGTGAAGCACCGAAAGAAATACTAATTACATTATTAAAAACTAGAATTTCATTACTATTTTTTTTTCTTCTTTAGGAATCAATGGGTAAGACTTAAACCGAGTTAACACCTGGAAGGAAAATAGCTACAATTTCCAACATTCTCCAATATTTATTCTGCTGCGAAGCACTGATTCCATTTCATCAGCATCCTACTATTAAGGAAAGTCTTCGCGAAGTACACGAAAGTGTACTGCACAGATATATCTAAACTCCGTATAATATAATCTCACATCGAGAGAGAGAGAGAGAGAGAGAGAGAGAGAGAGAGAGAGAGAGAGAGAGAGAGAGAGAGAGAGAGAGAGATTTATAACTAAACTTGTTAACTCCAAGACTAAGGCCATAAACACGTCACGATTTACGAGGATAAACAACTTGATGCACCGCGATGATCCCGAACGAACGAACACAACATCAATCCCAACGATAATAGCGCAATTAAATGCAAAGAGGTCGGACTTGACCAAGAACACTCCCCCTCAAGATATTCCAATATGAGATCACTACTATATATTTATATGCAAAAACAACAACAAGAGCAACAACTAATGCTATAACACGGGCAACTTGTAAATTTTTTTTTTTAAATTTTTGATGGGTTGAGGACAACACACATATACTCATACAAGCTATTTTTCCTTTCAAAGCAGAATATTCATGTAAACATATTACAATTATAAGGTCTTCTCGTAGTAAATAGAGTATACAACTTTCAAAAGTAAATAAGACATTCATAGTTCTCTATAACATTTTCACTTGAAACTACACATTTTGGACAGCCGATGACCCTCTTTGAAACCCAGTACAGAAGGCGCTTAAACGTTTGAGAATTTGTCTACACTTTCCTGATTATAATTCATCCCGAGCTCAAAATGAACCCTTACACCACTCACATTGAAAGAACCCAGCGTACCTAAGTTTTTGCACAACAGACAAGCAACTTACACATAGCACGAATAAACGATTTTCTGAGGTGATTAAGAACTTTAATTCTTCCTCAGGAATATATCATCGGGATGACAAGTGCTTCAACCACGAAGTGGTGAGAGAGAGAGAGAGAGAGAGAGAGAGAGAGAGAGAGAGAGAGAGAGAGAGAGAGAGAGAGAGAGATTAAAAGCAATTTAATTACAGCACACTGAAGAATGATGGAATAAAACACCAATTTATAAAATGGACTAAAGGAGCTAAAAAAAAAAGGCTCACAAAAAAATCTGAAATGTCATTTTACAACTGCAAATTAGGACCATATTTACCACATCTCAAAAGGTCTGAACAACAGAGACGGAGGTAGAGAATCTTACAAAATGGCCTATGGACACCAAAGTGACAGACAGACAAGGAAATTTTACAAACTGGTCTCCAAACTCAGAGAGAGAGAGAGAGAGAGAGAGAGAGAGAGAGAGAGAGAGAGAGCCACATACTCCAAGACAAACCTAACAGAATTACCACTTTCGCAATGCTAAGGAAAATCCAATCAAGGGATCTAGAGAGGATGATCTCGAGCACCTGGTCAAAAGAAGGGCGGGGCTCAAATGTCCTGATACAGGTGGGGCCGCCTTGGGGCCAAGTGTGGCTATAAGAGAAGATCAAGACCAGGGGATTACTAGAAATGAAACAAGGGGAGGGAGGGAGGGAGGGGGGGAATGGAGTAGTCGGAAGAGGGAAAATGATGATAGAGGTGGATAAAATGAAAAGCATGAAGCAACTGGTAGAGGAATACGGAGGACTTAAGTGAATGTAATGGGATATTCGGGAAAGGAAGGGAGGAGAGAGTGTATGGGGGCGGGGGTTAGGACAAGGATGATCCAAGGAGACAGGAATCCAAGAAAATAAAGATTATATAAGCAGTTTAGCCCATCGCGGATGAATCCAAAATGGAGCGACCGATCCAATTTGGGGAGGCAATCGACCATTCATTGCTCACTTCCTCCGTCTCTATACGCTGCTCGGCAAAACCAGTTCTGGGCAGTCTCTGCATCATCCACTTACTCATTCCAGAGCAGGGGCGAGCGTGGTCTGGATTCAAGAGGCTCTTGAAATTGAATTTCCTGGATGTTTTATCTGGAGACTTGTGACGGTCGTATCGGCTCTCTCACAACATTTGATGACTAAATCTGTTTGTAAAAATGGTTGCTGTGGCCTTCCAGTATGTTTGGGGTGTCAGCACGCAGAAATATATATCCAAACGTTGAACAAAAACTTATATATATATATATCTGATCGCAACAAAATGCATGAAAATAAATGAATAAATAGTTACCATTTATTACGTCGCAAATGGCAGTCTGGACAACCCACTTCTCCCGCGCAACATTCAAAACTGGTCGGAGTTACCAATGCGACACCAACGCAACACCTACACGGGCTTTTGTTAAAAAAAAAAAATCTCTTCACAAAACACGAAAGCCATTCTATTTTTTCTGTTTCTTATTATTCTTACTCGAATGTTTAATATTTTTTAGCGTTCGTTCTTTAAATAAAATCTACATAATTGACATTTATCATAGCGGATTATCTGTATGCGAATGGAGATATGCCAGTTACCATAACACTGAAGATAAATTTGTGTTTACGCCCAAGGAGTATCACTCGAGGTCTAGTTTCTCATATTCAAGGTTTTGCAAATTATGGGTTCTTGTGTCCGAACACTTGCACATTATAAAAGAAACCGAATAATAAAAAAATAATAAACATAAATACAATGAAAACTACTTACACTAAAATATGATCAACACGCATACATAGGTTACATGTGTAACATTAAATTCTTTTGCAATGACAGATACTAAGTACTGTGGTATAGTAACTGGAAAATTTGCTTGTGTCTACACATGAAATCTGATCCATTTATCTAAAGTCACATATTACAGAAAGTTTATGAGAATCAACAACCGAAATGAGAATGTTAAGAACTGTGAGAGAGAGAGAGAGAGAGAGAGAGAGAGAGAGAGAGAGAGAGAGAGAGAGAAGAATGTCAACAAATACAGAATCATCATCCGAACAAGAGGATACACGTGAACACGGCAATTACCATACGGGGACTATCGGAAAATCAGCCACGGAGTTCTCTAGAAAACAAACCCTCGTCTACGCCTACACGAAAACACGAGAGGGCGGAATGCGTCGAGCGTCTGATCTTACGCAAACAACTACGCCAGCGCCCAAAGGATCGTCACCAGAGATGAGCTTGGGCGAGGTGACCGAACAAGCGCCCATGAATGACGTCAAGGCGGCATCCATTACGTAAATAAGAAGAAGACCGCTAATAACCGCAGTGGAGGTAGAGGAGAAATACCAAGTGCGTCTTTTTTCTTTTTTTTTTTTTTTGGTACTATAAAAAGATTGCGGTAGCATTTTCGAGAATTTTATAAAACAAGTTTCCTGAGCGTACAAATTTTATTTTTTCTCATAAACTAGTTATATTATCTTGAATATTCATATAATAACACTCTAACTTTCTTAAATACATGTAAATCTAAGTCTAAATGTTCTAGAATCTTTAACATGAACCAATCTGTAAACCCTAGTTAAAATGTCCGAGAATCTTCATTCTGAACCAATCTGTAAATCCTAGTTAAAATGTCCTAGAATCTTCATTCTGAACCAATCTGTAAATCGTAGTTAAAATGTTCCAGAATTTTCATTCTGAACCAATCTGTATATAAATCCTAGTTAAAATGTCCTAGACTCTTCATTCTGAACCAATCTGTAGATCCAAGTAAAAATGTCCCAGAATCTTCATTCTGAACCAATCTGTAAATCCTAGTTAAAATGTTCTAGAATCTTCATTCTGAACCAATCTGTAAATCGTAGTTAAAATGTTCCAGAATCTTCCTTCTGAACCAATCCGTAAATCCTAGTTAAAATGTCCTAGAATCTTCATTCTGAACCAATCTGTAAATCGTAGTTAAAATGTTCCAGAATCTTCCTTCTGAACCAATCCGTAAATCGTAGTTAAAATGTCCCAGAATCTTCCTTCTGAACCAACCAATATTTGTTTAAAATGTTCCACACAACCAAATGTTCCGACTGAATGTGAAGCACCAAAGCAACAAATGACGTTGCAGAGACGACGCACCTCCCTCCCGTCAGGTTTGGTAATGGGCCAGCGCGGGACCCACCTGTTTATGCTGATGAGGGCATGGAATTTTCAAAATGATTATTCACCGGCACCACCTTATCAGCAGCTGCATTCCACTCCTGCTGCGTCGACGAAGGCTCTTGCGCAATGTACGCTAAATCAGCCCCTCCCCCGTGGAAGATACCGCCTACAGTGCGCCTTGCGTAGCACACTGAAAAAAGAACCAATGGTTTTAAGTGGCGTCTCTTGGTTGTCCACCTTCTTTAACTTTAGCAAGTTTCAATACTCAACGCATCACATTTAAGACCGAATCCCTGCGTCTGGAAATGACTGGTGATTTCGGGTGACTATGTCATAATAACAATAATGTTGAATAACATAACATCAAAATAAACCCTTTCCACACAAAAATCTACCCCATACAACCCCACTCCATACAACAATATCGTATACCCATTCTCAAAGGACAGAATTTCTTCCGAAGCTGAGGCAAGCATAGATGCCCATCTCAGACTCTGTAACTACAATACGAGAGTTGAGGGCTGAAAAACTTTCCTGTTGGAAAAAACACAAAATAAGCAGATTTCGATATTCTATGGATAAACTCGTCATCTTCCGTACCCCAATATGAAAAGTTAAGAACATCTGTAGAAAAACTTTTTAACTACGAACCAATCTATGAAGGAAACTCCTCTTACTTCCAGGTAAGGTAAGGCAACAAACCTTGCACAATGGCGAATACTTCCATAATATCCAACGATCCCATAAAAAAAACAATCAATAATCTGTTACAATGCTGTTAAGTGGACAGGGGTTCTTGAGGTTCCTCTCTCTCTCTCTCTCTCTCTCTCTCTCTCTCTCTCTCTCTCTCTCTCTCCACTATGCCCTAGCAGAACACTGAAAAATACATTATCATATCTGAGGCATACACGAAAATAGTTACATACCACGGAGTGAAAATTACTAACGTTTTCTAATACAAAAATATATAAAAATCATAAAAAACTAATTTGAATACTTTTAGGTCAATTCAATGAGCATGTAACACTTTGAGATGGGAGGAAAAAAAATCTGCAACGAAAGAATCATGAGAAACTAATGTACCAATACAACAATCTTCACTGAAGGACAGATGAATGAAAAGGTGTAAGGTGCGTAAGCAATGGGCAATGGATAAAAGTGAAATAAAGCGCATGCGCAGAGGCACGGGTCGGAAGGGTGAGTGAAAGGGTGTGAGTGACCAACGGGTAAAGGTCCTGGTAAAGGTCATTCAGGGAAGGAATAGCTAAGTTGCTTCTACTGCTACAGCTGCTTTTCAACAAATACCCTTCTCATTGCAAGACTGGGGTCCCCCCCCTCGCCCCTCTCTCTCTCTCTCTCTCTCTCTCTCTCTCTCTCTGAAAAAATAAAAACTCATGGGCATAACAATGTTTTTCACTTTGCCCAGATACATAAATACATCTAAATACTCAATATAGGCGTAGTTTTTTCCCACATCTCTCGTACGAGAGAGAGAGAGAGAGAGAGAGAGAGAGAGAGAGAGAGAGAGAGAGAGAGAGAGAGAGAGAGAGAGAGAGAATAATACCCTTAACAATTTGAAAAGGCTTACGGCAGCCATTGCTACGGAATTTGGGCCATTGACAACCAGTACGGTTAAACCTACCAGTTTCTCGTAGCTTGTTATAAACGCACGAGGCTAAGGAATACGACAGCTGTCAAGACTGACGTCTGGAGTTTCTCTCAAGCTGCGTTGCCATAAATTCATACCAAACAACGGCCAGGTCTCCTGGAGCATTGGCAACGAACTAGAATTGAACAACAGTGATTGAATTCTTTCCATTCCGCAAGCCTACTTTTCAAAACAAGCTTGCTGAATTTCAAAACACGAAATGCTGCAGCTGTCGAACGGGATATGGCACTTTTATTCACACACACACACACACACACACACACACACACACACATATATATATATATATATATATATATATATATATTTCTTAACGACAGGAGGAATCACAGGCATGCATTTAAGCTTTCAATCTTATTGGAAATGGATTTCATGTACATACATACATACATGCACACACATATATAAAATCTTATCCATTTTGCATGTAAGTTGTTTCAAATAAGGAAAAAAAATCTACTTGAACAACATAAAAATTGTGAAAATGGCCAAAGCGACCTTCAATTTTAGAGATGAAATTATAAAAAAAAAATAAATAAATAAACAATAGTGGAACGTGTCTGCCGTTCCTTGCAAACCTTTCACCGCCGAAAATATCTGATTTGCTAATAATCAACAAGCTGCATTTAAAAAATTAATCGGACCTCAATCACACCAAAATGAAATGTGCATCCTTTAGACCACGTGAAATGACCAATACAGAATTTATGAAAACAAATTAATAAATACAAATTATACTGATGCGGAAACATTGTGCTAGCTGATAAATGAAAATAAGAGAAGCGACTGAGAATAAGACAATCTAAAAGAAATCTTTTAACGATAAACTCTCACAATAAAACCGCAAACAACATACAATATAGCCATGAGCAAGCGTGTTAGAGATACATGTCGCAAGATATGGATATCAACATGTTTACCTGCGAGGAAAATAACAGCGACAGATTTTCAACACTGTACATATATTTCCAGCCTTAGAACGCTATTTCTTTCAAAAGACCCGAAGTGACAGGCTCAACCGTTCAGCTATTTTTTCCCAGGTGTTGCTGCGTAAAAGGTAAGCACATGACGTGTCAAGAGCCGCAGGCGTAAGCACTGCAATATCCACTTTTAAAAAAATCCAGCTGGTATTTTCGTTGCTTCCGCGACATAACTGGGTGGTGGTTTGACAAATATAGAAAGAGCTGACTCCTCCAGAAGTCAGGAGCTCTCAGAGGCAAAGCTACACACGCTGAATTATGTTATCTCAGCAAAAAATCTTCATTGAAAAGCAGAATGAACAAATGAATTTTTCACTTAAAGTTTTACAACCCTAGATAATTCTATTAAAACTGTATAAAATGACCAAGTTAACCCTAGGTCACGTGCATAGAAAATACGGTGTTCGAAATCTGCACATGAACACGGACATCACATTTTCATTGATCGTTGATTTGTTCACCGAAGAGAGGTCGAAATTCGGGATGGCCAAATCATATGAAATCGTGCAGGGGACTGTGATTTAAAAAATCAATTTCCGAAACACAAATTGTACCCCGCCAACCTGTACCCGCAGGCAAGGTCAAATGCTATGCCCTTCGAGGGCCTTATACGCACCAACGATGCAAATCCAGAAGCAATCGATCAATTACAATCACCATCGTCGTACGGAAAATCAAAATCAAATTTGAGTTGACACTGCGACGCGCTATCTTCTCAACGCGGAATGAAAGCGTTATTATAAGTTAAGTCAGAGGAAAACTCGAGAGAAAACCCAGACATAAACCACTAAAATAATGCGATGCTATACAAAACGAGGCATTAAATCTACGGCAAATAACCACCGGAATTCAAGAGCCACGGCAGAAAAAATTATGTGGAGACAGACAATGGTTCAGAAAGAGAGGCATAAAGGAAACAAACGAGTATTCTATTAAAGCTGCGACGCAAGAATTAATGTTGGATAAGGTGATGGAACTGGCAATATACACAGGACAAGAGTAGGCCTATTTCGTACATCACTCCAGTCACTAATAATATAAATCTTGAATTCCTGTCTTTCAAGCAAGATTTTAAACAATAAAACAACGTTAATATAGGGGAAATCACTTATAAATTATTAAAACAATCCATATACATATATATATATATATACTGTATATATATGTATTGTATGTAAGTATGTATGTGTGTATATAAAAATATATATGTATATATATACAGTATTATATATATATATATATATACTGTATATATATATATATATATATATATATATATATATATATATATACATATATATATATATATGCATAAGATTATCTAAAGTTCTCTCTCCCAATTTCTATTTCAACCGAAGGCGCCACAGCCCTAAAGAAGTAACTTGCTCTTAAGAGTTCGAAGAGGGAGAATGACTCCTCCACACGTCGCAGCTGGACGTAACAGGCCTTTGATGACAAGAGGCCTAGAGGTTCCCCCTTACCATTTTTTTGTTTACTTAAATACACAGGCCTACATGAAGACCACGTTAATTACACACAAAAAAGCCGAGAAGAATAGAAGACAAAAGAAATTAGCTCATTAACACCAAAGCAAAACTAACGATCAAGAGGGATGTCGTGGAAAGAAAGATGAATTTGTACCGACAGCTTTAAAAAAAGATAAAAAAACTTGCAATTCATTCTTTTCAGTCGCATTTCTCAAGGCAACAGACTGAAAAATATCACCTGCGTTCAACTAAACGTGAATATACGAGTAAAGTCGAGGGTAAAAGAATGGATTGACTAAGTCTATAGATGATGAGCTGTCATAATAAAGAATGTTACAATACGTCTGAAGCTTATCGATAAAAATCTCCTGCCCCTTTCAAGAAATAAGCAATAATGAAGAGTCAGGCTGAGCTTAGAATAGTAGGCAATTTACCTGGCAGCCGTTAATGATCATTAAATTACAAATCCTGCTCATAAGTTCATAAATAAAGCAGCGGCGAGTTCAGAGACGGATGTAACTACAACAGGAGCAGCCAGATCTTGCATTCTGCATCATGCCAAGGTTATACGAAAATTAAAATCAAAAGCAGGAATAACGAAGTCATTTTAATCATGGAGAAGGAAGCCACGCAATTTTCTAACTGGAAGTTCATCTTTAAGTGGAATGAGAATGGAACTAAGTATAAAACAAAAAACATACAATTTAATTTTTATGTTACATCGTGCCTAAGCTGGATGGATCAACAGAGGCCCCCCTTACTAAAAAAAAAAAAAAAAAAAAAAAAAAATTTCAGTAGCTAAGTTCTCATCAAGGCAACTAATTATAAAAATGAAAATCTGAGAAAAATACTTCCACGACTGAAAAAATCTGAGAATAATATTTTCACAATTAAAACAAATCTGAGAGAAAGACTTTCACAATTCACAAATCTCAGATAAATAAAGAGCTGCGCCAAAATCATGGCGAAGAATATATTACATGCTACACGACACTCATTCAACTTGAATTATTAATACAAATCTTACCAAATATGTTAGAGGCTTTTCCACCAAACGTTATCCCAAAAGGACCCAAAACTAGCACGAATGAAACCAACCTTCCCAGTTAAACTAACTCCAGTACTTCCAGCACGGCGCCTAAATACCCACGCACACTAACATCTCTAGATTCTGCAACCATCATTTTCTTAAACAGTTCATCAACTCCTGAGTTCACGGAGAATCAGTTCGCATTCCAATACGCACACTCACAGACACACATCACAGGTAAGATCCATTCACCTGTTCATCTAGAGGCAATCTACCTCCACGTCTATCAGCCTAGAGCGTTGTTATTTTAGTCGGGTGTGGAACATGGCTAAACGTCATCAGTAGGATAGCACAAGCGCTATCTGCGTGAGCACGCCTGCACGTGGAGGTTTAATGAATTGCGAGTGTCGGTCTAGCTTTCCATCCGTGAATCTGTTGGTATTTGAAAAAGGCGACTTCCTGTCATAAACAGCGGCTTATTATAGACTTATACATACATATATACATATATATATATACATATCAGTGAAACAAGGATGGTTTAGATATGTTTATTATACATCATCTCTTCACCAACGAGACAGCCAATAAATGAGCATGATGGGGTTGGCTCTAGATTTCTTTCTTCAAACAAATTATGCAGAAGTCAAGGAAGGAGTCCATCAGAATGACAGTATAAAGGAAGAAACACGCGTTAACTGATGGTGTTGGTAATGACAGATGAAAATACTAGAACGAAGAAGATCCACAGATGATGACAATAGCACTAACGATGATAACGCAAAGGTAATTCTAATAGCCACAATGCCCTCTTAACTTCACCGAATTCTTCGCGCTTTTTGGGGCATTGTGGCTACTAGAATTACATACGTGTCTGGTAAAAGTGACCAGTAGATTCTACATAACACAAACGTTGAAGATGTAATACAGTTGGTGCCCTGCGTAGCATAGAATATTTCTTCAGCCATAACAGCAGAAAACTGCATTTTTTCACAAGTTCTAAAAGATGACGGCATACCACGGCACGACTCATCTATGCCGACAAGCTTGCGAGAATTTAATGCCCTCCAAGCAAATATTCAAGACACCACTGCACTGGTAACTAACATTCTCTGCAACGAACCAGATATTATTAAGCAATGCAACGCCTCAGTTCCGCAAGAATATATATCAATATTATCTTCGAAGTGCAGTCGACGCAGATCAGGAAATATTGTATCTGCCAAACCAATTTGACATAAATCAGACAAACTCACCTACCATCAATCATGGGACTACTTTTGACATACAAACAACTCGAAACAAATCAGTTAAGTATGTCTAACAAACTGAGTCGACAAAAATCAAGAGAACAACATCGCTGACAAATTAACTAGAAACAACACAATAAGCGGATTTCCCGATACAAGGACTCGATGCAACACAAGTAACGCTATATCTGGCATCTGACATTTCTAACGAACTGACTCGACAGAAATCGCGGGAGTTTTTCTTACAAATTTTCTCCACATAAAACCTAGGATAGAATTCCTGACTAATCGCCAACGCAAACATCAGAAGGTATTGAGGAGAAACTGAGAATACAAATCATGGGACAATTTTTGACAAATATACCCGACAGTAATCACGCGGAATTCATTTTCACAAATGATCCGATATAAATCAAGAGGCTGCATTTCTGAAAAATTTGATGGATGCAAATTAGAAGGCACCCTTTTTTTTAAAAGGTCTATATTTTTAGCATTATACACACACACATATACATGTATGTATGTATGTATCAAAGAAAATTTGATCCTCAAAGCAATTAGCATAACACATACAAAGTATTCCTAACAAGCTTTACCCAAAACAAATAAGCACAAAATATGCTTATCAAGTTAAATCTTTAATTCTTTATCAACATGGCTTGGGTACGAATCCTGCATAATTGTTAAGCCGGTTTTCTGCGTAACATCTTTTATACATAAAGTAAATTTCCAAAGCCATATCCGGGGGACAGAGGATTGTAGACCCAAAATGATTTCAATACGAATATAAACAGTTACCAGCTATTGTTCCTTTTCGGGGAAAACCATTCGCTGAATTTCCATTCTTTTGTATTACTAAAAGAGAATAACTTTCCATCATGAGCAATTGTATTTTTTTTTCTCCATATTCAGAAATCCCCCCTCTCTCTCTCTCTCTCTCTCTCTCTCTCTCTCTCTCTCTCTCTCTCTCTCTCTTCCCATAAAGACACACTAACCGGTCACATGAATACGAGTCTCCAGTAATAAACATTAGAGTCAAATAACTTGGACTAATAAGCGCTGTAGTTCAGCGAGTTCAACTTCTCTTTCAGAGAACGGATTCCTCACGGTTATCTACACAATACCTAAACAAGCTGGCTTAATGAAAGTGACACTAAGCCGGAATTATAAGGAAAATGCACGTTACAGCCCAGTAAGAGAGAGAGAGAGAGAGAGAGAGAGAGAGAGAGAGAGAGAGAGAGAGAGAGAGACTTATCTCTGCACGCGTGAATACACATGACATCGTTAGACTTACTTTATACATACTGTAGACTTTCTGACACATCTTTATAACTGCAAATTAAGACGAGTTTTCGTTACCGCTATACAGTACTGGTCTTACAATTCATTCCTGAACGTCCAAAGAGAATTTGAAGCTAGCCAGAGGAAGAGAGCTTTCGTTTGAGAGTGAGCAAGATGGTCTGCTGCGTTGGGAGAGTGTATAGGAAGAGGTGTGTGTGTGTGTGTGTGTGTGTGTGTGTGTGTGTGTGTGTGTGTGTGTGTGTGTGTGTGTGTGTGTGTGTGTGATCCGGCAGACATCATTAAAGAGTAATGAACAGCAAATAAGGTTCCGAGGAGCAAGTCACTGTCCCATTGTCCGTGAGTGTGGTTTACGAGCTGTCAGGATCCTGACGAATTCACCCCCCCCCCCTGCCCTTTCTCTATATGTCAAGTACCTGCATCCACTATATTGAAAACCACTTTGGCCTTCATACCCACCTGGGTATCTCCTATTTAATATGATAGTAATTAAAAAAAAAGTAACAGCAACAATGAGCAATCAAACAGAGAGATAATTCTTTTAACCAAAGTTAAACATAACTAAGGCTACACTCACTCAGCTAGAACTCCACCTATTCAAGAAAAGTGAATGGGAAGAGACAAGTTTTCTGTGTGTGTGAAAGTATGCATAAATGGCACATTCACGCTGAAAAGAACTTGCATGCCATATATGCACTAGTCTGCTGCTTGCGAAGTATCTAGCAACGCACTCGGATATGGTGAGCTACACTGGACTACCCCTGGGCAAGCATTTGTTACTTCTGGGGTTTAACCCGGCTGTCAGCTATGCTGCCCTTCTGGGCGACAAACACCAATCCACAAACTCGTTCTTCCGTTCTTGTAAACTGACGATTCATGAGAGGCCACTGAAACGTTAGCATAAATAATTCCTGTGACATGCATACAAGTTCAAACATTATATAAAGATCTTAGCTATTCTTATTATGTTTATTCTTTCAGTTTGTAGTAGCTTACAACATGAAAGGGACTTTTTCCCGGTCTTGCCTTTTACTCCGTGAAGATATTCTACGGGGTTCTAATGGACTTGCCATGACGCTTTTGACTTGTTCCATGACAACAACATAACATGGATTCTTTCTGTGGGTAATACCGATAGTCTCTCTAGGTCTAGGGTAATGAACTAGACATTTACTCAGACCGCCGTTCAGCCTCTCTCAAAAATTTCCACAAGTTAAGCGTGTAGAACAGGGTATTTCCAAAGGAAAACATACCGAAGCAATGATATTAATAATGCTACTAATCATATCTCCGAAATATAATAATGGTCACTACAAACTACAGTCCATAAATGTTTGAAAGTTCAACAGAATTTCAGTAATACTGACAGGCTGTGGCGGTAAATGAAGCCTTGAAACTACTGATCCAAACTACGTAGCACTTCTGTCGTAACATGATACGAGTGAGAGGAAGAGTGCGTATCCATATAAAATGTAACTTCTAAGTATAACTGCATACATAAGCAGACGCGATTGAATATGTTTTTATTACAAATGTCATATAACAGTACCAATAACATTGAAGCGGAATTACCTACACTGTGACAAACGGATTCTAGATGAAGATTCTAACTTAATCTTCGTGTCTTTACATTGCAATCGACTTTCAGCAAGTGCGATATTGCCACCAAATATTTACTACAGAGTTCACTAACTCAGGACGGAGTACGACTTATTGCAAAATGGGGTTACCCTTGTCGATAACAACGCCATTCAACAAACACATTTGTACTCGACTTATCAGGGGTCAGGCGGAGTTACGAGTACAAACAAACTTGAATAATTCATCTTGTGAATTCATCACTTCCTGAACTCTTGGGTCTCGGATGCTTCATTATTAATCCATCAACGGATCCCGACACAGAATCAAGTGTTCAAGGTTACATATTTTTTTAACCTTATAATTTTACTTGGATGCAAGAGCAAAAAATTGTCCGGAAAAACGCACACACACAAACACTGTTTGAAGGCGTTTGAGATGATAGGACAAAGTGTATATGGGGCATGCCCCCCCCCCCAAAAACTCACTCCCTAAAAATGACAAAACTAGTTCTTGAGGAGAATCCGTATTCTTATAAAAATATGGGTGTTATTTCTTCGAAAGAACAAACCAATTACAACGAAACAGTATAGAACATACCTTCACACTAACCATTACCTTAAACCCCTCTTCAAGAGGAAACCATTACGTACCATCATCATAAAAACGTTAACTGTGCGTTATGTTTTAAGATCGACTTTGACCATTTCCACTGTACTCTTATCTACTTTGCCTTCCATTATCCTTGAAAAGGAAGAGCCCCGTGCCCGCCCCCCAACCCCCCCGGCCAATGGCAGAATAGTGTAGGGGCAGAGAGAGAGAGAGAGAGAGAGAGAGAGAGAGAGAGAGAGAGAGAGAGAGAGAGAGAGAGAGAGAGAGAGAGACTGGGCACAAGTGTTTGGATTACCGTAAGCCTAACTAGCTCCGACCGAAAATAAGGGGACCCACTGGGACGTAAGTCAATACGTGACCTGAATCGTAGGAGAAACGGAAAATGCACACCAATAAGAACGGTCCGAAACAAAGAGATTACTCAGCGCGCCAATCTAAGGAGGAAAGAGACTGCCCATGAACAAATCACAATTCAGAACGATCAAATATCGTGAAAATAGGAAAACTATTATTCTTGTATTCGGCGACTTCAAAAAAAAAATCCGGAAGCCGCGAACGTAGGTTGTATTTTCGTCACATCCAATTCCTGAAGAGGAACGCTGCAGATATTGAAGACGCACATGCAATAACATAAACTTCGCGGTAATAACAATAATTACACCATTAATGATAGTGATCACAGCGACGGAGAGCAGGATATGCATTCTTCTTCGCCTGCAGCCTCTTGCTCATTAATTGTTACGTAACATTCCACACAAATGATTCCTTCTCTGTCATTATGGTAATGACACCATACCACAAGAGTTGGTCACAGGGGAGAGAAAGGGAAAGGGGGTTGGGGTACTGCCCATGGGCATATTATGGGCAAAATGAGAGAGTGAGTGACAGAGGAGGGAGCAATTCTCAATAGAGTTTACATCAGTAGGGCAAGAAGAAGCCGAACGCATTAAAATCGAATCATGTAGTGAGTGTAATGGGAAAGATGCGACTGTGTTATTGTAAAACCGCGTTGCTGTGAATAAAGCAAAAACTGCTGATTAAGCAAAAATTTCTGATTCCAGTATTTGTCTGAAGGTTCCTCAGGCCTCACTGACTCACTGCTATTCAAACCAACTCCTAACCCTCCCCTCCCCCCACCCTCCCACCCCGCAAGTCTTCAACTTCTGATAAATGGTATGTGGAAGATTTAAAAAAAAATAATCAGTAATGTCAGTAATATAAGATGTGAAGAAGGGAAAAGTTGATAACAGCATATCAGAAAACCAAAGGACTTCAAAATAACATTTCTGGAGAGAGAGAGAGAGAGAGAGAGAGAGAGAGAGAGAGAGAGAGAGAGAGAGAGAGAGAGGCATCACTGAGGAATTCTGGCCGTCGCTAGTGTGTTGGTCACTGCTGACAGGGCCAGTGGCAGTCAACGACAGGAAAATGACGTCTGGTTCTAAAAACCAACAGCGTGTTGGGGAAAATACTCCGTCAGCGTCCTTCTGGGAATTAAATGCTGACTGTAACTTGAAAACGTGCTTAGAGAGCTTTAAAGCCGCTGAACGCATGCAGCCGAGGAGTCAAATGACCTCTGATTTCACAGACATAATCCAAGATACGATTTAGGTGCCTTCAGCACTACAGAGAGAGAGAGAGAGAGAGAGAGAGAGAGAGCTTATTCTGTGTAATTTACATATATGGATGTCTTCAACACGGAAATTTGCAAATTTATTACAAAGTATAAAAACATACTTGCATAAATTTCACACAATTTGAAATCCAAGAAAAGAAATAGTCAGTGTATAAAACCTCTTTTAATCACCTCCATATATGAATTAATCAGGGCGTAAACTCCCTTTTTCAATTAGCTTCACAAAAACACTGCTGAAATCTATGGACAACAAAGTGAATCAATACTGTTTTGAACTCACAATGAACTCATAGTGAACATGAGCCTATAAATACACATTCGGAAACACGCCAGAGAATTGAGTCGCCGCCATATTTTTAGGTCTTTGATAAGAAGTACAATCTAGATCTTGGGTTCAGTAATGAGCAATTTAATATGCCATGAAAATCAGGATTTCATCAGAATAAACTTACTACTGCAGTTGTTATGCAGCATCAAATGTTTGTTAAGGAACAACAATGTTTCCACGTTCTCCGTATTCGACTGAATGGGGCCGTTTCTACTTGACACATGGCAGCCCCACTTACGTAACTCTCTCTCTCTCTCTCTCTCTCTCTCTCTCTCTCTCTCTCTCTCTCTCTCTCTCTCTCTCTCTCATATAAACATCACAATGTCACTGGCGAGGTTACATAATCCTACGTAAATACTTTCAGAACCATCCTGTCGCCTACTTCTAGTAAGTGCTTCATAGTAACAAAATGCATGCTAATTTACATACATAAAATGCACATTGTTTGGGCAGCCGTCATTCGGCTTGGATCTTGGATTCATGCTAACATTCACTTGAAAAGGAAAAAGCATATGAATGATTGCAAAATGAATGACTTAACAGAAAAAAAAAAAATCATAAGCTAACTGTCTCTTATAACAGTTTCTTTATTTATCTACTACAAAGCATTATTTGTTAAGAAATAAGCAAAATGTGGCGTATCGACCTGAGGGCGCTCTTTCAACCCATAAACACAGCCATGAACGAAACAAAACAAAACACGTTAGCCAACCTGCGTCTCAGACCCTTGAAGAATATTATTTTTCCTCTCCCTCTGTGATCGTAATTTAGGTCTGCAGTAAAGCTCACATTACCTAAGAAATAACAAGTCAAAATCTAATACGATATCGTATTCTTTTGGTATTTTTCAGGTGTTCATCCAAAGTAGGTTGATTACACTTGCTCTTTTCATACTTGTAAAAACAACGTGATTTTACCCTACTTTACTCGTTTTGTAATGAAGCGTATTTATGAAAAATGGAGTAAAATTGATACGATTAATGACTATTACTTTAAGCCTGTTACTTTCATAATTTTCTGGCTTTTTGTTTCATAACCATCGGAGTTAGAATAATATTAACTTTAGACATCTTATTACATACCGACGTTGGACATTTGTGGTAAGAAAGAACATCATCCAAAGAAAACTAGATTGTGTTGTAGTCTTCTCACAAAAAAAATGCAGAGACATCCCCACAGCATTCTTGTCCTTTTGGTAAACGCCACCCTTAAAAGGTGCGGTAAGGTCACCTCAGACCCTCGCTTCACCTTACACAAATTTCACTCTCATTCCAGTTCTTGTTTCCCCCGCTAGGCCCCAGGGATACGTAAGAGGTCAAACTGCTGTTTAACAAGTTACACACTGTTTGCCAAGTGACCTGACCGCATGCCCACAGGGCATGTGCTGCCCACATCCCTTAAAACATTTAACAATGGTATGTGGGGAGACTACGCTGTAATCTATTTTTTCTTTAGATGATGTTCTTTCACTGCACAAATGTTAAACGTCGGTAGATAGTGAGACGTTAAAGGGTGGTATTAATCCTGCTCTGATGATGAATAACAAAAAAGTAACAAAAACGAAAAAGTAACACGGTTTAAATAATGGATTCATTACTCATGCAAAATTTCATTGCATTTTTAAGAGTCAAGTTACAATTCGAAATTAAATTTTAAAAATTAAGTAAAATCGCATTACTTTTGCAGGTATGAAAAGAACTGTAATCATCCAACTCTGGATGGAAATCCCTGAAAATATCAACAATTTACCCAACATTAATTCACGCCTTCAGAATACGATACCATATTCTAATTTCACTTTTCATTTATTTGGGCGATGTGAGCTACACTGCAGACCTAGAGTTAGATTACAGAGGGACAGAAAAATAGCTCTCAAGGATCAGACACAGATTTAGGGGCTTCTTGTAAACTGGGGTAAAAAAAGTTGCATAAAAAATCAGGTTTCGCAAAGAATTCTCTCACGTGCAACATAAATAAGGTTGGTTAAATAAATTTAAAAAAAATATAGCACAATAATCTGAGTGCCAATGACAAGCAAATGATGCATATCACATATATAATAGTTAATGCAAGCAAACATGCATCGATTTTCATGCATGTGTACATCGACATTGCGACATATGAGCTCTATGACTTTGAGGTGGGGCAAAATAAAAATTAAATATACCGATCTCTACAATTTCATTTATAAAATAACAATATCTCTTCCAGGAACATCTCTGACCGTAAACAAATTATGAGGAAAATAAAACAACAAAATAGGCTGTTGGAATACCATCTTTTTTGCACTACCAACATGCTTCGCATTACGGAAAATCTTCAGCGGAGTTCTTTTTCAGTATCCTCACGTGATGTGTGCCAGCTTTCAACTGAGGGAGGGAGAAACAGAAATTTAGGGTACGACGTAAACTATTAAACCTGAAACTAACTTAAGTATGGTCAATTTTGGGGGGGTTGATACCAACTCGGTAGATTGCAAGAACACGAGGGAAAAACCGGCAAACGAATCCTGCATTGTGTTTCCAACAGCACCACCAAGGATAACATCAACACTAGGACGAAAATGGAGAAATTCTTAGCGTCCGTGCGTGTGCAGCAAAACACGGTATTGCCATCATGAGCAATCACAAAGTCGAATTTGTAGTCAGCGATCGCCTTCATCTCGGACCTTGGGCCATTTCCTGATAAGCATGGATATGCTCAGAGAGAGAGAGAGAGAGAGAGAGAGAGAGAGAGAGAGAGAGAGAGAGAGAGAGAGAGCAGTAAACATTCACAGCTGTGAAAACAAACGAAACATGGTTAAAATCCTTCAGAGAAAGGGGGCCTGTGGCGAAGATAAAACTCTCGCCTAAGCATAAGAAAAAGTCAAATGCCAATGAAAAACCGATCTTACGCACGAATACAGCATGAAATTTAAAAAATAACGTACATGCACTACGCCCCAAAGTGTAAATATTTACTGACAAGCCGCAATACAAATTTTGGACTGTAGGCAAAACACATAAGTCCACAAAAAAGTCATGCCGTCAAAATCTTAGCAAAACGCCAGAGATGAGACGGACCGCAAAACACACAGACAGATAAACAGAGGCGAGACCCTAGGCTGGTGGCGTGGAAAGGCAGACAACGACAGCATATGCCATAATAAGCAGAGGTGGGCAGGAATGGACTTGGAACGCGGAGTTGTACATGAATGGGACGATGGAGCCGTGATGCTCAACAGGAAGCGACGAAACACACCTGGGGATTATATGACAAAAATAGCTAAATAAAAGCATATTTTCACTTGAAGAATCTTTACATCCCTCTTTCTCTTTTATTTTCCTGAACGGAAGGTGCGAAGCAAAGAAGCAGAGCTCGGGAATTGGGTGTTGAGAAGACAGACAGTGTGGATGGACGGGAGGCAAAGGTATTCAGCCTGTCCAGCCACATTAATTCGAAGCCAAGGAGACAAAGGCAGTCATATGAATGCCAAACATCCCCCAAAAGCCTTGGGCGAAGGCTAGTAACACTCAACCCCTCCCCTCCCCCGCCCCGACCCCCACCCCCCACCAACACCCAACCGAAAAGCCAAAAACAAACACCCGTTATGAAGAACAGATCTGCGTCAAGCATCCTAACTTCTTCATAATAATCTCAAGCATAAAGGGACAGACATATTATGTAACTCTTCGCTTCCACAAAGACATGACCGCAATGAAAAAGTTCATTCGGATATTCTTGAAAAATTAAGCACACTAAAACAGTGAGGGTACGCAAGCGCTGGGGCCAGATGAGGCCATTTCAGAAGCCCATTTACGGGTGTGTTTAGTAGTCGTTCAGGCTTAATCAGGACCACAAGGAACGAAGACGAAATTCATTAAGAAAACATTTTATGTGTCAGGTGGAGCACTTAGGGATGGAAGTTGCCCGTTTTAACTTCACCAGAAAGGAAGTCGCCAGCTGTGATTTTGACATACAAGGAGGAGGAGGAGGAGGAGGGGGAAGAGGAAGAAGGAGGGAGAGAGAGAGAGAGAGAGAGAGAGAGAGAGAGAGAGAGAGAGAGAGAGAGTACACTTGAGTTGCTCAATACCATAAATCTTTGAGTAACAGCAGACGAACCGCAGTCAACCCTATACAAGTTATGGAAAGTTTTCTTTATTGGGTTATGATTAATCCTGTATCATTTTAAATAAAAAAAAATCCCGATATACTTTCTTATTCACTCAAATTCGAGGGGAGCGGAGTACTTTTACAAAAGCATGAAAGTTACAAATCTCAGTTCTAAACCAGCAGAATGGCTTCAAGCTAAAGATAAACTTGGCTGCCACAAAGTCGGTTCATTAAATAGAAATACGAATCATAAGTACAGATATTTAGGTGAACGACATTTCCAGCGTTCCTGGGAATTTCTGCACCCTCTCAGAGGCTGAAAGTTACAACCAAACATAATTCAGCTATTCACAAATTCCTATGGAGGAAGAGATCCACAAACGTTGTTCTTTTCTGAGCACATGAACGGTCATAATATCCCCATCCACTATGGTGATGAATTCGGAAGAACTGGTCATTATGTGGGTACGATGAGTATGTTTATTGCTAAGACCTCTTTTATTAGAATACTGGTGCAAAGTAGTCACGTCTTACTTCTTTAGCTAGCTGTAACTTGGAATGCCCATGAGAGGATTATGTGTCCAATCTGAGTAGAATAGTGAGACAACGCAAAATAGGTCCCTACCATACGGTATAATAAAAACTTTTTGACACATTGTGTACTCAACCTACAAGGTGAGGCGTGATGAATAATAAACAAATTCGTCTTCAAAATGAAATATTCATTGACACAAAGTCATCCTAATAATCATATATTGCGCGGTTGACGAGAGAGAGAGAGAGAGAGAGAGAGAGAGAGAGAGAGAGAGAGAGAGAGAGAGAGAGCAGGCACGGGGTAGTAGTAACACGAGATTCAGAAGCAAGCTTAAAATACACTTTCCTTGCTTCGTGTTCCACCATTAATGTTCCCTGAAAGAAGCATAAATGAAATGCTCTTGAACGCAAATTATAGCGAAGAGGGGGTCAAGGAGAGGCAACGCTTTAATGTGGGGGGGGGGAACTGTGATCATTTTCTTTTGCACTCAACTAAGCGGAGCAACTGCACCTACGTGCTGGGGTCAGTGGAATCCTCTCTTAATTATAGGAAGAAGCGGAATTTAAAAGATGCATCTAACTAGACAACAAGTCGTGCTCATCATCAGCTACTCAAAAAGCAGTGGTATTTGCAAAAGGTGTAAAAATATATAACTACACTGCAATAGCCATCGGCATCTCCATACATCAATAAATAAGCCAACAGATTCTTTCCAAATAAACGGGAACCCACCAGCAATTCCATAAATCCCTTCCACCAGCAATTCCATAAATCCCTCCGTCTCCCGTCAGAAACGGAATAGGTGTAATTTCCCCAAGACGTCAACGGAACAGAGCAATTAATTCCGAAGGTTTTTTCATTCATTCATTCCGTAACACCAACCTTGAACTTCCAGCCCATGTCATTTCAAGTACCATTCTCATCACCGAGTCTTTGTTCATGATGTATGAGTTGCTATCAACCTAAAGAGACTAATTTTGCTTTCTTGTGAATGAGACGCCAAAATTACTTATCAAATAACTCAATTAGGGTAGATTTGCCACATTACTGAGTAACTTATTGTTGCGATGGGATATTTTTACAAAGAAAAACCTAAAATTGAATAACGAGATCCCAGAACAGCATAATTTAATTTACCAGATTTGCTTTCACGCGCATCATAATTGCATTAAATCTTCACCTCTAAATTCTTGTAAATTCACTGTAGCATTGCTGAATACTACCAAATTTTAATTACGGAAAAATATACAATACAAACACATAACATTACAAATAACTGCAAGGCTTTTCACTCCACGATTATTTGTTGCAAAAATTTCCGGTATAAACCGTTCCGGAACTTTCAATTATATTTACATCTGCGACTTTACTTACAGCGTATAATCAATTAGACGTTAGTCATTGTGAACGGAATGGCGTGGAACAAGCATTCACAAAACCTTCAAGTTTCAGCGCTTGTAATATGTGGTCGAACACCCTGCTTGTTTTGAAACATTGCCTAAAAGTTTTACACACATGCACATACACAAAAGTGTTGAGTGAAGATAGACAAATCGACTCTAGAGTGCTTCGTTGCCCAAACAAAATGACCACCACACCTTTCAATACCAAATTGCTAATATATTTTCACATTCATTCCGATATGAGGAATTAGGATGAATGTTTTAAACTCCCAACTTCCTGGATTCTATAAAATAGTGAATTAGATTCGAGCTTCAGTTCTGTTTCAGCTACGCGGTAATCGTTGTTAAGATAACAAAAGAGGTATTACAATTAAGGAAATATTACAATTAAGGATATAAACTACCAGAGTTCCAGCAACCTTGCCGCTGGTGTAGATATGCGGAATCCGTTCACGCGTGACAAGAGCAAGCTGTACACGCGACGACACACTTGCCGTCTTAACAATCGAAACGAAAATAGTTTTTGATAGTATTAGATGAGTGATGAGGGAAGGACTAGGGGTACCAGCACTGGGGTATCGGGTAAATTCCTCCATACACATACTTTATTTCAACCCCCTCCCCACTGCATCCCCTCTCTTACGGTACCCCCTTCACCACAGTATCCCCTGCTTGGATCCCCACGACAGCAGTACAAAACCCGCATCTAGCCCATCTCAATACCTCCTAAGAGAATGCTCTGACATTCTTTCCTTTATTGTCTGGGGCTATGATATCGAATTGCCCCGCCTACAGGCGCCCCTTACCAAACGCCGTTCCTGACCTCGAGACCCACTCCAAAAACAGTTGCTTATGTTCTTGACAGGTGTTGAACATTGACATGCAAAGAAATGTTACGTAAAATTCCGAACGGTGTTTTCTCAGAATCTAAAGAAGTAGTTCAAGAAAAAGAAGATGAAGAAGGAAAGAAAGGGGAGTTTCAAATAAGAATCATAATTAGAAAATGAAATAAAAGGACGAGCAATAACTCCGCAAACACGGATTTAGCGATTTCCTTCCCGCTCACTTTAAATAAATTCCTCTATAAAAACTGTCATCAAGTATATTAGATGTCATAATTCCAAATGTAAAAAAACCGCCTGAAAACTATTGAAGAAAGCTAATTCCGCTAATAATATTTATATTTATTTGTCCAAAGACAAACTGAACGTACTTCATTCAGTAGCGCATTGTGCAGTTTCATGCGGTAGAAGATTAATGTCACTTTCCAAATCGTGGGACTTGAAGCCATGAAACTTTCTGGAGTCCAGCGTATGATTGAGTGCTGTGAGATATCATACCTATTCAAAACCAAAAGATATAGATCAAATCTATCACGTTCTACAAATTCGAGATGTGCACTACCTTCCAAGTTTCACCACAATCCTTGACAAGGTGGTTATTTTTTCTGCACTCGCTAGAATTTTATCTGACTCACTAGAACTTGATCACTCGCAAACTCTGATGTGTAAACCGTATCATCGTGCATATTAATCCATATAAATTCATCGGTACACAGTGATAAGAAAAACTTGGCTCAGAACTCTTTTGAACTAGACCTGACTCAGCAAATCAGGTTCCAGTCGAACCTGATATATTGATCTTCCTGGGCATTTAACAAAGTAACTGAATTCATACAACCTTCGTGAGGGCCACGACGAGGTAAGCGCTCAACCTACCGAAGAAAATCGTTCTACAAGACTCTCTCTCTCTCTCTCTCTCTCTCTCTCTCTCTCTCTCTCTCTCTCTCTCTCTCTCTCTCTCTCTCTCTCTTCCCATCCCAGAGGCCTGCCTCGTATCATTTCCCTTCACTGATTGCTGTGGGAGCAAACTGTCTCCGCCAATAGTCTTCCAGACCTTCTTATTGTTATTTTTGCCATTAGACTCCATCGTTCAGTTAGCCTCAAAAACAGAAAACGAGCCTCTCATACATTCTCATATAACTCTCCGTTCACAAACACACACCTTAGATAGAACGTTTTCTCAGTAGCCTTTTGCTTAGATTTTTAAACAATCTGAAATGATTAAACATTAGTGATTCCACCGGATCTCTCAACCTCCCTTTATATATATATTTATGTATATATATATATATATATATATATATATATATATATATATATATATATATATATATATTATAAATATAACTATAAATATATTTATATATATACATATATATATATATATATATATATATATATATATATATATATATATATATATATATCATATATACATATATATGGGTGTGATTAATATGCACAATGAAAGGGTTTATATATTAGAGTTTGCGAGTGCAAATGACAAAACGAGGAATGTTAACCATATTATGATCACGTTCTAGTGAGTGCAGATTATATATATATATATATATATATATATATATATATATATATATATATATATACACGTGTGTGTGTGTTTATCGTCAAAATATACATTCTAAATAAATCATTAAACAGATGCACCTCTCCTTACACACGCGCAACAGACATCACATCGAAGCTACTGACAACAAAATGAACAACAACTCATTCACCAACTTTTGTCGGAACGTTTTTTTTTTTTTTTTTTTTTTTTTTTATTTCAGACCTTACAACGATACCTGAGGACTTTCATTCCTCCATTATGTTCCAACAGTCGATTCTATCAAGTCAAAAGTCCACAGAATAAGAAAAAGTATACCTTAGTTTAACCAGACCACTGAGCTGGTTAACAGCTCTCCTAGAGAGGGCTGGCCTGAAGGATTAGATTTATTTTACGTGGCTAAGGACCAAACGGTTACCTAACAACGGGACCTACAGCTTATTGCGGAATCCGAACCACATTATGACGAGAAATGAATTTCTATCACCAGAAATAAATTCCTCTAATTCTTCACTGGCCGCTCGGAGAGTCGAACGCTGGGCCAGCAGCGTGATAGCCGAATGCTCTACCCACCCTACCGATGAAGAATAAGAATAAGAATGATATGCGTAACATTATTATACACCCGGGTGGTAAAATAATATTTTTCAGTGGCACAAACTACTTCTTTGACCTTCACTGAAAATGAAGTAGTCTGCCCCAACAACGTCTACCATACCAAGAACCTATTTTTCCGGGAAATATGAGGACATTAAAGGTCCGGGACTAAGTTCATAAAGAACGCGGAAAACTCCTTACCTCCCCTATTTGATGACACTGCCAGCCTGCCCAAACCCAAAAGGCTATTAGATAAAAGAGCTCTTCGCTGGGCGAGTCGGTAGAGCTGTGGACTGGCACTCGCCAGGCCCGAGTTCGAGTCTCCGGCCGGCTGATGAAGAGTTAGAGAAATTTATTTCTGGTGACAGAAATTCATCTCTCGCTATAATGTGGTTCGGATTCCACAATAAGTTTTAGGTCCCGTTGCTGAGTAACCAATTGGTTCTTAGCCACGTAAAATAAGTCTAATCCTTCGGGCCAGCCCTAGGAGAGCTGTTAATCAGCTCAGTGGTCTGGTAAAACTGAGGTACACTTAACTTATTAGATAAAGGATATTGACGACACTCGGCTCAGGCAGTCTAATACTCCCTCCGTTACGAGGAGACAAATTTAACAGTCCTTTTGTTGTTAACATAAGCAAAATTAACTTCTGGTGTTAATCATGAAGGATACGCTGCCTTCAGGGTTTAAGTACTCAGTGATGGCGATAAAAAATGAGCGTAAACACACACTGAGAGAGAGGGAGAGAATCATCAAATGAATAAAAACAAATGACAGTCCTCAAAAGCCAGGAAGCGTACCCTCACCCCGCGACAACAGATGGCGTAAGGCACATCGAACTGTCCCGACGGGGTGCCCCAGCGTTGTCCCAAAAGGGAAAGAATTCGGAGGAGCCCCTGCCAACATTAAATCGCTCTGCAATAACACAGTTAAGGCCAAAATGAAATTCTGATGACGGGAGGCGCAGCTAAGGAAACCCAGTTGGCGAACTCCGAGCTCGTTTCGGCTTGAGACGGCGACAGCTGTGTTTTCCTTTTCCTAAAAGAAATGTTTTTGTTCCTTCCTTAAAGTCTTCCTCTCGCGCGTTATGCCTGGCATTCCCTGAGCGCGCTGGCCTTCCAATGCGAAAAATCACGGGCGCGTATTCCCAGTGGTGCCTCGTCGTGGCCATTTGCAACACAAGCTGGCTACTAAACAAAACGATCAACTAGATCCGTGTTCAGTCGAAATACGAAATCCAGGCAGATATTATATTTCAAACCCTATGATTCCCCTGAACTCTGTGAGATGGGTTGACAATGACAAGGTTTATATAATACACTGTACAAACCAAGGCGGTAGAGTAAATCCAAAGGAATAAAGCTATATATATATATATATATATATATATATATATATATATATATATATATATATATATATATATATATATTAAAAGTACCAGCACACAGATATAAATACAGGTGGACTACGTCTGCTCACTGTACGGATACTTGATAATGTGGACTGTTTGTCCAAGAGAGCTTGTAACTTTTTCTGAATAAATACTCCATTAGATACCATCCAGTTTGAATGAGGTCCTTTTAGTAGTATATATTTGTGTGTGTGTGTGACTGTGTTTGTGCGTGTTAGTAACATAAACTTAGAACTGCTAAGGAATTAGCACGCTGTTACATACGTTCAACAATGGCGTTTCACGAGTGAAGGGCCTTCGTGTTCAGGAAGTACGCATACACACACACATATATATACATATAAATATATGTACACACATATACATACATATATATATATATATATATATATATATATATATATATATATATATATATATATAGAGAGAGAGAGAGAGAGAGAGAGAGAGAGAGAGAGAGAGAGAGAGAGAGAGAGAGAGAGAGAGAGAGTAATTGAATGATAAATCATATCCGTTCCACTTTCACTCTTGTAACTCTTTCTGCCAATGAAAAGATGAGGAACAATCCACATATAACTCGAATTTTATTTCCCTCTGATTCCATTCAGAAAATATCCAAGGAGTGTCAAAAGAATCATGACTAACCCTGTTCTCTCGATACGACCAAATTATCAAGTAAACGATGCTGACAAAAAAGATGGATAAATAAAAACGGCGCAAACTAAACACCACTGGCCCTTTGTGGCGTACAGGTAGGCTTATTATAGCTTCATTTTCCTACAAGGTCAACATCCACATAATCAGGGTAGGCTATTAACCAACACTGGATGAAGAAGGCCTAGTTTTAAATTGACGACATTAATCTCGGAAGCTTAACACAGCTGGCATGACACGGTGGCATCTCGTCTTACAACTTGCAATTACTTAAACATATCTTTCACACTCATGTTTGCGAATAACAGCTTATCAAAAGGGCTTGGGAACGCTGGCCCCGGTGTAGACATAGGCCTACTCCTTCTTCGGAAAGGCGAAACGAGCGGGGAAGCAGGATGGTGTGAGAGTGGGGGGGGGAAAAATTATGGGGATGGGGGAGCAGGTGGATGAGGATGGAGAGGAAGAGCCCGAGGAGACAAAAGGATTGTAGCAAAGGTGACCGAGAATGACCTTCCTCTCGTGCAAGAGCCTTCCTGGTCATCTTCATCTCCAGCAGTCTGCGCCAAAACACTTTCACTTCTACGCCTAGACTTATAACGACCAGCGGCCCACGGACTTCGGAGCTACTACAGCCACAAGCCATATATCTTGTCCTTCTACCCAGGATGAATAGAGACGTCTATTTTCATATGATAAGGGGAGAATCACAACAAAAAAAATGGTCCGTGAAAAAAATAAATAGTTCCAGGAAAGGAATTCCATTCTTCTCCTGCCTATATGAACAAATCACACGAGCAAGTATACTGCGCATGCAACCTTAAGAAACTCATACCCCACCATTACCCTTAATTAGACACCTACCTTCCGCACCTTCTATCACTTGCCAACTGCGTTCTTTTCCAGCGCTCATTTACACCATTCCAGTAAACCCTGGCGGTAATAGGCTCTCTGGTTTAAAGCGCTTCCGCTAACAGGCTGCAACCTTCACCCCTTTTAAACCGCAAGAGCCTCCTATAGACCATCCTGAACACACATTAAACAAAAACTCCAGCTACCAAAGCCATCTGTTTTCCGTGCCTTGGATGTTACCTCGTCAGGTGGTTCTGACTGTAGACCCTATCTTAATCCTGATTTCTTAATTAATTAACATCGTTGAAACGGTTAATAACTGATTAAGAAAAATTAAGGGTGCAATGATATTCCACCACCGAAACAAAAATCACTTTTATCATCTACGATGTTGATTATCATCATATCACAAACTTTCATGATCTAAAACTTGTATAGTCTGGAAAACATTTTTGATCACTTAAAATGACAGACTTTAGCGGTGAAAAAAAAAATAAGTATACTACATACTTCGAATCTTGACTCATTGACGTGAAAAATTAAAACGTCACTCATAGGAAATCAACAAAATACTACGATTTTCAAATTTAATCATCATAACAAGAGGATCCTTTTCGTTTGCTGGTCTTCAAACTTCCAAGGTGAACAATTCACGGCTCAAAAAAAAAAAAAAAAAAAAATCCACAGTCGCTTTTGTTTCCCGACGAAGTTACGTGCGGGTTAAGAAAACAATAATGACAATGGTAAAATAGCTCTTAAGGTTGGATCCTAACTAGTGAGGTCATATTATCCCCACAGGTTCAACTACGAGTCTACGAGTCACAAGTATTTTCATATGCATGAAAATTTTGTATAAAATAATTTGAACTCCCGCAAAAAAAAAAAATTAAAGAAAGCTTCCTTCCTGATAACTATCAACAGACACGTCTGGCGGGACTTCAGAAGCGGAAACAAAAAGCGCCGACTCATTTCTGTGAGAAACCTTTTCACTTTCGTTACTGTTCTTCCAAGACATCTGTTTTCATTGGTCAGGAGAAATGCATCCGGTTAGGTTTCCAGTCGATGCCATCAGCATTTAGAAAAATGATACAGAGGTATTTCTTTACCATGAGTCCTTTAAAATAACGCTAAGGAATTGAAAGTGAAAGTCTACCATAGAGAAAGAAGTGTCCTTCACCCTACGTCTCTAGAAAAAAAAAGAAAGGAAAGTCACATAAATAAAGATAAGAAAAATTAAATTAGATTCTGAAGACTCGGGCGGGAGGATTACATGAATACATCTGGCCACTTCTCCATAATTCATCCAACCATTAAATCCAACCAAAAAAAAAAAATTAGAATATAAAGAAAAATCCAAGGTTATGGACGCGAGGAAAAAATAAAGAAGTTTAGGCCTACCAAAAGGTAAGGTTGCCATGGAGATATCTCTTCAGGTTGCCATGGAGATATCTCTTCATTTAATGGCATCCGGCAGAATACAATAAGGACTTATCAGCCAAGCAGGCGCGAATTATTGGTATTCATTTTCTGAAGGTTTTTCTTGCGTCCGATCCCTCTTTTTCACCGAATATTTCTAACCGTGAGATTGTTACCCCTTTTCTATGGAATTCAGTGAAAGGACGAGGCCGGACTGTTAGGCAAGGCAATAAGAAACAGCGAGGCAAAAACATTTCTCGAGAAGAGAAGACAGTTTTTCCCACTTGGAATTCCTGAGACCGAAATGCCGTTCCTGTTTAAACCGAACGGTTGTGAAAAGCAACAAGGAACGAACATTGTAAAAACACTATAAAAAAATCCTCTCTCTCTCTCTCTCTCTCTCTCTCTCTCTCTCTCTCTCTCTCTCTCTCTCTCTCTCTCTCTCTCATGAAAAACATTTATGAAATGTTTTCTCTTATCTCTCTAGGCCATGATTTTTACCAATGTCATCTATTTCCCTTCCCCTCAAAATCTTTTGTAGGCATGCCTTCTCTAAGTAAGTCTTCTATTCAGACTTCAAGCAAGAGCCAGTGCTGTTTCTGGCATAAGGCCAGTTTAATCTATAATTTAAAGAAACCACATATAAGATTACAGAATGGAAATCCCTTGGTTCTAGTAACGGAGCGGTGCGTAACGTCTTTCAAATCAGGACTTGGTGTCTCGGCCCTCAAAAGATACTAGGGAACCCAAAGATTAATGAATTCGTTACTATTATTCTTTGTTTAAGGAAATCCCTTATAGAAAACTCAACAAAAATAATGGAATTTATAAAAAAGCAACTATCAAATTCAACGAGAAAATGAAACGAACAATCTCTTGATCTCAAACTGAATCGTATACGCACCTGCCTGGACAAAGTTTTGTGTGCGTGTGAGAGAGAGAGAGAGAGAGAGAGAGAGAGAGAGAGAGAGAGAGAGAGAGAGAGAGAGAGAGAGAGAGAGAGAGATTTTCCATTACGCCGGAACATTTATTCATTAAAACTCATTACGTAAAAAAAAAAAAAAAAAAAAGAGCAGAGCTATCCACAGAGGCTAACCACAAAAATCTGCTGAGGGACGGCGCACGTGAAACCCGCGCGCAAACCTTCTCTCTATACATGACATTTTTCTAAGCAATCCAGAACAAGAAAAAACGCACAATAGACTTGAACTATCTCCCGATAATAATAAGCCACTCCCCACCACTGAGAGTTAAACACTACCATACACCCGTGTACTTAGCACCGTTTCCTACGCCGTGGTTTAAGAGTGTCATAGTAGTAGCAGTAGCAGTAGCAGTAGTAGTAGTAGTAGTAGTAGTAGTAGTAGTAGTAGTAGTAACACACTCCCAAACAACAGCGGATATTTACATGAGGCAAAAATGTACATAAAGAATGAGATTATACATATATATATATAAATATAAATGTATATATATATATGTGTGTGTGTCTGTGTATAATATATACATATATATATATAGAAAGAAAGAGAGAGAGAGAGAGAGAGAGAGAGAGAGAGAGAGAGAGAGAGAGAGAGAGAGATAGAGATACTACTGCCATACAAGAAAATGCCCCTCTAAATGAGGACAAAAATGAGCCTTTCAAATGAGCCCGAATCAAAGCTGCGCTTCGACTGATCGCCGTTCTATGCCAGTGAGTTTTAATCAAGGATAATCCTTTTTCCCCGGTTTTAATTAACGAGCCTCGCAGCGTGGGAGTCGACTCTCACTTCTTTAGAAGAGTGTCGAGTTACACAAATAGGAGCCCTTTTTTTTTTTTATTCGAGTCTCTTTTCTTAAGGATATATTACACAAAGCGAATGAATGCATTCGTAAATTGTTTTATGCTGGTAGAGTACTCATAAAAATAAAGCGATTGCTATATGGTGCGTATAAGGACTATTTGACAGGAACTTTTTTTTTTCCTACACATTACGGAAAACAAAAGGCTTCATAATTCTAATTCTGTATTTCTCTTCGGCTATGAACACAAACTATAAATGTGTATATGAACATACACTAACTAGCAAAATTATAGATATACACAAAACTTGCTAGAGTAATTTCACCAAACTTTCATACACCACTCAGCTGGGAAGTACCATCCGCACGTGTGAATGTCAGCATGTATGTATGTATATATGTGTTTATGTATGTAGGTATGTATGTATTTACGTATGTATGTGTATATATATATAAGGAGGGCGGCATGAAGGCACACACATACATATGTGTATGAATGTATGTATGCATGTGTATGTGTGTGTGTGTGTGTATATATATATATATATATATATATATATATATATATATATATATATATATAGAGAGAGAGAGAGAGAGAGAGAGAGAGAGAGAGAGAGAGAGAGAGAGAGAGAGAGAGAAAGAGAGAGAGCCCTAGCGGTGGGAGTTTGTGGTTTGGATGGTGGGAAACTACTGTCCCGGGCGTGGCACATAAGCCCCCCCCCCTTCCCCTACAAATGTAAAAAAAAAAAAAAAAAGCTACCAAGGTTCAAAATGGTCACAACACTGAAAAAGCAAAGAGAAAATACAAAATATGAATGTTTAGAGAAATTAGATTTCTACTTTTCAAGGTCTTATATGGCGATGTTCCTCGTATGCATAACATACGAGCTACAACAGTCAAAAAATATAAGATAACAGAAAAGAGAAAGGAATTATTCATTTCCAGGTTTGGAGAAAGGTGAAAAGACCACCAATGTTTTATGCAGAGAAAGGGGTAAGAACAATAATACTGGGGTGGAAAATGAAGCCGACAGGACATCATGAAACATTCAGCCGAATACAACAATTTTCTCTGTAAACACCTTCAGCAACTTCTGGACTTCGGATAAACAAATGGTACCTGGAAACAAAACTTCACATGGTCGATACGCTCGCCGCAAAGGGCAGTTTTGCGTTCTCTCTTACACCATACATATGTGTGAGAAAACAAATACGATCTGCTTCCATCAAACAAAAATGACGAAAGAGCAAACAAAACAGAGGCGTCCCAGAGCAACAGACCAGAGCAGGGACAAAGAGGAATTAGCCGAAGGGGAGGAATAGACGGACCCCCGAAAGGCTGCAATATTCACACGGCCGGGCTCCAACAAATGCTTGTTTACACGGCGCCCCCACAGCACAAACAGTACAGAGAGTACAAAAAAGGTGTACGTCCGAGGTCCTTATGAGTGACAGGCTGTCCGGAGCACAAAAGGAGAATGGCAGACGCGCTGGCAAAAAGAAGATAGAAGACGGACACGACACAAATGAAATAAACATTTCGAAATCGTCAAAAAATTTCTCTCTCTCTCTCTCTCTCTCTCTCTCTCTCTCTCTCTCTCTCTCTCTGACAAATCTTGCACGTCGTGAAAAGCAGTAGGAACATTAATTATACATAAAAATATTCTCCACACAACTGAGCATAAATGCATAATGACAAGAGTCAGTTCACATTTCAGGGGCGAGGCAGACGTGAAATGGAATCTCGTAATAATTATCTTTGCCCAAAAAGGAGGATACAACTGTGGTATTTTGATTCTACCGCTTGGTCTCCTGGTTAGCAGGATTCCACAAAATTTGACCAAAGGTGAGGAATATCCACATCAGGATAAGGACCTTTTCTTGGGTGGGCGAGAGTTTGTTCACGGGTCAATAGCGTAAAATTTAAATAACTCCTTTTTCTATATAAACTGAAAAGAACATGCGTTCAGATAAAAAATGAAAGGCTTAAAATATAAGAAGAGCACTTTAAATAATGAACACATTTTTTGGAAATTGTCGTAACAGTCTAGCTTTCGAAAGCTAACAAGACTGCGATCAGAAAAATGAACAACCAGATTCACACATCAAACCTGTCACCCCAATGCAAATAAGAAACGGCATGCAGTGGATTTATGACCAAGAAAGTGAACCCCAAACTAGGAAAAACAACTTATTTACGTTCTCCATCACTGTGACTCACTGAACGACCGAAGTCATCTCTCTCAATCACCATTACGGGGTTCGAAATTACCCAGAGGATATGAAAAAGGAGAAACAAAAAAGGATGGAAAAATGAAATGTGATCTCACCAACGCACCACCACCACTTCCTTCCTCCAGATAATGATCTCACAACATACCTGAAACAAACAAGACGAACTCATTCAAGTTGAGGGAATATGTCAGCTATATACGTGTATGCACACATCATACACAAAAATCGATATACTATTCAGAAAAATTAAATATACCTTAGTTTAACCAAACCACTGAGGAGCTGATTAACAGCTCTCCTAGCCCCTAGGGCTGGCCCGAAGGATTAGACTTATTTTACGTGGCTAAGAACCAACTGGTTACCTAGCAACGGGACCCACAGCTTACTGAGGAATCCGAACCACATTATGACGAGAAATGAATTTCTATCACCAGAAATAAATTCCTCTAATTCTTCATTGGGCGGTCGGAGAGTCGAACGCTGGGCCAACAGCGTGCTAGCCGAGAGCTCTACCCACCCCTCCAATGAAGAACTTACCCTAAGATAAATCCATTGATAAATCCATTGATTTGCTATGGTCGACATATACTTCCGGAGAGGCTGCGTGACCGATTGAGGAATCACAACCATGGTCTAATAATACGCAAATGAGGGCGCAGGAAGCATCCTACGCATATCGGAGCTTAGAAATGAAACTTCGGGGCAAAGGATATATTCACATAAGAAAAATGGCACTCTCTTATGTCCCTAAATTAACCTGATCGTTTGTAGGAAGGCCAGACCACTTTGGCGAGCAAAATTTCATGTATATGCGTGAAGTACAAAGAAAGCGTCCCATAATATACCAATGCCATTTACTCACATCATATAAAAAAAACCTGAAGGTCAAGAACTGCGTGAAAAAAAAAAAACACCTGAATTCAGCCAACAAGATGTTCTTGCCCAGTAAAAAGAAATTTAACAGGCTTAAAAAAAGAAACATAAACCCACAGTTTAAGAAAAAATAAACAAACAAACGGAAGACACGACAAACAAAGACGAAAATAAGAGTCGACTTTTGGATCGGACGAAGGTGAAAGGAGAAGAAACAACGTGGGAGATCCAGATGCCAGAGTGAAAGTCATTAGCCCTGCAGGTCAAACTTTAACTCACACACACACACACACGCACACACACACACATGGCCGCTCATACCCAGGGAAAAAGATTCACACGAAAATTATGCACAAGAAAGAAACATATGGCTACCCATACACATTTGTAACGCGCACTCCCATGAAATCATACACAAAACATACAAGTACGTTGGGATCCATAACGACAATAAAAAAACCAACATGAAAGCAGTCACACACAAACGCAGACACTATGCTATCTATTTATACATAAGACACATGGTTATCCATATATCTTTGCAGCACAAGCACTTGCTTGTGTAATTATACACAAGACTCATAGTTATCCATAACTGCCGGAGCACATACACACATAGGCACACCTAACGTAGACCAAGCGTAACACAGACACATACAAACATACCACTAATGATATCTGGCGTAATACACAAACACACACACATTCAAACAACAGAAACGTGCCACCATACGCGAAACATACTTGGTGTACCCCAACTTTTGCAACAAACGCACACAAGCAATAATGCACAACACAGGCACACGTGGCTGTCCGCGACCAGTGCGACATACAAACGAACGCAATCACGCACAAACCTACAAACACACTCGAGCAATGCAACCCATGACTATGACCATTACAATGGCCACAAAAACCCAGCAAAGTCTATCGATGACAGCCATTGTGTGTCGGCCAATTTAACGAAACTACAAATTACAGAACCACAAAAGCGATTGCTATTTCTGCAAGCACAGCCTGCACGGCCGAAAGGAAGCACTTACAATATTGAAAGTTGTGCATGCGCACATGCACGCTTTAATGGTGGTAGTGACGGGCATAAAATAAGCAATAAACCTCATGTCATTATGAGCTACAAATCATTAACTTTCGCTTCCTTCCATAAGGAATTGGAAACGACTCTGGAGCTGATAATCAGCTCTCTCTCTCTCTCTCTCTCTCTCTCTCTCTCTCTCTCTCTCTCACGCACAAACACACCTGGGAACAGATTAGCCAAAGGAGAAAATGAATGCCTAATAAAAATATCATTATCATCATCATTAAAGAAGATTCATTAAAAGATGACAAATTTTCTGAAAGAAAACGTTGCTCAAAACACTTCATCGGAGATCAGAAAGTGAAAACTATTACCGTCGATATTATATTTTTCTGTTTGCCTTTATATACCCTTTAAGAATCGTCGTTAATCGTCTGAAAAAAAAAAGTAATATATTACCTTGAAACTAAATACGAAGCCAAATGCAAGGTTAGACTTTGTGGCTTAAGAGCATACACAACGGCATCATTAATAATAATAATAATAATAATAATAATAATAATAATAATAATAATAATAATATTGTTAGTGATTCAAGTGATTATGAGATTTTTAATAATAATCTGAAAACCAGAGTTTGCTGACATATACCCACAGACGACCACTGAGAACCAGGCCCCCTGCGAGACACAAACCCCTGACCCGTCGTTACGAAAAGGCCAGCAGTAACTAATAAGACGAAGGCGCAGGGCGTGGGCGCGAGCAAGTTCCAGAGTAACACCGAGACGAATGACTGTGGGAGTATTTCGGCGAAGGGCCCTGGTAATTAGACCGCGGCTGCAGGCCTAAAGCGAGCGCTGTCATCCTCTCCATCTAGGGATATCTTCTGCTTCTCCTATCTGACAACAAGAGCCCTCCGTCTCAGAGGGGTTCCGGTATCTACGGCTTGTTATCGCTGGGAGACTCAAGGGCGCCGCCGTTGGATGTGGCTGGGGAGAGCGGGCAGCTTTTGTTCTGAAGGCTTTGTCTGGGTGTGTGGACCAACTTGATTCTCAAGGACAGTAAATGCAAGGAATCAAGACTAATCCTGTCGACTGGCTTCATTTCACTCTTCGTGGTGTTATGAATTCAGCAACTCTCAGTCTTCTAACTAGTATGGGTTCTTATCCTACCTGTACCTGGGAAGGAGAATTTCTTCATCCTCTCCTTGCGAGGATTTAAAGCTTCCAGTGGACAGTATGCAAAAGTATAAAATCTGGCGTTCCTCAGGGATCAGTTCTCGGCCCTACACTTTTTTTTAACATGTCAACGACCTAATCAAATCGTTACCAGCATCCTTCATCATCCAATATGATGACCATACTCAAATCTTAATAGAAGGTTATGTAAATAATGTGACAGAACTTATTTACAGAGCGGAAGAAATTCTGAACACAGCTGAGTGTTATTTTCAAAAGAATGGTTTGCTTCTTAATGAGAATAAAAGAGATTTTTTTTTTATCAGATCCAGGCAACATATATCAGAAACTGTGGACAACCTCCAAAGTCATTTTAATGGAAATATCAATAAGCCAATGACGACTGCAAAAAAATCTGGGTGTTTACTTTTACAGATACATGAGCTTCGAACCACATACAGACGAAGTTTACAAAAGAGTAATGGGTACTCTCACATTTCTAAATAGGGTAAAAAAAAATCATTTGAACTATCTACACGTATAATAGTTGCTCAGTCACCGGCAATGAGCATCATTTATTACTGCTTAAAAGTTTGGGGAGTTACCAATAATGCACACATTGAGAAAATCCAAGTTTCAAAACTTTACAGCCCGTGTGGCTATTGATAATGTTAGAAAATATGAACACATTTCTCCACTTCTGAAACAACTAGAGTGCCTAAAACTAAGGGATAAATATGTTCTAGACATGTGTAAATTTGTATTTAAAACCTTGAGAAATATAATTCCCGACTGATTATACAGTTTCCCAACAGTAAATTCTGCTGGCGGAGTTACTACCCTTCAGGAGACCTCTTCGTAAGTAGAGCCAGAACTGATACTGGATCACGACAAGTAAATATTCGAAGTCTATGTTTATATAATAAGGGTTTACATAAAATTACAGAACTGGTTCTCTGTTCACCTTTAATAATAATCTCAGGAAATTGCTTTCAAAAGAATCTTTATAAATACCTTTTGAGTGGAATTTTCTTACACTTTTAACTTTATCTACTGATCCTGTTGTTTGTGGTACAGCTTGAGAATGCTGCCATCGTGTGTTTTAATTGTGTGTAAACCCATATGTGTGTATATTTAAATATATACATACATATATATACATCAATATATATATATATATATATATATATATATATATATACTGATGTACATATATAAGTGTATGTGTGTGTATGTGATTTTGATCAGTAGAATGCCCAATGTATATTGGAAATAAAGATTATTATTATTATTATTTTATTACTATTATTATTATTTTATTATTAGTATTTTTATTATTATTATTATTATTATTATTCTCTGATGCATTGTTTTGCCACAGAGAGAGAGAGAGAGAGAGAGAGAGAGAGAGAGAGAGAGAGAGAGAGAGAGAGAGAGAGAGAGAGAGAGAGCCTTATACCTTGAACGAGAGGGGTGTTAACTCTTTCAAGCATTATAACCTATAGTATTACGGCAAAAGAGCATCGTGAGTGAGATAAAATCACGTATAACCATAACTAATGCTATAGATGTGGCGTTTGCATCTAACATCCTTCTCTCTCTCTCTCTCTCTCTCTCTCTCTCTCTCTCTCTCTCTCTCTCTCTCTCTCTCTCTTCTCGTGAAGAATTTAAAACATTCTTCCACGAAACTTTCAAACAAATCACCGATACAAATAGATTAGTAGGATCCGAATTCTTTATGAACTGGTGTATAATCACGGAACAACTTTGAATTATCCATCTTTTTCTTCGTGTGATATACATATATACGTATATAATTTATATATACATACATATGTATGTATATATATAAAAATATATATTTATACTGTATATACAAATATATATACACATACATACACATATGTGTATATATACATATATATAAATTTATATTGAGCATGTGTATATACACGATAAAGTATCTAAACGTATATACTTATCCCGGACATATTCAGTCCATTCATTCATAGATAAGACCTAACCACACCGGCAACCACCCCGGATAAAAATCACTGTCAAACCCAAAGAAAGAGAAGGAAATAATGTTCAAGAATAGGTTACGAAAGCAGAAGCTGCTTGGGAAAATAGCGGAAACCGGTTCTCTCTAGGTGCCCTTTTATTTCAACTCCTATGTCTTGAGAAGACACAAAGCGTCTCCGCCCACCCGAACGCCTCCCTATCTCTTGAGAAGCCAGATTCCTCTCTCCATCCAGTTTTCAAATCTTGTTACCGAGGCCAGTGGCGCTCGATCATCTCCACCTCTTGAGAAAAGTCAAGTCAGCCTTCGTGGTCCTTGGATTAGAATGCCTTCTCCTCATCCCCGCTGCTTGGAAAGGTCCCAAATGTAGCCAGTGCCTCTGACGTCTAGATTGAGCGAGTCCGGCCAGACGGGACTGCTCGCATTCAGAGGCAGATGGGGGAGACAGTATCCTTGCAGGATCTTTACTGGTCTCTATTGCTGCGCATCCAGAAGCACCAGTTTACCGGGTGTGCCCCCGTCCTCTCGAACACCGGTTTATCGAGGTTCACTGGTCTCGCAGAGTGCCTGTTTACCGGTACAAGGTCTGTTGTCCATGACAAATGGAATCGGGAAGCCTGGATCAAGTTGATGTCAGATGGGTATTTGGGTATACGGCGATTTACTGATTAGAACCTACAGGGTTTGGTTATCGCCAGCGTAAAATAAATACCATTAATTAGACTGGTTATTCATAATCCTTATCCAAGGAGCTTTCGTATTATGGCATACTTTCGAGTATAAGATACCTCGCGAAAACAAGCTATACTAAATTAGTCACTTAGTCTTACAGCATCTCGCCAGTAATAATCCAATAATCGCAATAAAAATTAAAAGATATTAATTATGAATTCCCGACAGGACATTATACAAAAGCAAACCTTCATCCTCAGCCTAATCTCGCATCTTCTTTTTCATAAGAGAAATTAATTAAGCACGACAATGCTGAGGAAGGGGGAGGGGGAGTGGAGGGGGGGGGAACTAGGAAAAGTTCTAGGAAGCGTCCTCTACACCATTTTACACAACAACTCATCAACAACCAACACCCGGACCCCCCCCCCCTCCCCTTTAAATGAACCCCAGTCGAAGGAATTGGGGCAAAATCTATTAAGAGCACTCCGATAAGGCCAGGAGACCAGAACAAGAGGATGCTGACTAATGATAATGATAAAGGCAGGATGTGATCCTTCCAGGCTCTAACCGCACCGTGATTAGGAGCAGGACAGCAGCAGAAGGATGAAGGATGGTCGGAATGGGAGGAAGAAACAGGTAAGAAACACCAAGGGTGAAAAGGGCGGATAACCGCAATTAGAAAAGAGAGAGAGAGAGAGAGAGAGAGAGAGAGAGAGAGAGAGAGAGAGAGAGAGAGAGAGAGAGACGGAAGAGCGAGCGATAAATGACGAAAAGAAAACGACCAAAAAAGACTTCCTTCAAAAACTGCGGATGACTTCAAGTCTGGAAAATGCGTCAAGAGATAAGATGGCGGTTAAGCGTCTACCAGGAGCAAGGATGATCCAAGTTGAAGGTGACACCTGCCTTCTGCCCCATCTCATCAACAAACAGGTTATTTCAATGGAGATCAACATCTCGACGAACACAACCTTTCTCACAACACTCCAAGGCCTTGAGAACCAGCAGCTACAATAACAACAACAAATAAACTAAACGACATACAATAAAAATAAAAGTACAATAATGAACGTATCAATAAAAATAAAAAGCCATCACATAATAATCACAGCAACGCCAACAACGACAAAAAACAACAATAAAGAGGCGACTGTTGTTATCTCATAATGTTTTCGGATACCTGCGGTCTCTTTCGAAGCTGGTCAAATCAGCACCATTCATATGCAACAGTGATCTTGAAAAAACAAGTACTCCGACAATGCCCGAGATCAAGACTGGATCAAACGTCGCAAAAAAGATGCTATGCCCTCGGGGGGAACTTATCCTTGAACTTGTCGACAAAAGTGGGAGTAAAATGCGAATTTTTAATGTGCCTCAAATGTACTTTGACGCTGTTTTAATTAGCCCACATTTCCAAAGAGAGGTAGAAGTAAGCTGGTGAGGAATCTTTAAACACACACACATATATTTATATATATTACATATATATACTCATATAATGATACATACATATGTATGTATGGATGTATGTATGTATGTATGTATATATATGTATATATATATATATATATATATACAGTAGAGAGAGAGAGAGAGAGAGAGAGAGAGAGAGAGAGAGAGAGAGAGAGAGAGAGAGAGAGAGAGAGAGAGAGAGAGTTTATACAGTAGTTGACTGGGAACCAATGGATGAATGAACTCCATTTAGCAGTAACAGGTCAAGTTTTTTCAGCAAGAGATTCCCATGAAACTTGTATCTAAGTTCACTAATATTGAATATATATATATATATATATATATATATATATATATATATATATATATATATATATTAAAAAGCTATGGAAATGTATACACGAGATATTTTCCAATGGAAGCCTCAAACATTTAAGAGATAAATTAATTGAAAAAAAAAAAAAAAAAAAAAGGCTTTTTAAAAATATACGCACGAAAGTTTCAGATGTGCAACCCGATACATGGATGCATTTTAAAGAACAGGTGTGTGTGTGTGTGTGTGTGTGTGTGTGTGTGTGTGTGTGTGTGTGTTTGCAATTGGACAGCAAAATATAAATACGTAGGTATGCATGGATGCAAAGAAATTTTGGACGATAAAATGGTCGTCATCACAGTGACGAGGGAAAATTTCTGGCTGGGAACACATATCAGACGTAGTCAACTTTTGTATACGTTGAAGTGTAGCTGGGTGGAGTTGTACGGAGAGAAGTAGCGGAGAAGTGCTGGTGGGAGGAATGTAATCAGCTGTTTCGATCGACAGTTCTGTCCCCGCGGCCCTGTACACAACCATCCTAAGCTATAGTCGCCCCTAATACCTCCTCTACAACCCCGGTCCTCCTCCTCCTCCTCCTCCTCCTCCTCCTCCTCCTCCTCCTCCTCCTCCTCCTCCTCCTCCTCCTCCTCCTACCAGCTGTGTCCGTCGACGGATTTAGGTTGGAATAGGAAGTCGAAAACCGCTGGAAGTTTTCAGCAAAAACTTGTTTTTTACCAACATTAAAATATGAATAAAATAACAATTTGAGCAATTATATCTAAACTGTCAATATATGATCAAGTTAGTTAAACAACGAAACTGTTACGCTACAACCTTTCATACGCCTTCATACCCTCCCTAAAGAAATCCCTTCCAAGGCGCCTACCCCCTGAAAGCTCCTCCAATTCCTCCAAAGGAGCCTCCTCCCTGGTTGCACCTCCGACACCTGCGCCTCCAGCAAATTCGAACGCCCCAACTAAACCCAATAACCATCTAACCAACCACAACCACAGACCCTCACCAACACATCAGAAAACAGCTTAAGACTAATTGTTGCGGTTGATCCTCCGCTCGGAACAGCTTCGATTTCTATCCTCGACGGAGGAGGAGAAAACGACCCTTAAATTGTTCCTTTATCTGTAACCTCTCGAAGTGTCCTCCTGTACGTCAAGGATAAACCGAGCTCCCAAAACCCTCAGTGTAAACAAGTGACACAAACCGCAACACGGTCTCTCCAAAAGGACACTTTCGAAACCTCAAGGCTTCTTCTTTTGGTTGTTTTTCAGATTTCGATGGTAAACGTCCTCCAGCAGCGCGACAGATATATTTGGGGTTTGGGAAAAGATTCAGTCGCAAACAACATCATTAACTGAATCAGCAAAAAGCTATATTTCCATCCCCCAACCCCCTCATAACGGACTTCCCCTGAGACACTTTTGAACAGAGGATTTTTGTACAATATTTTCCAACATTCAGAATATTCGGTGGCACTCAAGCTACAGACGAGTTAAATGAAGAAATCTGAAAGTAAACAAACTTTCGCAAAATCAGTAAGAAAAATAAATAAATAAATAAATTCCAGCTGTCAAGATATTTACATGAACCTTAAAAAACTTTATTGCAAAATACGAAATACCACAAAAACAGCAACTTCCACCAGCCTGAGTCAGTTTCTGTCAAGGACTGCGTTTGGTTTGTCCCTCGACCACAGCCAAATTGGCTGTAGCCAAACAAGGCTACTGAAAACCTTTATTTTTGGCCAAGAATGAAAACGAACCCGATAAAAAAATAAAACTCACACAGAAAAAAAAACCTAATTAATTCAAGTAACAATGCGTTATATGTTGCAGTAAACTTGGTAATTATACAATTCAAGTAAGTGAATAGATAATACTGCGAATATATCAGCCAAGTCTAGAATGATAATCATTTTCACGACGAGCAAAGTAAACTAACCCATCACAGAAAACGTCTTACGTGGCTTTGCTATTTTCAGGGGAGACTCACTGAGTCGAGGTCAGCCGCTGTCTCGTTGAACATTAGCCCAGGCACGAAACACGAATTCTTTCCTTTGAGTTCAGGGTGCAAATAAAGTACCTCTCGTCGCCTCAATGCTACCCATTGTGGTGAAAATTCATCCAAGTAAGTATATTACATTTATAAATGGTCAATGGGTTATGAAAACAACAACAATGATATCACTACCAACATAAATAATATTAATATATAGTTTATCGTTGAATTTAAAACTTTAAAACTAAAACTGATTGCGTTTGAAGATAAATAAAGTATGACAAAGCTTTTTCAATTCGGGTAAAGTACATAGATCAATGTACTGCATTTATAACGCGTAACGGAAGCGGAAACTATATAGAACAAGTTAAGTATATCTTAGTTTAACCAGACCACTGAGCTGATTAACAGCTCTCCTAGAGAGGACTGGCCCGAAGGAATAGATTTATTTTACGTGGCTAAGAACCAACTGGTTACCTAGCAACGGGACCTACAGATTGTTGTGGAATCCGAACCACATTATGACGAGAAATGAATTTCTATCAACAGAAATAAATTCCTCTAATTCTTCACTGGCCGGTCGGAGAGTCGAACCCTGGGCCAAGAGTGTACTGACTGAGAGCTCTACCCACCCTTCCAATGAAGAAATGCTATACTGTACTATACTGTACTAGACCGAATTTTACAAGAGGCTTACCATCCTGGAACAGGTTAACAAGGTCATCATTTACACGTATATCAATGTTTAATTATTACCGTTAACCCCTTACCCAATTTTGGTGTTATTACAGGCCATTTTTTCAACTGGACTGTTTTCATATGAACTCACACGACTGCCACCAAACATTAACACCCACCTCCTCTTCCCTGCATTTTCTTCTCTAACATCCTCCTCCTCCTCCTCCTCCTCCTCCTCCTCCTCCTCCTCCTCCTCCTCCTCAAACGTCAAAACTAACGGAATGGGTAATGTGGAATTAACACTGGTCACAAGCGAATTAATATTATGAAATATGAAACAACCTTTGCATACAAATAACTAAAACAAAATAAAAAATCAATCGTTCAGTCAGTGAATATCCCAAAGCACATAATTAAATTGGCTTTGTGTATGAAGTGAAACACATATTTCAATAACGCATTCATTAATTTAAATAAAGCTTCATCAATACGTTAAAAACGTGTATACGAACTACATGAATATCAGAAACGACAAAAAAAATTAAATACGTGTTTGAAACGTGAAAGCATCCCCACCGCGCGTCCGGTTAGACAGTCACCATGCGTGTGTTAATGTGTGACAATAATATTAATGATGACACCGATGACGATAATTAAGAATGAAGGTGATGATGATGATGATGATGATGATGATCTTCTTCCCGGTCAGTTGCCTCCTGCTGCCCCAGGTGGGCCACTACGAGGCAAACGAACGCCTTGACCGGAATATTAATGAGCCCTTATAATAACAGCATCAGGAGATTCGAGCTCAACCACGACCCTACCACCGCCTCAAAAAAAAAAAAAAAAAAAAAAAAAAAAAAACTCCCCCCAAATAACACCTGTGCGCACCATCCCTAAAACACGCCTCCTTCCTCCTCTTACGCGAGACTTCTGGTGGAATTCGATACATAATGGCAACGGTCTCATCTCAGAGGAGCTAGGAATACTATGTACACATGTATCTATGTGCGCATGAAATAGGAATACAGAACAAGTGTAATTCAACAACAAGAAAACCAGAGCTCATAACATATTATCTTTTTCGTCGTTTTACTTATGAAATCAGTCGTTCACCAATTTACCAAAATAAACTTAACTGATTGAAACGTTCCTTAAATGGCGAAGACATGTATTGTGTCAGGTACCAACAGCTAACCATTACATGTTCAAGATAATTTCCACGTCGTATTGAAGTCTCCGATAGAGAGAGAGAGAGAGAGAGAGAGAGAGAGAGAGAGAGAGAGAGAGAGAGAGAGAGAGAGAGAGAGAGAGAGAGAGAGAGAGAGAGAATCTTATCAATATCTTATGAATGGCTCCACCTCAGTGGAGTGAAGATTACCTAGCCGAGGCCCTCCCAGAAAAAGTAGTCTACCAACTAGGTACCTAATTCACTGCTTAGTTAGATCAACTGAAGTAGGCTGGATGTTTCAGGAACCCCCATCTGTCCCTCCCCCTCCGGTTCAAGAATCAAACACGGGTCGTCCAGTTGGAAGCTGGATGAGCCACCAACAAGCTACACGACCAGAAAGGGTTGACGGCGAATTCTCTCAGGTAAATTTATAAATGGTATTTCTGCAGCTAAGGGTACAGCGGGAAACTATAGGAGCTATTAGCACTAAATAAATATATCTAAAAGAGGCAAACAATAAAATAACAAGATAAGCGGATAAGTTAGGACAATTGAAATAGATAAAAGAAACCGCAAAAAGGCTTTGGAATCGACATTTACAGCTTGACATTCTGTTCATGTCCAGCAACATTTAGCTATCCTTAAATTCAAAAGAATCGAAGGCTATAAAACACCGTATGAGATTTATTCAAGCTAAGTTTGAATGAATCACGGGGTTGAACTTGCTATATCACATGAAATTGATACCATAAAACTCTAGAAAAGCAAAAAAATGCAGTTAGCCTGTTCACGAAGCCTCAAAGTCTATTTGGAAAAATCATTCAAACTGATAAGAAACATTTACCCAATTAAAACGTTACTGTAGGAATGTCAAAAAAGTTGAATCAAATACAAAATTAATCACGAGATTCCAAAGCTAAGCAACCTTTGATGTTGCAATCTCTGAAGGCAGTGAAACTAAATAGGCAATGATATCAACCTGCTTCTTATTTCCCAAGAAATCACGAAGAGATGTCAGTTCACCAGCTGAGACGATACAAGTTACGTAATGATGTACATTACTGACCTTCTCTGCAGGGAAAGCTGACATGAAAGCACCTCAAGAACACAGGGGACAAAGCAATTCCGATTTCGTGGAGTTAAAGCACAAGCAGAATAGCTTAGAGAGAAAGAATAACGAGTTCACAATTCCCTCGAAGAATACGTGGCATTAAAAATGCACATTGCGTCAAATTTCAAAACGACGACAGAGAATTCGCCTTTGAGATCAGTTTCATTGTACGTATAAGAGAGGCGAATTAGGCTACGCAGTTTTGTTTGTTTGAAAAACACGCGAGAGGCAAAGAACAAGAAGTTGTGCAACTGCCGTACAAAAATGGCCAGTGTGCGGGTGTGAGGGCGAGCGCGTTTTCCGGCGTACATTTATTTAAGCAACAAACAAACTCCTTCTGTTACTGAACAGAGGTCAGTCAAGGTGAATGGGACATGTGAGTAATTGCCTCCAGGGACATTCTTCTGCTGACCCAGTAACACAACTTCGCAAAATTTTTCTTAAGCTTTGAAAAAAAATTAATAATTACAGCGAATTTGAATAAATAAAATATTCAAATTACAAGGGAGTCTAAAACTCGTTTAATGTAGTCGATCACTTTTTGTACGAAAATAAATCTCGGTAAACGTGGTATTCATGTAATCTATTACTAGCTTTATTTTAGGCTGGTCCATTACCTAATGTGGACATGCACACATACAGTCTTATTTAATAGTATTTGTTCTTTATTCTACAGATGTGCATACACGTATGGAAATGTGCTCACATAACATGAAAATATACTCACCTATAGTATTCACGGTAATATTCGTTCACGTAATATTCTTGTAAATCGTTTTCACAGGAATTCTCACAACTGCGCAGGAAGACAGGGCGGGCACGAAAAAAGTCAACGACATCAAAAAATTGTCTGGACAATGAATGAAGAAGCATTACCGGCCAAAGGTCATCCTAGCTTGCCCGTCCACTTGAGTCCCTCCCTACGCCACTTGACCGCAAAACCCATCCCCCATCCCCACCCCGCAATCCTTCAACATAGTCTGAACCCACTTGAGTTAAGGAACACCTGCAGGCAGTTGGACAAAAGCGGCACCTGCAACACTTGAAAAAAAATAACACCACCCGCAGAGGAAGCGGGTGGCAACGCACTTGGGTACAGACGACGCATGCCGACAGACTCTCCCGTCTTCAACAGTACTACTATTATTGTTGTTGTTATTGATGTTGTTTCAAAGTGGCACATACATTCAAGTAGAACAAAACCAAGAATAGAGAGGAGACTAGCGGAACAAATCCTCAGATCGTTATTACGAAATAAACAGTCATTTACAACAGAATAACAATGAAAAAATCACAGCTACGACACAGGGACACGGTGCTTCAAGGGGGCATTAAGAGCGATCTTACCAAATAATAGCATCGGCATCAGTGACCACCGGTGTTAAAAAGCCAGATAACCTTAAATCAATCAATTGTTTTGCCGCTGAGGGAGATATACCCACCTAAAGGAAGACTGGATAGCCCATGGCAACCACTAGTCTCCACATAAATTGCCTTTGGCCCTTGCTTTAGAAGAGGAACCATATCGATCCTGCTAAGCTTAGGCGAGGTGACATCACGGCAACTCACGTGAATAATAAACAAAAAATTAAAATAAATAAAAAATATATAAATGGAAAATAAATAAATAAAAATAAATAAATAAATAAAATTTAGTAAAAAAAATAATAAAATAAAAATAAATAAATAAAAATAATTAAAAATGAATAAATATATAAAAAGAAATTAATAAAAAAAAAAATAAAAAAAATAAAAATAAATAAAGAAATTAAGAGTAAATAAATAACTAAAAATAAATAAATAGAAATAAATTAATAAAAATAAATGTGAAAAATAAACAAGTAAAAATTGAGCCGAAGTTTCTTCGGAGCAATCGAGTTTTCAGTACAGCGTATAATGGTGTACGAAACTCTCAGCCGCGGCCCATGAAACTTTCAGCCACAGCCCGGCGGTGGCCTGTGTTGTTGGCACCTATAGCGGTGACAGACGCGCGATTATGGCTAACTTTAACCTTAAATAAAATAAAAACTACTGAGGCTAGAGGGCTGCAATTTGGCATGTTTGACGATTGGAGGGTGGATGATCAACATACTAATTTGCAGCCCTCTAGCCTCAGTAGTTTATAGGATCTGAGGGCGGACAGAAAAAGTGCGGACGGACAGGCATATAGCCATCTCAACAGTTTTCTTTTACAGAAAACTAAAAAGAACACTCAGAGACAACAACATTCACTAGAAAACTGAAGCAAGTTAGGATCTATAGGTGAAAGTCCATGAATATTCAAATGAGTAAAACAACATTAAAATATACATAACTATGCAAATCAACGGCCATTTCATTGGAACTTCATATGCTCGTTATGGTTTAAACGAAGGGTACAAATCCATTAGATTCTTCGATATTTGTACTTTTGTCAGGCTGCCAGAGTTAAAAGGTCCACAATATAAAGTCTGCCTTTATTGCCGAAATATTAACAGCTGCTGCATTAAATGATTTACAACGTTCAGAGAGAGAGAGAGAGAGAGAGAGAGAGAGAGTTAGTTACGTAGTTACGTAACTGTGCGCTGTTGTTGGAAAACTCTACGGAAAAAGATCAATCATCACACCAAGATGCCACGATGTTATAATAAATTTACCACAGTGTGATGTGTCACATTTCAGAATCATATATCACACTAAGTAACACTTGCAATTATTAATAAAATAATTAAAAACAGCACCCAAACCAAGACGTTTTCTTCGATTCACTTTAGCGTAATATGGAATTAAGATTTCTTGAATTCTGCCATGCTTTAGAAAAAAAAAAACAATTATCTCGAAAAATGAACTGGCACTGAATCAACCATAGCCTAAGCTACGGCTAGCAGAGCGAATAGGGAATGAAAATTACTTTCAAATGTCTGTGACGATGCAAAAAAAAAAAGGGGGGGGGGCCAGGGATGAAACTGCTTACGATTGATTTTCTAACACCCCACAACAATTACGAAATGCCTCTTACTAAATAGCGACTAAAATGGATAGAGGAACAACATACGAATACCGGAGGTGATACGAGACGATAAAATACGCAAGAAACGGGATACAAAATGCATATAATAATGGAAAGAAATAAACGGACGAATCAAATCAAGAGAATAGTTGGAAGAATGCACGATAAGGATAAAAAACGAAGTGGAAAAGGCAGATCTATGAAGAAGAATGCCGGAAGATTTAAGAATATAGAAAAAGGGAAAAAAAGAGAAAAATATAAAAGGTGAGGATAAAGTGGGAAGAGAGAATAAAATTTACAAATAAGAGTTGAGGATCAAGTGAAAAAAAGAAAGAAAAACTTTAAACAAAGGGAAGAACTGAGGAGAGAGTGGAGACGCATAAAAAGGAATAGGCGAGGACGAAGTGGAACGAGAGAGCAAAAATGACACACACAAAGAAGTAAGAATTACGTGGAAGGAAAGAAATAAACAGAGGAATATGTGAGGACTACGTTGTGGGGATCTAACAACGGATGCAGCCACAAGGAGTAGGATGAATGTTCCCTCCAGGATGTTTTATACCCACCTGGCCATCTTCAAGGACACCTCACACGCCCTTGAATGACCTACCTCCCGACCTCTAACAGCAAACATACCATACGGAGGAGAGAGAGAGAGAGAGAGAGAGAGAGAGAGAGAGAGAGAGAGAGAGAGAGAGCATACAATGTCATCAGACATAACTATGGTAACAATTGCGTATATAGTATGACAAGTGAGATGGAATGAACTTTCCCAAACTGTCACAAGCGAAGAAGGTAACGTAAACGAAATATAATAGTTAAAGCGTCAGTTAAGGACGAATACGCTAAAACTGCCAACTGTGGACGATGCAAAGGGGGCACATTGAAGGCAGACACAATAAAACTGGTAATCCTACACCATGTGAAAAACCTGCCTAAAAGTAGACAGTCAGGCTAATTATTTATAAGTGCGCAACAAGACGGTAACTTCGAATGTGCGATGGAAGTATTGGCAAAAAATGAACTACAAACTATCAGACTTCACTCCTGGAGAGAAAAATAAAACAATGTATAAAAAAAAAAGGAGGGGAGTCTATGGGCACCACTAATGAGGAGGATGTCGGGTCACTGAAGGTCAGAGGCACCCCTCACCCGAGTCCGTGTAAGCAAGGTTGGTCCAGGAAATGATTTGGCACTAAACTGCGGATTCACTTCTGGGATACTAACCCAGTGGGACTGCACCTCTTTCGATGATATCTACTCAGAAACACTAGCGGAAATATTAATAGCATATTCCGTCACCTGGAGGGTATTTGCTAGTAGTCAGCTCTCAGCTTCTTACGAAAATATCTGGAAACTTAGCAAATATGAAAACAAAAACAATAATAGCAAAATGACCGAGGATGTTCTACCCCAGCACATCAAAAACAATCATCAAATATGTGTAAACAACTTGGAAGAAATCACCCAAACACAGGATACGTGAGCTGAGTCAGAAGTGGGATAAAAGCTTAATCCACACTAAGCATGCGAAGCTGACATATTTCCGAATCTCGCATCACCTTCAAGAGGCGGTTCTTGTCTCTTGAAACGAATGGTCTCTCGTCAGCTATGTGGAAGAAACAATTACTCTAAACGAAAAGAAAACGGACCTTGTGTTATACATACACACACACATACACACACACACACACATATATATATATATATATATATATATATATATATATATATATATATATATATATATATATATATATATTATATATAACTATATATTTCGATCTAAGGCTTTGTAGTGACAAGCGTATCAAGAAAGTGTGAAGAATTCGAGAAGTTAAGAGGGCATTGTGGCTATTATAATTATATATATGTATCTAGTAAAAAGTGACCAGTAGATTATATATATATACATATACCTATACATATATACACACACACGTATAATAATACCTAAGATATAAACTAAATGTAAAGAAAATCATCCCCGTACAAAGTGGCACAAAACCTTCACAATCAAAATAATCTAAAAGTTTATTGGAAAAAAAAATTACTGATCACCGAAAAATGATCTCAAACCAAGTCAGCAAATCACTAACTTAGTGCTCAAGTTGGATAAATCATCACAGCCTTGCCTTTCACAGCAATACCTCTTTTCTCCTCACTTATTTTTCCCGGAAGGGCTTCGACACGTCACGCCGTTTTTAAAATCGAACACATCGCTTATTCAAGAAGCGCTCGGAAAGGCAGGGTCATTTTTCTTTCTTTCAGAAACGTCCAACGCAATGGATACTATGAAGCAGGTGGTGGTTATTCAAGACGTGCTTAGTTAGCGGTTGAATTTGGTTCTTCCCTTTTACAAATATATCCAACACCAGCAAGAACGACACTGGGAACTGTAATCCTGTAGTTTTCCCTCTTTACTCTCCCACAAAAGGGTCGGGGAAATGTTGAAAATAGCAAGAACCTACGTCTGTTTAACCTTCCAGAAGTAAGCCCAACGCTAAGATGAATTATCACGAGGATGCAGACATTGCTTTTATCCAAAATTTACCCATTTTCCAGCTGCGACGTAAAAATGCTTGAAAGCAATGCATTTCTTATTTAACATATGCCCGAAACAGTGAGGAATGGCCAGTGGGGGAGGCAGGGAAGACGTGACTGGAGAGGGGCATGCGAGGTCGTTTATGGGTGGCCCATGCCGTGCCACAGGGCTAGCAGTGAGTCAGCAGCGACCCACTGTGGGGGTGAAAGGTCAAACAGGCCGGAAGTTGCCGGTCATGATGGCAGGGACCGATAAGCTTCTTCCTATGTAAACTATCAATATGTACTTACAAAATAACAGCTATCTCGCATGTTTAATAATTAGGGAACTATTGAATGGTTTCCCGATGATGATTTGGCAGTTAAGACGAAATTTTGTACATACTTGGGGGATTATAATCATTTTCCAGTTTATAATAGTGACACAAAATTGATGGCCATTAACAAAATCCTTCCTTTTAAAAAATTTAACCTATAATTATACAAAATATTTATAAAGAAATATCTGAAGGTTATCCGACATTCAAAACGAATCCGAAATGACTGTCAACATCTTGCTTTTACGCGTAAAAGCATCTTGTTGTCAGATAAGATCAAAAGACATCTCATCTAGCATACTTTAGAATAAAAATTATAAGGTTTCGTAGCATGCTCAAGCTGTACAAGTGTACCAGAGGTAAATGTAGCTTTCATTTATTATCAAGGATTCCATCTTGACTATTGCTTTGGTTTTTCCCATTTGTTTTCTTAATAGCGAGGTTCGGATCTTTCCTTGATAGTGACCCCCAAGTAGTCCAATCTTAGATAATGACCCCCAAGAAATATCAGCCCTAGATACCGAACCTGGAGCTTTGCTGGTGGTCACTACCTAGGAAAGATCCGTGGGGATCTTTCCTAGATAGTGACCCCCAAGTAGTCCAATCTTAGATAATGACCCCCAAGAAATATCAGCCCTAGATAACGACCATCGAGCCTTCTTGGGGGTCACTATCTAGGAAATATCCGTGGGGATCTTTCCTAGATAGTGACCCCCAAGTAGTCCAGTCTTAGATAATGACCCCCAAGAAATATCAGCCCTAGATAACGAATCCCGAGCCTTGTTAGGGGTCACTATCTAGGAAATATCCGTGGGGATCTTTCCTAGATAGTGACCCCAAAGTAGTTCAACCTTAGATAATGACCCCCAATGAATATTAGTCCTATATAACGACCCCAGAGCCTTGTTGGGGGTCACTATCTACGAAAGATCCCAAAGTTCTAGTACAATGTCGGTCTAACCCTTACGGCGACGATAAACTCAACTTGAAACGTAGAATTTATCAGAGATCTTTAGGAAGAGAGAAATCAGAAACCAACGAAAGTCCAGAGACCACAGTCACAGACAATCGAATACTGACGTCAACAAATCCGAAAAGCACCCAAAAGAGAATTTCAAAACTCCGAAAAACTGTCAAAGCGTTGTCCACAAACCCCGTCAAGATAACGCATGCGCACAAAGGACGCCAACCATTGGCCTTTTTACGTAAGACCAAGAAGAAAATCAGCCATTCCAAGATGAAAAAGGTACAACAAGTCCCTTTCTGCAACCGGAGTGTAACCCCCCCCCGCGACCGGCCTTTTGCCGCACCTTTCTTGTGATTAGCACATTCCACGCCCATACCCAGGCCACCTATCAACGCCCACGGTCAAGGTCGGCCCATCCTTGCTCAATGCCACTCTTAAAAGAAGCGGCGATCTGATGTGGCTAAAATTCAAAAGGTGACGTCACACGCGGGTCACACTAGTCCTCTCCTCCTCTCTCCGAGCGCGTACTCGTGACCGCACGGATATTTACATCTGCGACCACGTACACGAGATCCATGGATATCTGCATCACTTAACGTGTACACAGAGCCACACGGATATTTACACCTCTTAAACAAGTACACAGTCACACAGATATTTACACCTCTTAAACAAGCACACAGAGCCACACGGATATTTACACCTCTTAAACAAGTACACGGAACCGCACGAATATTTACACCTCTTAACCACGCACACGGAACCGCACGAATATTTACATCACTTCAACACGTACTAGGGACTGCACGTATATACATTTTCAAGTATTGAACACGTACTCCAGAGTTCACAATATTTACATCTCTGAACACACAAATGAGACCACATGGATACCCATGTCTCTTACACATGTACACGGTACCGCACGGACACTTACAGCTCCTGTACAGGTACACTAAACCGCGTGAATATTTACATCCCCAACCCCGCACACGGGATCCTTTACGTATTTTTACATCTCTCAACTCGGGTACGGAACTAAACGAATGTACATCTACACCCGTAACACGTACATGTGACCGCACGAAATAATTACAATGCTAAACGCGTCTGTAACCGCACGAATATTTTCATCTCTCAACATCCGCAGGTAACGAAAGGGATATTTACATCTCTGAAACGCACCTGGGACCTCCATAATAATATAAGGTGTAGAAAATGACTTGAGTTTTAATACGAACGGTGCGCAACAAACAAGCCCCAAGCCTTCATTGATACTGAACTTTAAATTTTCATCTATATAACGAAAAAGTTCCTTCGAGAATGTCGATGATGAATCTCCTACTATCTTGGGGTCCACAGGGACATAAGACCGCTGGCGTTGCGGGATGAAAATGACACTAGCGGACTTCGATACAAATAAAATCGTCCTTCGCAAGTGAGCACAGAACGCATAATTAGCCCACTCTTCCACACAGCGCCTCATTTCCCTCTAGAGCTACCGTCTTTTGATGAACTTGTTTATCAACGCGATCAAAGGACAACCCTCGTCAGAATCAATCGTTATATTCTAGGTCGTTTCAAAATACCTATCCACCGATACAATATTACCTTGTAATTTAAAAAAGAAAAAGACCTTTGGTCCATATCCTTCCACCACCACTTGAAGGAGAAACATGACTTTACTAGCCGGCAAAAAAGAAGAAAAACAAGAAAACATCTCAAGCGATACCATGAAAAAGATGCCAAATCTCTTCAAATAGGAAACAAAACTGTCTTCTCCATTAAAAAAAAAAAAAACGCAAGTCGAGTAAATGAACTTCACGGCCACCAATGTGAGCATCACCATATAATAGATAAACGAAACTCGCCAGATCAGCATTTCATCATCAAATCCGTATGAGTAATATAACCTCATCTTAACTGACACCAATGTACCTACTAATGCTGATAAAAAAAATCGCTGCGATTTCAGGCATCGTCAATGGTGCCAAATGTTAAATTTCGCTGTAGGAGTATCTGTTACTAGGGAATATAATTCTCAATCGAATTCAAAGTCACGTAAGATTAAAGAATAGAAAAATAATCAATGCTACGTAAAAAAAAAAAATATACCTTAGTTTTACCAGACCACTGAGCTGATTAACAGCTCTCCTAGGGCTGGGCCGAAGATGCTGCCTAATAAAACATAATTAGAAATGCAGAAATGATGAAAAAGATTTTGGCAGAACCCAAACAGCCTGATGATGACGGAACAAAAACACCTTATCCAAGTGATACCCCGATTAAAAAAAAAAATTCCCACACACACTGACAGTATGGCCGCGGGTGGCACACATAACACACCATATTCTCAATACTTCAACTAGATGTATTTCCTTACATTGTTACATGAAGATCCAATCTTTCCCAATCCCCGAAAATGCAAAATTTAACCACTTGCCATTAATTCCGTTCTATATTTCCTATATTCAGTTTAATTGAGAGAAAGAAAAAAGACGTGCAAATGGAATTTACACGTCCCCTGTGCACTTTTAAAAAGCAATCACTTCGGATGAACTCACTCTATCGCAACGGTCTGTCCCTTGGGGACGCAGCTTATGCAATTTACTCACCAATAGGAAATCGCGTTGCTTAAGTGAACAAATGAGGATCAGTAGATGAGGCCCCTGATCAAACACCTGCGTTATGCACTCACCTGAAAAAGAAAAATGAAAATGGTTAGCACGGTTTATATACGATGCAAATAGAAGTGTCACGTGCAAATATTCATCGCTGTGATTCAGTCCTAGAATGTCAAAATACTTAACATCTAGACAATTCGGTTGTCTGTCGTTCGTCTGGAAGCCCGTAAAGGAAAAACCAAAGACCTCAACTGAACATCACTTATAAAGTGCAATGATTAAAAATTCTGTGTAAAACTGCAAAATGTTATTATAAGTGACTCATATCACTACGATTTAACAAACATAAACGGACGAAGAGGGTTTGCCAAGTACGCACTCATTAAACAAAATGCAAATGGACTCAGCATCTATAAATAATAGACGTCAATAAAAGACACAATCAAGGTACCTCAGTAACTCATCTCCAATGCTAGCTACGCCTTACAATACCTAATTTACAAACAATCATGTGCTACGGCTACTTCAAAAGAGCCGCCTCCATGCTAACCTTGTTACTGTCCCAAACATACATACATACACACACACGCATACACATACACACACCATATGGTTGACTAACCATAAAAATATCTAGTCGAGTGGGATGAAATACACATTATACCAGAGCTTGGATATGCCACTCCTCCCCGTAGTTATATAATCCACACTGTGACTAAAAACTATTAACATCCTAAAACGACCTTTAAGACGCAAATCGCTTGCGTTGTCAAAAAAAAAAAAAAAAAAAAAAAAAAAAAACAATCTGGGATATTTTTTGACTAAAAAAATAATGCAACATATATACATAATCATAGAATCAACTGATGTTCAAGAGGCTAAACCTACTGATTAAAATAAATTAATCCGCCATGTCCAAGATTTCTCTTACTAATTTCATCCCCCAGGGAAATCATTTCAGGAGGATAATCAACCAATTTCTGTCGGTACCTCAGGAGATGCAAAGATTATCAAACTATATACAGAACCTATTGGGTCACTTTAAAGCAGATGCGAATGTAATTGTCATAACCACAATGTCCTCTTAACTTCTTGAATTCTTCGCACTTTTTGGATAAACTGGTCAATACAAAGCCTTAGATCCAAATACAAGATTATGAAGATATCCTGATGTCCGTGGCAGGGTTCGAATCCGCAACCAAGGTATCAGAAAGCGGTCACGTTGCCACATTTAACGCAAGAGTCGAGTATGAAAAAATTCTCTGTTAAGAGCATAACTTTGGAAATTATCCAATTTCTCAGACAAGACGCTTCCCAAAATAGAATGAAACGTTACGAAGGGAAATGAAAAATAGTCTGTGAAGATTTTTATTTCACAAGACAAAATCTTTCCCACGCGCATATTCTCCCGCAAGAATACATTAGTTTTTATTGTTTATGCGTTTATTTCGCTGGCTGGAAGGTTTTATCATCGGAATAAAGAAATCGATATTTTGATACTCAACAGAAATAAATTCTAGTAAGAAAATTATGAAAATATGCAAAATGAAGGGTTATTATGTATGCGTAATATATATATATATATATATATATATATATATATATATATATATATATATATATATATATATATATATATACACATATATCTGTTTCCAGAAGGACGCGTCCGCCGGCATTCATGCAAATGTATAAGGAAAAACACAAAAGATACAAACACTAAAAACTAATGTATAATGAACAACCACATGATTTTCGTCAATACATTTTTACTGGCTATTGTAAAAAAAAAAAAAAAAAAATACATCATGCACATCCTCCCTCAAAGAAACAAAATATGACCCCCGATACAATCGCAGACCAATAATAAATATACTAGCCGTTTAATAAGCGTCGGATATGTGCCATTACCCACGGATAAAAATCAAAGGGAGATGGTATCAGTTGCTAGCGAAGATGCTGGGAAAACCTTTACCTCGGGATTCTTGGTGTCAGCTTCAATAGTGGATTCAATCTGTTCCCGGCGCCGTAGTCCTCTCTCTCTTGCCACTGCCCTCTGGATAATTCTTATCATTCTATCTCTATAGGATAATTCCCGTTTCTCTCTCTCTCTCAATACATACATACATACATACATATACATATATATATATATATATATATATATATATATATATATATATATATATATATATATATATATATAATATATATATATATATATATATATATATATATATATATATATATATACACACACACACACTGTATTGGATGACTTCTCTGTTAAAAATCTTAGCATAAAACATGACAATTACCCTTCCATCATGAGGACCCTTAAATACCCGTAATCATTCCCGCGTAACTACCAATGCAATTTCAACTGTAATAAGTGCAGATTCAGCTCAATTGAAAAAAAAAAAAAAACTGTGCACCTTGGACTTCATAACGTGTTCATTTGTTAATCTAAGTTTACGTGAACTTTTGACCGTTATTTTCCCCTCATTCGCAATGTTTAGTCTCACGTAAGCCCACAACATCTAGTAGAACCTTACTGAAAGAGACATTTCTCTGGATTTTTCATATAACCTACTGTGTGCGCATTTTGATAACAGTAATAATGATTTTGTTGTTATCATTATCATCACTTCTGCGCATAATCAAGTTATATGAGATTTCAATTAAACAATACTTCATTTTTCCAGTGACAAATCTCTCTCTCTCTCTCTCTCTCTCTCTCTCTCTCTCTCTCTCTCTCTCTCTCTCTCTCTCTCTCTCTCTCTCCTTTTACAATTCAAACGACCACACCACCATCCCTCACTGTAGTCAATTAGGGGTCTCAAAAAATAAGTACGTTACCACAAAAAAAAATAAAAAAAGAAATAATATAAAAAAAAAGCAAGGTTAATGGAAAGAGAGCTCTTAATTCTACAACTTCTTCGCTCAAAAAGGAGGTTCTCAATCTGCTGCGAGGACTCCAATTTTGCGAAGTGATCTGGCCCTGACTGCAGAAGCATCGTTTAGATTGTATCTGCTTTCGGCCTCAAATTACAGCCCTGGCAACCTGATTTAATACAGTTGTCGAGTATTCTCCAGGTACTGTAATGGAAACCGCTAGTCAGTGGTATGCATCCTTCGCAGTTCAAATGCCCAGGCAACGATACCACACCTGTGAACAGTACATACACACCCATGCAGCGCTATTCGAGAGGACGTGGAAGAACAACTTCGCAATCAAGTTTCGTACTCTTCCTGCGGTATAAATCATCCCTGACGTTCCTTGAGATTGATCTTGCGTACTGCTCGTACTCGGCGTGAAGGCCTTTTAACGCATCGCACATTTTTCAGTTACCTTAAAGGTCAAAGGACATAATTACTGTACACACACACAAATATATACATACATACATACATACATACATACATACATACATACATACATACATATATATATATATATATATATATATATATATATATATATATATATATATAAGGTTAGATATAGATATTTCTTAGTCTTTACTCATTCCTTCTCTCAGAGTTTATAGCACATGGAGACACCTTCGCTCAGACTATAACTGTATTAAGAGGAATAATATCAAGAGACACATAAACAAAAAATAAGCAATCTTTCAGAAACCAAATTAATTTCCGGTGAAAACCTTAACGAAAATGTATAAAATGTTAAAATAAAATTAGACACATCATAATTACACAAAATGTTATAAAATAGGTATTGGATTTTTCACCCGAAAAAAAGATGACAAATTATTACAATTCAAGGAAATAAGTAATCTCCTGTAGATTCAAGTCAATTAAAAATATCAAGTCAACACTAATACATATTTTAACTAGCAAATTATCATTAATAACAATAACAGAGTTTTACTTCACAAAGCTGCGCAAGTTTCATGGGCAGCGTTCCGTGATAAAATAGAAAACAATCTTACAATGCATCATAATTGTGATTTAGAAAGTAGCTACAATAGACAATGTAATATTAAACTGAGAAATAAAATCATCATCACTGACATCTACAGAGCTGTTCTGAAAAACTATAATGAGCCGACTGTTTAAGATTCTTATAATCTATATGTGAATTTCAAAAAAAAAGAAAAAAAATATATATATTATATGTATATATATGTATATATACATTTACATATATATATATATGTATATACTGTATATACAGTATATATATATTATATATATACAAAAGAAAGATATATATATATACAGTAAATATATTTGTTTGAGTTATTAGCAAGATTGTTCATCTACACGATGGGATCACATCGGAAAAAAAAATATTTGACATACAACGCTTCAGTTTACTGCTAAATCAATACAGTAATCATGATCTAACTTCTACATACTATCCTACATTTTCAATTCACTATTAAAAAAAACCTAGCCAAAGTATGTGAAAAATTAAAAGTGTTAGTATTTCAAACCACCGATACGATGATAAACCTCTCGTACACTTAAGTCCACGTTTGAAGAATTCCCGTTTTCTGTGCATCACGGCACACGTGTTGCATTCATTCTCTTTTCAACACTTGCAAGACAGACTAATTTAAACTGGATGCGAGCCAGTCTCAACATTCAAAGTTCTGACAAAATGTGTAAAGCTGGTTTAACAGGCACCTACAAAGCAAATCTTTATCTTTCCAGTTCTCGGGGGCAAAATTGGCAATCCTATCAAAATAAACTCCGTATGAATTTGATTTAATATGTATTGATACTCAGACCAAAGATTTCGTAAAATCACAAAACAAACATATTACGATACAACAATTTCCCACAGAGAGAGAGAGAGAGAGAGAGAGAGAGAGAGAGAGAGAGAGAGAGAGAGAGAGAGAGAGAGAGAGAGAGAGAGATTAAAAATAACCTTCTACCTCACGTGACTGTGCTGAGGCCAGATGTTCAATGGGTAAAGCGTAAGAAAATTACATGAGTTGGGCATAAATCTGTCCTTTTCACACTGAATGGAGTTAATCAAAGGGATGTGGACTTCAAAAGGAAGAATCTCAAGTAGCCGTGATTCGTGTGGCCAACTGGCGGAGGTAAGACGCACTAATAGAAAGAATCAAGGTTTAAGATGGATCCCGTCACTGAGATACCTAACAGAATTCTCTCTCTCTCTCTCTCTCTCTCTCTCTCTCTCTCTCTCCATTCTAGAACTGTTGTAAGGGCCCTAAAGATTCTATTGATATGAGTCTCCCACGGATGTAGACCAATAATATCCTTTTTAAAAGTCTTGCAGCCTTAAAAATAGGCCAGTTGCCTAACTTTCACGCATAATTGATTCTGCGTTTGCCAGCTCTTCGTTACACCGACTTGAGTCATCATCAGCCGATTACCTTCTGCTTCTTTTATGAAAGTTATTAAAGACTTCACGCAATATTTAATTAAAAAGAGCAAAGACGTTTAAAATATGTATAAGAATATAAGATCATGAACAACACTGGGATAAAAATATTAGGACGAAGAATAACGCAATGACCCTTCTTTATGTTTTTACTCCACAATATAAAATAATCTACTTATTTCACTGGCCATCCCTCCAAACCTTAAAACCCATTTACTGTCAGTGGGAAGAGAGGCTGGCATCTCACCATGCAGGTCTGGAAGTAGCCCAGGAAGTGTCATCCCTAACTGAAGACACCAGAAGCGATATCAGTTTTGGGAATAAAATATAAAAGTACTAAAATGGGCCAAGTTTGGGGCCTTTTAACCAAATCCTCTTACCTAATCCTCTTATCTATGCGAAAAAATAATCAAGATATAACTTCGTTTTGTAGAATGATAAAAGCTATTATCAGTAGCAACAGTACTCCGCTGTTACATAATTAGGAGCTCAGAAATCGATCTTTCCAGGGAAAAACAATAATATCAGTAATTGATAAATATCATTATTAATATCCAACAAGACCTCTAAAATTCAATGGAGCACGCCAAATTGGTCATTAAGCTACTAATCAGTTTTCCAAAGAAAAATAACAACCAAACATTAAACTTCTTTCAAAGAGCTTTGCTCAAATCCTCCAACTTGCTCGGCCAAGTCTGGGCCCACCTGCAGCCCTGCAAATCAGCCCGTCGATGAATTTTCATCGCCTCGACGTTTTCCGGCCCGGGAGGCCCAAAGAGGAATGGCATGATTGGGAGTACAAGGGATGAGGCATCTCAAGAGGAGATAAGATTCGGTGAAGCGTGAAACTGCGTTGCTGGCGCACGAGAAGAGTCACCAACTCTGCTAATCACAACTATAGTCACTGCCAACTAGAGTCACTAACACAGTGAAGAGCGAGTCATTATGGGGCCTCCGGCGGTATCGAATAAAACTCATTCTGCTGACTGCACTAACAACCTCGGCTTTCTTCAACTGAGCTGCGGGTCCAGGGAGGGATTTCTTTGGGGCACCACTTCCTACGTGGCCCTTATGCCCATAACCTATAGATAGAAGATCCTCATTGATATGGACATTGCCAATAACCCCCTTGCTCCCACCCTCATCCTCTCTCTCTCTCTCTCTCTCTCTCTCTCTCTCTCTCTCTCTCTCTCTCTCTCTCTCCATCGTAGTATTCGTGTTTTCAGAGTAAACGCTCGAAGACAAAAATCAGATTCGCCCCCAGACGCCAAGCCCAACGGATGATGACCATACCGGGGGGGCAAAAATGCTGAAAGCTCTCAAGATCTTCGACCAACATGTCGATGCTCTTGAGAAAAAGTTAGTCTGGGCAGGTTCTCTTGGGAACCAAAGCCTCAAGGGATTGGGTCATCAAACGATGCATCACTTCATACAATTACGCAACTACAGTTGCTTGCACATCGATACTTCTTTAACAGTAATTACGTTACCCAAAAATAGCACCACATCCAGTAATAAGAATTCAAATTAAAATAAATTTGGAAGGTATTCAAGAAAAACATACACATCGATGCTGAGATTAAAAATGAGTTTTATTAAATGTTATCGAGGCCATAAGTGAATTATTAGGCTTAATGAAATACATACTAATCACAACCATTAAGAAAAAATTTATCCTTGAAACATTCTACCCAGCCGCAGATGGGTATCAAACTCTGCTGGGGTCAAGAAACGGCCGTGGAACTAGCAACTTCATCCATAAAGCCTTGCTAAGAAGGACGTACCCTTCGGGAGACTCTCCCACTAGAGGGGAAATATCTATTTTCATTATATATATATATATATATATATATATATATATATATATATATATATAATGTATATATATATATATATATATATATATATATATAATATATGTGTGTATGTATACACGTACATACACATATATACATATATATACATACATATATATATATACATACATATATATATATAGATTCCAAACACAGTATTTCAGGCTACGTTAAACAAATGAAAAAGATGAGGTCTGACGCACATCAACAGGAATATTTAAAATCATAAAAGGTCCCATCACAAACTCATCTACACGTAACCCACATTAAATGACCGAGGATCCAACACTTATCCAAGCGCCCGCATGGACTGTAAAAAAAACGGCTTTGAACCGCACCAACTTTTGCTGGTTACATGAACCTTGTTCTCTGTCAACAAGTGTTTACAACCTACCATAAAGTATAAGCATCAAAGACCCTCATCTCATCTCGAAAAACATGCTACACACCCCACGGATTCAAGCCTTCCTTTTAATTCTTCCTTAAAGAAAAATATATGCATAAAATATGTCGCAAGTGCATAAATACAGTGCATGATTACACAGGGTAAATGTAAGTATTCAAATAAATAAAATCATGCACTCGAATTCATAATTGACTTGTAACATACCGAAATCAAAATAAGATGCCATATGTATATGTATATATATATATATATATATATATATATATATATATATATATATATATATATATATATATATATATATATATATAGATATAGATAGATAGATAGATAGATAGATAGATAGATAGATAGATAGATAGATAGATAGATAGATAGGCAATGTGCATACATACATATATATATATATATATATATATATTCGAGTAAGTAAATAAGGGACTTTCTCTCTCTCCTCAGGAACATGTCTCGTTCGACACAATTAGCGGCACGAAATCAAAAACTTATATCATACAAATGCAACTAGAAGACCTTGGTTTCCCCGCAGGGAAATCACATTATTCTTTCTCTCTTATACCCGTAGGGCATGGAGTGAGACTGCGGACCTCCCTTTGATCTGCCGACGAAACTAGTGTGCTCTTAACTGTGATCTCCTGCATCAATAACGTTTAGACAAACAGTACGGGGCGCTTAATTGAAACACCAATTGAGGTCTCTCTTGAAGAGAGGAGAGGGGGCAGGTTGAAATCGGGTTATTCGCCCGAGGGGCCATATCAAATTAACAGTCACATTAACAGATCGAAACGAGGTACGAGGTTTCCCAGAGAGAGAGAGAGAGAGAGAGAGAGAGAGAGAGAGAGAGAGAGAGAGAGAGAGAGAATGCATTAATGCAGTTCTTTCTCTGCATTCTATAGTAACCAGAGCATTTAATTCATAAGTAAACGACAATAAACAATCTTCTTCCAATATAAAGAACATGCTTTGAAAATTCATATATTACAATCAAAAGTAAAGGCAGGAAAATAATACTTGGCATACTTTACTTACAATTCCGTCAAGCCTTAGTACATTCTACTTGAAGCACTTTGCCAAAACGCACTCAACAACCATACACTGAATTATAAACACCGCAACTGCTTTGGGAGTAGGTGTTCCCACATTCATTTCGAAGTACATCATAGCTCTTTGCATATTCTATTTGAAGCAGATGACAAAATCTTAGGGGACAAACGCGCAAGAGAATATTCATACAGTATGGAATACATCATCTCAAGCCATAAAATTCAATTTATAGACTTTTGAAGCCTCTTCGCTCTACAGTGGCCAATCGCCCGTCATCCCCACTTTGCCGACAAGAACTAAGATACGCAGAAAGACCAGGCAAGTGAGGGATTTCGGCATATATAAGGAATCTACACGACCACCCAAAAGAAAGACTAAAAGACAGGAAATGAGACCCAAATAAAAAAAAAAACACTCATAAACAATCATTCGCCTATGCATATACTTGCATACAGAAACAATTTACATACACATATTTATGTATATGTGTATATATATATTGCATATATCAGTTACGTCCGCAAATGATGAACATTCAAATTCAGAACGATGTTTACAGCACTTACTATGAAAATCTTGTGATCACGCGCTCTAGTAAATTACAGAAAAATCTAGCTTTCCCCACATTTTCTGTATTCTAAGGTCCCACGGGCTGAACTTGAATGATTTCACTTGTAAACAGTGAATCTTCAACAGAAACTGACTATACTTGGTAAGGAGGCCAATCTTCCACATATAACAAATATACATTCTAAATTCCTAGAAATCTTAAACGTTTTTGCGCATAAAAAACGGAAACAAAGTAAGTCGGCTCATACAACGAAAACGACTTAAGTCCTCAGGAGCGGGAGTTGCGCCAAGGTCAAATTCATCGTTCCTTCAATCCTTGTGGGATCCTTTGACAACAAATGGAGCCGTTGTGTTGTATACGAACGAGGGGGGCGGCTTGGGAATGAGAAGTCGCTGGCCTTCAATAAAAAGGAATAAAAAGAAACCCACAACTGCTACAAACTTACGACTGTTTATGGCGGCAGGTTTTGGATACACCATTCCCGCATCAACTACCATTATAGCAACAATACCAAAAGGTACATGCCTCTCCATTAAACCTTAAACCCCCAGGTAAAACCCCAAGTCACCGAAGCCAGTCCCCATGAGCGACAACCCAAACTAGCAACAGAAGTAATCGGTGTATTTATTCCTCTCATTCTTTCTGCCCTCTACTTGCTATTCGGGTATCAAATAAAAGGAGTCAATAACATTAACTGATATCATAGTCATAAAAACACACACACACACACACACACATATATATATATATATATATATATATATATATATATATATATATATATATACACACACACACGAGTATAGTGTGTACATGTGGATTCGCGCTCACTTGCGCGTGTTTTTAATGTCAGACAAGGTGTCACCACCTCCATACATCAACCTGGCAAAATTACTAAGGAATACCGATCCAGAATGCCCAAAAACTGACGCAAATACCCTCCAGGTGTTTGTGGAAGCCATTCCGTTATGCGATACCCTGTCAATCCGTTATGTTATACCCGGTTATCGAACGCACGCTCCTCGCACCTGGGGGGGATAATTCATTTTCTACATTGCGCGCCGCATTTGCGATGGGCTTTCAGTATTTGCTGCTCACAAGATATGATTAAAATCATATCCATTGCTCCCACGTAGCGGAAGGTCTAGCACTCTGTTATGAAGATTAAGCATCGCCTATTCAATCGCTGTTGCTACTTGGAATAATGTAGCCATTTATCGGAAGCATGGTAGCATTTGTATGAAATAATGGTGTATGTGTGTGTGTTTTATATATATATATATATATATATATATATATATATATATATATATATATATATATATATATATATATATATATATATCAAACCGTGATACCATCTTTTGATAAAATAAGGCAATCGATACCTACTGAATCATAAAAAAATTCTAACAAAAGTTAAAGACTTTTCTCTACACGCAACAAGACTGATCAAAAACTTTTAAACAAGACAGTTATTAATTCTAAGTGATTCCCACGTCACAAGCTGTACAGAGCTCCTGTGATGTAAAATGATACAACTCATTCCTCAAAAACAGCGAATTCAACACCATAGTTTGCGAGGAAATTAGGTCTACCACTAATCGTCATTTCAAGCCTGATAAAGAGATTCTATCAAAATGAAGACAGGAAGTTATTACGACTGTTACTCTTAATTCACAAAGCTCTCAAACACAGAAAACAGAATGTCTAGGGACGTTACAAGTTCACAAAACCCGCAGGATGAAAAACTTGAAAAAAAGAAAAGCCTTCCCTTCAGAGATTAGCCCAAGAAGTTAAGTTACGCTGTCAGACTATGGGAGCGATGAAGGGGTTGGGGGACTAGACTGGATAATAACAAGATGAAGTCGACCTTCCAGAACACAACTTTGTGCGATAACTATACCAGACTCCGGACATGGATTAGCCACATCCTCATCCTCCCCTTGGGAACTTTTGTGTCCGCCTGGACGGCGAGGGATAATAACCTCATTTATTTATGAGGAAGGATAGCTCGGACCGCGTCATCTAGCGACGAGGAACCTCGCAAAAATCACCACCTCTATAAGATTCAACTAACCTTTGTTCTCTTTCCGATGGTTGCTCGGAAAACAAAGAACAGTTGTGCTAATGATTCCATATGCCATTGGCAACGATTTAAGCTTCATCTTCAAGATGTAAGGAATAACAAGAAGAGTGAAGTTTGAAGGACCAATAACACTTACAAAACGATAGAAAAAAAATTAGCCAATACATGAAAGCAATCTATAAACTATTTTAAATAAACGCTAATCACTGTTATTCAACACCTAAAAAACGCGCCGAAGTTTCTTGGGCACAATCGAGTTCTCTGTCCGGTGGTGGCCTCAGCCACGGCCCATAAAACTCTTAGCCGCGGCCCATGAAACTCAGCCACGGTCCGGTGGTGGCCTATGTTGTTGCTACCTGTAGCGCTGCCAGAAATACGATTATGGCTAACTTTAACCTTAAATACAATAAAAACTACTGAGGCTAGAGGGCTGCAATTTGGTATGTTTGATGATTAAAGGGTAGCTGATCAACATATCAATTTGCATCCCTCCAGCCTCAGTAGTTTTTAAGATCTGAGGTCAGACGGACAGACAAAGCCGGCACAATAGTTTCCTTTCACAGAAAACTAATAAAAACCTAACAGTTAAAAAGGTCTATCCCGCCCAACACCCCCTAGCTATCAATAACATGCATCTTAAGCTCTTCCTTTCAACATTTCTTCAAGATGATGATGATGATTCGTCTTCTCGGCGACGGACTTCAAAAGCAATGGATGCGTGAGAAGTTGACGAACCCATTCAAGAGAGACCATTAACCTTTTATTGTAGGCGAAGAGGAAGAATGTCAATTGCTTCTGTTCGCGATTTTTCGACTCCTTTTCCGTCGTATTAAAAACAATCCGTTATACGAAAAGAAATGAAGGTGCTGGGAGAGGAATTTTATTACAGGTTACAAGGCTCGTGAAAAAAACGATTAGATCGTGCTCTGAAAAGTAGAGATGTTAAAGGAGAGAGAGAGAGAGAGAGAGAGAGAGAGAGAGAGAGAGAGAGAGAGAGAGAGAGAGAGAGAGAGAGTTTCTTGAAAAATTTTTTTTTTATATAAGCACATAACAGTAAAGAGAGTTAATAGTGAACAAACTGCAGCCGAGATATTAAGTTTCCAATAACTTTCCTTCCCGAACTCGCCCTAGTAGTTACGGCTCTAAATAACTTACATTCAGTCAGTCCTTGCTAAATCTGACCTTATATGGTTAAACTTTCACAGAGCGAAACGAGACAAAGGCCTTATTTTCTATTTCCCTTTACGCACGCAAGTCACGGTGAGTGGAGAAAAACTAGTGAACGGATAAAAGCGAAATTAAAGAATGAAAAAGATTGGCAACAGACTGTTGCTAATCGAGCAGTCCTTCCAATTAAGGAAAAAAAATGCTCTGCAGAGAATCAGCAGGGACCCAGCCAATGGAACTCAACATGAGAGCTCTCTGCCGAGGCTGGGAAAATAACCCGGGTCAAGGTAGGTGCCTTGGGGAACACCGACGCGTCATAAAACTTCGTTATTCTTCCCACTTTTCAAGAAACCACTGAGTTCTCTCTCAAGTCAACGCCACTTAAATTCTTGGAAGCTCAAAATATCAAAGTCTGGTGAATAGTGTCCGAAATATGCGTGAAAGCAGACAAACTAGAGAGAGACCTCCCGGAGTCTAGCGAAACAACCATATCAAAAGGACAAATCACGTCATGTAAAACACAAGCAACTTTAAGAGCCCCAGCAGAAGACAACGCCAAAGGGAATGACACAATGGCAAGAAGTCCTTTTACGGAGCAGACATCTGGACGAAATTGGAATTCTCGGGAAGGAATTATCGCAACGGGAAACTATCAACAACGGGAGCTGACGTTAAAACGAGAAGTAACTGACCACGGCGAAGGGGGCGGGGAGGAGAGAGAGGGAGAGAGAGAGAGAGAGAGAGAGAGAGAGAGAGAGAGAGAGAGAGAGACGTCACAGCTATTGCACTTCGTCCATCTCCCAAGCCATTTTCTGAAGGAATGAGGAAGACAGGGAAAGAGAAAGATGATATCTGATGGGGTGTTTCTGAAGTTTGTTTTGAGCGGTTGAGGGAATTTTGATAACGAGATCACAGCTGACATCTGCTACCTAAAAATCGTCCTGTCTATAAATAATTGTACATGAGATACTACCTAGGTACTGACCCGTAACCGTGGAAAGTAAACCAGTTTCTACAGAAAAGAAGCATTTGAAATATATCAATTTTAGCATTTGAAATATATCAATTTTAAAGTGAAGCCGGCTAAAAAAGGGAATTTCATGTTCCTTAAGTACAGAAACAGGAAATTACAATGCAGCAAGATTATATAAGTGTGTAATCATTCAATCATTAAAATTTGTGCGTGTGTATGTACAGTATGTATGTATAGATACATACATATATACTGTATAATATATAGTATATATATATTTATTATATAATGCATATATATACTTGTGTGTGTGTGTGTGTGTGTGTAGTCTGGCCAAAGACTTTCTCGTACGCAATTATTATGTGAGTGCTGATACACGTAAGTCGTCTATAATTTTGAGAGAGCATTTCACCCATTTTCCCTTCCTCTAAGCTCTAAGTTCTAAAGGAAAAGACGAAAATTGTTGCCAAGCTGCTCTATCATTACCTCTTCCGACGGTTGTTTCAGCCATTAACTCACAGCTATCATCAAAGTAATACTTATCATACACATAAGACTAAACCCTTATAAAAAAAAAGTTAGTACTGTTCTCTTCTAGAGGACTAAAAATAGAGAAAAAATTACGTTTGCTCAAGACGCTAGTTAAATTGTAATTACTTCGTAATTCCGCTATTTGAAAATAATTATTGGAAGTTATTTGATTTCCATCATACGCTTTTCTTCCTAGGGATCGGTGCCAGCAAGTTTAAAATTTTAGGATGACATCACTAATAAAGGAACTTTATAATATATATATATATATATATATATATATATATATATATATATATATATATATATATATATATATATAAAAATAGCAGGCTTCCTATGAGCAACTGAGAGACAGAAACACACGCACGGAGAGAGAGAGAGAGAGAGAGAGAGAGAGAGAGAGAGAGAGAGAGAGAGAGAGAGATGGGGGGGGGTCTTACTACTAACATCATCTATCAAGCGCATTGCGACGGGTTCTCTAACCGCAACACTGATCATCATCAAAGCCATAATCGTCTAATATTCCTAGTATCCGTTACATATTCCACTGATGTATAATAATGAAAAAAGAAAACGTTGCTAACATCTTACTCATCAATATTGCATATGGAAAGCCTCTATGGGGTGAACCGCGTAAATAAAAGCCCGTTTTATCCCACCCGAATCTTCAGTACTAGAGACAATCTTCAAATTGCCCATATTCTCTTCTTATCTACAAGTATTTCTACCTCGTTTGATTTACGATTTTATGAATGACAAGAACAAATTATGATTCATCAACGATCTACGATATACAACGGTTTTCCTAGCCAAACAAGAAGTATTTAAAACATGACACTTACGTTAATAAAATGCATATAAATTTCTTTTATTTTCTTGAAACAGACACACACAAAATCTCACGAAAAGTAAACCTTCCAAACAAGATAGTTGCACCCAACAATCTTCTCAATTACAAACATTCACATCAAATATCAACAAGCTTGTCAGTATGCTTCTAAATACGGCCAGAGATTTGCTCATTTTCACCTTCACAACATTCAAAAAAGTCAAAATTCAAGGCGCTCGTATACACAGACGCACGTACAAAAACAACACAGAAATAACAATAGCGCAAAGAGAAGAAAAATAGAAACTGCACTCTGTTTCAGTGCCGTTAACCCCAATTGATTTACGAAGGTCAAATTGGCCGGTGGTAACGAGCCACTTCCTCTTTAAAGTAGATTTCCTCTATGTACTCTTCCCATTAATATGTCATGTGACAACCGCCTGAATTAGCAAAGGTTCCAGTCCTCTTACTAAAATTGCGCACTTAGGCGCTTTCAACTGTGAAGAAAATTAGGATATGTAATAATACTCACAGCAATCAGTATTCATTCCTCATTACCAACATAAACTGTATTAATATATCATTATTTATAAAAAGTTAGAATGCTTATACAGCGAAAAATAAATAAATAAATAAACACATTTTAAATAAAAACAGGATGAACAAAGTAAAATATTCCTTTTATTTCTATCGGTAGTGTATCTTTTAAGATAATAAATGTGTTTGCATTCAAAGGCAAAAGGCATTAAAACCGTGAAATTAAAAAATGCCAATCTCTGAAAGAATGAATGATTGACGAATGGAAGAGCACACAACACACCAGCTGCATCACCACCCATCACACAAGCATCAACAGCAGCACGTCAACCCCCTACACGCACTGAGCTCTCTACATTCCTGGATGTTGAGGCCACTCTACAATAGTGTGTGTGTGTGTGATTCCACGATCACGCCTACTGGCAGAAAATCGTCATGTAAAGGAACTCCATAAAATAAAACAATGAACTTCCAACTCAAAGAAATGCCATTACTCTCGTCGATTCCTTTACCAACGAAAGAAAGAATAACGGGAGAGAAACGTTGTCTCCCTTACATCCATATATATATAATTACATTACTTACTATCCCCGGACTTGGCTTCACTAATGCCTCAATGTACGATTCCGCGTGGAGTTTTATTTTGGGAGGTTAATGACCCGGGCAAAAAAGGACATTTCCCCTGCTGTTTATGAAAATGAGATCGATTATCTTGATTAATGAGCTGCGTCATTATAGGTTCCGCTAATAAACAAAACCTACGGTGATGGCGTCTGTGCTGACAAGGGGAAGATGGATGGGGGCTGTCCATATAATCAAATAACTCAAGTCAGTGTAATTGAACAGCATTCTGAGTGGCAGCGGAGATAATACGGCGTTCAATGTCGTCTAACAGTCTGTTAGACGACACTGAACAGGATCTTCCCAAATACTTACATTCACTCTTCATTCTTGTTCGTGTTTGTTGTTACCACAGTACTTTTTTCCAAACCTACGTAGACGCCAGAAATTCGGTTGTTACGTTCCATTGCCTCAGCAACGGTCAACTTCCGTAATGAACCATGTACTGCCTAGAGCTTCACAATTATGATGATCGATTACAAACCATCATATCCTTGTCATTTATCGACTGCTTCATTTTTACATTTCGCCACGCCATTCAGGTCTCATTTCCGGATGGGTTAAACAAAGGAGCAATTAAATGACAATAACTGCGCTCAGAGAGAAAAACATAAAGGTTATCTCGACAAGATTTAGGGGAAGCGTGTAACTAACCGATTCCTTAGTTGTTACGGCTCATTCTACTGTTTACGTATGCATATACTGATATGGCTGCTGATTTACCTTAATTAACTAATTAATTTGCAATTTCTGTCTTTTCTTGGTTTCGTTAAATATCGCTTTAGGCTTTAAAAAAAAAATTTATTATTTACTATTATAATCAAAGAGAATGAAATATTTGAAGTGAATGATTAAATCTACCTAATGATTCGACATTATCGTCATTAAAGCAGTCGCTGCTCAAACGAAACATCTGACAGCCCCTCACCGCAGATTCAAATGACCTTTCAGATAAGCACCAATTAAAATGGCTGACGATGCACTAACCCAGGTTCGATGTTCCCACTCGTTCAATAACTGCAACAGTCATTTTTTTCCCATAAGTGACAACAGGCACATCGATTGACGCAATTTCATTTATCAGAAAAATAGATCGTCGCATCGTTGATTGGAGTTTTTTTTTTCTTGAATCAATTCCAAAATTGAATTAGCCGATCTATACTTCGATTCAATACGAAACAATTCGGAGGACTTTAAAAATGACAAAATTACTTTTCATCTTTTTAAATCAACGGGAAAAAACTGTCTTCGAGCCAAGGTAAAATGGCTTACTTTGGGGATAAATTGTCTATTATAATTGTAAAATTGTAATATATATACTGGACGGAAATTTTTTCCAATTACTGATGATGACAACTTCTCTTATTCAAGTAATCTAAAAACCAAGAAAAAAAAAAAAGATATCTAAAATATTCAGGCAAGTTGACAGCTCACATACGGAAACATATACTAGACAACACTCAAATGATTCAGTTATTCATAAATATACAAAATACCAGCCAAATATCCACGAATTCCAGAATTCATAACCGTACATTTATGTGAGGTGTAACTACAGTGTATGTGGATTATAGCTGACACATGACGATGGTCGTAATTATATATATATATATATATATATATATATATATATATATATATATATATATATATATATATATATATATATATATATGCAAGCCTACTTCTTCGAGGGCTACCAACGTAATAATCTCAAGCTTTAAACCACCGTGACAAGAGCAACATATTCGCTCGTCTGTCCCGCTGACAGAATCGATAAACCGTAAGAACAAAGTCAACGTCCAGAAAACTAAGTGTAAAAGTTTTACCAGAGAATTCGTTCGATGCTAATGTTGTTCCCAATCGAACATCAGTAAATTTTTATATAACTGTACAAACGCACAAGTTAGTAATTAGACACAAGAAATGAATGAAAAATATGTAAGATGGTTAGTATTTCGGACAAACCGTATATACAAACCTTTTAGAAATCTCACATACCGAAGGATACCCGTAAAGCCCTTGCGAACTCTTCTCAAATTCTTGTTTGCAAAAAAAAAAAAAAAAATTACATCCCATTATCATAAATTTATATTCGTATTTCACCGTTAAAGTCGTGACTCTTTCCGAAACATCAAGCGAACCATTAGCGCCCGAATCTTGTGATCAGAAGTTAATGATCCAGTAATAAGGATTACAAAATGACGGGTGTGTAATTACCGGGAAAAGTCTAAAACGACAATGGAAATAACAGGAGGATCCCAATTACAGCAAAAAGGTTTTATAAAAGCCTCTCTCTCTCTCTCTCTCTCTCCCAACCCCACTCGGTCCTACCACCCATCATTTCCCAGTGTCTCCCACCATCCCTCCTCCGATTGCACTGCCGAAAAGGCTACAGTTGTGTTCTCCCAACAGATGTTCGTCGCTGGCATCGTGACAACGCTTAGCTCCTTCGCTTTCTCCACTGCAAGTTACTTTCAAAGAAAGCTGGAAGCTTACGAAATAGCTGATAGAAAAACAGATACCGATAACCTGATATTTCTAAATAGCGATACGCTTACTGAGCTGGTGAAACAAATACGGAATTAAGTTGAAAAGGTGTCACCTTAATTCTTAAGATGTTTGCACAATCCACACCATAAAAAAATTAATACATCTTATAATGTTCAAAAGCATAACGGATATTTGAGCCAAAATTGGCACAAGCTCAAGCACAATAAACACCAAATAACGGAATGATTACTTAGATGAACAGAAATTCCTCAACTCCTTACTGTCGCCTTCCCTGCATGTAAATCCATCCATTTACGATTAACTAAGACACCTGAGATGAAAAACAATTACAGGTCTTCAAGTAAGATGAACTAAGAGGAAATGTTTCGAGTTCGTATAAGTTACGGAAAAAACACCAAGGAATTCACCGTGACAAGGTTGCCTGGGAAATGCTAATAAGAAAAAAAATAATGCCACGGAAACGCTCGCATTATCAAAAGTATAATAATAAAAACACCAGTAAAATTAACAATAAAATCAGTACTTGTACTAGTGGTATTAATATTAATAACAAAGGCTGAAATATTATAAAAAAAATCACTAACAAAACATCCAAATGACATCAACAGATAACGAGCATATACGGACTGCATTCCCACTGCAAATCAATACGTTACCTCGGGCCAAGGTTTATGAGATGTTCATAAGAACGGTGGTTCAAATTCCGTTTCAAGAAACCCAAATGGAATCCACACATCTACGTTCTTTGGCAAAAAGAACTTGAAAAGCCATTCTTTACCACTTGACCAAATAATTACGGAAAAAAGATCGTTACTTAACCTATTTTCTGTTAATAAAAAAAAAAAAAATCCGCCTGAAAATGACTATAATGAACGAAACAATATAAGAGTAAACACCAAAGTCGCTCTGTCCGAGATTTTGACTTGACAAAAATGAATGATGTCATCGCCTGAAATGTCACTCGGAACATCGCTACCAAAGGGGAAGAACAAAACCAGTCACCTAAACAGTTCCTGACGACAAGGCGTTCCGCTACGGAACCCAAATGGGGACAATCATCTCGAGCATCGAGGGGAACGTGGTCAAGAGGGGAGAATCATCCAGTAACGCTACTTGAACCTCAACCACCCATCCACCGACCGTACTCCCTCTACAGCCCACGGTATGTTATTCATGCCCGCTTCACGGAAATGTCGTGATGATGAAAAATTCACAAGTATGCTTTTGATCACCTAATTAGCGCGTAATTTCTCATGCAATGATGTTTTTAACATACCATATAATTTTAAAGTAAGGTTCTACCCTCAATAATACTAACGTTTCTTGATATATCATTATATAGTAAGGTTTCAAACACACGCTTTAATACCGACGACGACATTAGATGTCTATTACACACCCACAGAACCAGTCTACCTATCCTGTACTTATCTATACACACATATACTTTTGCATATATAGTCTAACGAGAGAGAGAGAGAGAGAGAGAGAGAGAGAGAGAGAGAGAGAGAGAGAGAGAGAGAGAGAGATACACCCTCGCCTTTTCATGTGATACCGTCATACTCGTGCTCCAACAACGATAATAAACAGACCGCCAGCAGTAATACGCCCAAGAACTACTATTAAGTTACAGTCCTCTTATGAAAGCCTCCCATTAAGCAGAACGACTCGACTTTAATATGATGGTAACCGTGAAGATGATAAATAGCAAAAGAGAGGCCGAATTACAAATAACCACTTTTATGATAATGGGAGTTATCAAAATACTGAGGTGACTTAACTACTATATCAAAATCAATTACAAAAAAACGGTTTAACATCACATATTCAATTTCAGCACAGCAAATGAATTTAGTTATCACTCATCACTGATTCCAGGATAAAGGCATGGCTTTAACTTTATAACGACGATGCCGGATGCAAAACACGGTGATTCAGAGGTTATGATTGAAGCAACACGGACCAATAGAATCTACATTCACCAAAGTTATAAAATTTTACGAGTGGTGCCGTAGTCCACATTCTATAACAAATTAAATCAAGGCGTCTTTCTCACCACCACAACAGACGAAGAAAAAAAAAAAGATCATTTACCAAGATTCAACCAGTTCTTTACAGGCCAACAAGCCGCAACTCACACGTTTATTAGTTTATGCCCTTATTCATGACCTGAAGAAAATACTAGGTATCTAATGAGGGATGAGGATTACCTCGTCGAGGTTCTCCCCATCCCCATGAAGACGTATTACTGATCCCACACACCTTTTTTTTCCCCTTCTCATCTTCATATATCTACGGCCAACATCAGTCGAATAATATCCAGGCACACAATTTACAGTTGGGGTCGACTGAACCAGACACGGCATTCCTTTCCTCTCCTGGTCGGGAGATTGGGCAAATGTCCCTCAGTTGAGAGTTAAGTATATCTTAGTTTAACCAGACCACTGAGCTGATTAACAGCTCTCCTACAGGGCTGGCCCGAAGGATTACACTTATTTCACGTGGCTAAGAACCAATTGGTTACCTAGCAACGGGACCTACAGCTTATTGCGGAATCCGAACCACATGAGAGCGAGAAATGAATTTCTATCACCAGAAATAAATTCCTCTAATTCTTCATTGGCCGGTCGAAGAATCGAACGTCGGTCCACCAGAGTGCTAGCTGAGAACGATACCAACCCGTCCAATGAGAAACTCCTCAGTTTTCAGAGAGAGAGAGAGAGAGAGAGAGAGAGAGAGAGAGAGAGAGAGAGAGGAGAGAGAGAGAGAGAGAGGTCTACTATACGAGTATGTAACCGTAACCGTATATTCTGAATCCATCTGTATCAAATGTTTGTCCCACGTCATGCCACACTTATGTATTGGCACACACGGTTATACCATGTTACAAGTTTACACACACGGCTAAAACCCACACACGCATCCATAGTATACCATTACTTGAAATACGACAGGTACATACATGTATATAACACACACAAACACAAGTAATAATACCACGTGCGAAAATACATTGGTTGCACTTTATGCTCGATTACAGGATGTCATTAACATCGGGGAAGGCTGTCAATCAGTTTGTCATGTGACGTAGGTTGGTATATAACGTTTACGAAATGTTATTGTAATCTTTCTTGAAAAATGTTTGTAACCGTCTTTGAAAATACCTGTAAACTTTTGTTGTATGAAGTGCAATGGAATCAGCACCTTATTTCCTTGATATTGACTTAATAAAGGGTTCCAAAGGAAAAATAAAAAGGATGTCATAACCTCCTCTGTTAACAGGGAGATGATGAATAGAAATGAAGAAAAAAAAAAAGGGTAGAAGCAAGTTCCAAAGACTGGCGTTTTACATCACTCCAAATATATCATGATTCATATTTTATCCTTGCTAACGAGTTCTGTGATCATAACCAAAGTTTCCAAAGTAAACACCAATAAGCGCAATTACAAAATGAACAAAGTTTTCTATACTTAAAAGGGGTGCCTCTACTATGGAGACAGTAGTTTTAAGCAACGTTAAACAGAAAAGGACCCGTATTTCATTCCGCGAGGAAATTTTGATGTGGAAAATGAATGTTAACGACAACTTAGGGGGGAGAAACGAGAACTTCGGTGGAGTTGAAACCTGTTATTAAAGAAGCGTCATCCAATTCGGTGTACAACTAAGGATTTCAACAAGGGAAGCCGTAATTCCTTCAAACGAGAGAGAGAGAGAGAGAGAGAGAGAGAGAGAGAGAGAGAGAGAGAGAGAGAGAGAGAGAGAGAGAGAGAGTATCGGAAGTGAATTATTACGCGATATAAAACTAGCCTCGATGCAACTGAAATTGGATAAGCAAGAATTACATGACCGACCCGAACAATAAGACTTCCAGGAAGTAAAATCGTGGTCACCTGAAAGACGGCCAAAACCCAGTAAAGAAAAACCGTATACATATACATACATACATGCATACATACATACATACATACATATATATATATGTGTGTGTCTGTGTAATCACTTTTGCACGTGATTCATTTATCACACATTACCATAGGTGAGAAATCTCGTCACTCATTTTTCACCTGTGGTAATGTGTGATACATAAATATATTATAAATATATATATATATATATATATATATATATATATATATATATATATATATATATATTATATGTATGTACATATCTATAACAAAAAATGGACAAATATGGCCAATTTAACAACTCAGTGCAAATACACCCGTACAGGATCAGCTCAGTGACATGGATGAAAACAAACAAAAACATTCAATCGCACAAGTATATAATCAAGACGATAAGAGGAAGTGCACACGCACAATGATAGGACTTTGGACGTTACTGCTCGCTATCCTTTTGGCTTCGTGTGACGAACTGGGGGATTATCATCAACGTCTACTGCGCAAGCAAATATAAGGTTACCTGGGCGTACCTTTTCCGGACCCCAGGGGTGTAGCTTTCCTCTAAGTTAAACAGTCTACTTCCTTATAATGAACGGCAAACGACCCTTGCTGATGGTTAATTCATCTAAATTACAATATAATCTCGACAGGCGTTTTACACGTGTACCGAACGTGTATGTAATTAAAATATACTCCCTTAACTTTTGGTCGAAATATCAAGCCTTCCCTTATCAAAAAAAGACCAAACCATTCTTAACGAAATTAAAGAAATTTAATGGGAGCAGCTCAGATTTTCCTTTCTCTTTTCACTATCAATTGGAAAATGTTTTTGGTTTGTCAAGGTACGTCAAATCTTCCAGCTGACGTAAACCTTTTGGTGGTGATGTCTTTGCAAGGAACTGAATTTCCTGAATCACTTAGGATAGACTTTACGCTACTGTTCTCTTCAACTGGAAAAACGATAAACAAACGAACACAGGAAGCCTTACAAAGCTCAGCTTAAGTGTGGGATACTGTATCTGCTTATCAACATCATGTGTCAAATGTTCAAACAGCACTTGAAAATTCGTAAGACTATTCCATGTGAGCATAATATATGAGGTTTCTTAAACAGTGACATACGATGATTTACCGTGGAGAGCTAACCTCACTAACCAGAGATGGTATGTACTAAGAAAAAAAATCACCGATTTAAAATCAAAAATAAAAATAGTCGAGGAGCACCTACGAGGAAAACTGAATCATGTAACGTAACATTCATAGCAATCAGATAAAAGCTCTCTTTGCCGTCAAGAACCAAACCCCATTAACAATTACCTCTCCAGTATAAGATGACCTATTACATAAACACCATGAGCTTACAAACTGAGAGACGACCTGAATCTTCACTCTCAAAAATTTCTAATGTCCACTATCCCTCCCCAGTGTAAACTCCCTTATAGCAATTACCTCTGAATGCGTTCCTTTCGAAACATCTGAATTAAAACCATTAAAATAGCCAGAGGCTAAAACACACATACAACCAGACCACTCTTTACTATACAGGAGAAAAATCCAGCTACCGTGATGTGACTCACCCGTCTACGTATTTCTTTTTCTTTCACCCCCTTTTTTACCAAATCGACTTCGACTCCTCCTCCTCCGGCGCCTTCGCCAGTGCCCCCAGGGCTCACAGGAAGTCCCCGAGGGCAGTCACGAACAACTACCACAAAGTCGCTGCGATTCCCGATTTCGGCAGACGATTTGATATCTTCTCGCTTAACTGACTTCATTCCTAAATACAACAGAGCTGCTTATACTTACGAACGAACCTAATCACCACATAATTACATAGACACACACACATACATACATACATATACATATATATATATATATATATATATATATATATATATATATATATATATATAAAAAAATCTACGCACCTAACATATAGAACATAATAACTTTACTTTCTCTCTCTCTCTCTCTCTCTCTCTCTCTCTCTCTCTCTCTCTCTCTCTCTCTCTCTCTCTCTCTCTCTCTCTCGTCTTGAAAGCAAGAACCTACACTGAAACTGGCCGGAAGTGATATCTATTCGTCCTGAGCATGTCTCGAGCGAAGCGGCAAGTTTTAGACGTTGACCCCAACGGTTTGCGATCGACTGGTGTTGAAAATAATACGGACTCTCAAAAATTTTTTGCCGCAAGTTTTCTCCACATAAAGATCCCACCACTATATACTGTACTGGTTAAATAACGAATGAAAGATTAGAAAATAATTTAGCGGTTTCAGCGTTTCGCATACACAGAAATTTGTGTGTGTGTGTGTGTGTGTGTGTGTGTGTGTGTAAGAGAGAGAGAGAAGATTAATCAAACTGAAAGATATGTGAAAATCATATAAATTCAATAACAAGACTATACACAAAGTCAACAACAAAGGCAGAATGGCCATAGTACAAAATGCATGGGGTGAACCTCAATGAAAAATTTTTTTAAATCAACCATAAATACAATTAAAACCTCTTTCAATTATTGCATCAAACTTGTAGTGCCTAACAATAATAATATAAGTTACACGGCAACCAAGTTGCAAAGCCAAGCAAAAATAGAATTTCACACTCCGACTACTTTAGCCAAAAAATTAAAGTCATAAAGTGAAAATAAAATAATGGATCGTTTCATTCGTTACGTAACGGAAGCAACAGTTCATTCTGAACAGAATGAGTTCATTGATCATTAAGAAATAGCCCTGTCACTGAAGTTCCTTATAATTAAGGCACTCTGATCCAGATTTCTCTTGGCTCAACAGGAAGAGAGACAACCGCATAACTTCCACGCCTTCCCGTGCTTAACAGAGTATGCGTTTCGACGCCGTGTGAAATAAAAAAAAAAACACGGAGAATTAAAAAACACTATTATGGGATGACTTATCAATCTTTACGAGTAATGCTCATTATGCGTCTCGTCGTATACCCATCAACTAAATAATCGCCTAAACAAGCAGGTTCAGATCCAGGAGAAAAACTTAAGAGCATTTATCAACTCAATAAAAAAAAAAAAAAAAAAAAAAAGCAAACGCAGAAGCGCTTCTAACAATTAAAAAAAAAATAAAAAAACTCATAAACGGGTTAAGTTCTGGTCCAGAATCAAGGTCCGTTTTAACAGTTATGAAAAGAGATACTATCTGGCCGGGGGGAACCAGTCTTCAGGACCCCTCCTTCATGCATAATATCCTACGTGCTGTTGCACACCGTTTAGGGGAGCCATCTCTTTACAAACAAGTAACAGGTTACCAATCTCTTGCACGGTGCGATAAAGGACTACTCCTCTCAAAGGCGTGTAAACATTTAGCCTAATACTAAAGGCCAAACTATAGTAAACATGCAACAGAGGGGGTCAGGCTCTTCTAAAATGTACCTGGGAACCAATCGTCTCTCATTCATATATTTAATAAGAAGGACATCCCCTTGCAAAAAATGTAACACGAGGACAATTCTGTTGAGGACACCCAACATGCGGCCCCATCCCCTTAAGAACATGTAACGTGAAGGTCGTTCTCTTGCGGACATGAAGTGAGGAGAGCATCCCTTGTGGACACGTAACTATACGCCAGCACGACCTCCTATAAATTACTCAGCGACAGCAATGAAGGTTTTTTTCTCTCGTACAATTTTATACGTCTAATAAAACTTCCACAGCCACACCATAAATACGTGACTTTTTAAAAAAAAAATAATCAAATATCTAAAATAAATATAAAAGGAAACATTTGAAAAATCTAAGGAAGGAGCTGAAGAAATATTTTATACTCGTACTTATCTCAAACAAAATCACCATTAGCACGAAAGACTACTATTTATTGAAAGAACTTGTAGGCAAGTAGGCCACGAAATGCCATCAAGGATGAAACTAACATAAAGTCGTTCGATCCATGGACGGGTACAGGGTGGGCTAGGCTTTATGAGAGCGTTCCCTCAGGTCCAGCATGCCACTGCTGAACTGAGCAATGCATTTGGTACCTAGCCATTAATTAACTGTTGAGGATCTCTGCTGGGGGGAGAGCGGAAGGGGCGAGAAGAAAAGCAATAGCCGTGAATATTTCAAACAACTTCAAAACGTACATGACGAAAAACAAGAAGACCTCTACGAGGTAATCCCCATTCCACCGAGGTGAAACCATTCACAAGAGTTCCATACAATTCTCTCTCTCTGTCTCTCTCTCTCTCTCTCTCTCTCTCTCTCTCTGTGGGTGTGGTCGCACCCTCATAATAACAAACCATTCTCACTACCACAAACAACATGACAGTCTCCTAAAACGTAGATACCCCGCCTACAAAGGGACAGAAAGGAGCTCAGCTCATCCGTATCCAAGGGTTCTTTAGCGAAACCAAGAAAAAAATACCAATGGAGAACTCCGCAGCCTTCGACGGCTTAATCACGCACCCCTTTCCAGGAACGAGAAGATAAAAATGAGGCAATCAATAGCCTGTACGAATAAACACAATATCTTACAACACTGATGGATCCCAAGAAATATCAGCGACGAGTTTACTCGCTATTTACAACAGCAATGGAAACGCCTACCAAAGCTGAACAGCGAAGGTCAGCATACTTCCTACAATGCCCTCCCACCCTCTACCAAGCCCACACACTCTCTCTCTCCCCTGGGATCCCATCCCCATTACCAACAGGAGGAACTACCAGCTGCCATTGCCTATAGTTGGGAGACCGCGGCTGGCGAATCCCCCACGGGTTCCCTAACAAAGATGGGGAGCCCAACGAGTTCCCACAATTATAAGCTTGATTGACATTGCATTTCTTGTCCAGCTCAAGAGGACGATTTCCGGAAAAAAGAGAGAGAAAAAAAATTCTTTCTGGATTGAAGTGGATCAGACTCCACGTGGTGTTCTATTTACAAAGTTCTGGAAGAAGAAGAGCGTTCAAAATTCACGGAGACGGATCAAAGGAGCAGAAACAATTTCTTGATCTCTCGTTAGAGCTTTTATGGAAGAATTCAAGGACAACAGGGTATTCTCCCGCGAGAGAGAGAACTAGATGGTACAATATTCGTCCTGAACTCTCACAGATCAACCAGCGATAATCCTAAAGATAGCCTTTGCAGCGTGAAGGCATGTATGTATGTGCATCTTTGTGTGTGTGAATTGTGTGTGTGTATGCGTGTGCATGTCCACAATGAGCGTTAAAATCTGTCCCTAAGAAAAAAGCCTCTTTGCACTGTTTTATCAAATGTTTAAAGATAATTTTTTTCACAATTGTCCTGTGAACTCAAAAGCATGAAACCAATCAAGCACTTTACATAAATCTAAATGGCTGCCAAGCAATTAGAAAACGGATAGAATCAAATATACACAAACACACATAGCCTATATATATATCAAACCACTCTACATAAATCTATATGACTCCCAAACAATTATAAAACGGACAGAATCAAATACATACATACATACATACATACATATATATATATATATATATATATATATATATATATATATATATATATATATATATATATATATTTGTATATAATACACACACACACACACACACACACACACACACACATATATATATATATATATATATATATATATATATATATATATATATATATATATATAAAGTGAATTTTAGGGCTTCATTTAGAGGAAATTAGCTTTTATCTTGTGTGTACATATATATATATATATATATATATATATATATATATATATATATATATATATATATATATATATATATATATATATATAAACCCCTATACATTCACCAACATAGTCTCAAAAAAGGAGAAACATAACTTATCCCAGAAGGGCTTGGCTTGTCGTTGGCGATTTAATCTTACCCTTAAACGCCTTGGGAGGGTAAGGACAAGAACACTAGTCTAACACTGTTGGAATATAATGAAGTTTATCAGAATACAGAAATCTAATTTATACAGCTGATTTTGATCTTGCTGAAAACAAATACTTTGTCTAAAACACTTAACAGCTCCTACCCAGCTGGGATACTGTGTTCATGAGTTAACAATAGAACAGTTAAAAAAGAAAAACAAACGAAAAAATGAAAAGTATTTTTCCACGGGCAAGGTAAAAGCTAATTTGCTCTAAATGAAGTCCTAAACTTCACTTATCAGAAAGAGAGACAATACTCTTTTGGAACGCTTCTGGAGCTACAGGTCTTAAAGACTCTTTCGGAACGCTTCTGGAGCTACAGGTCTTAAAGACACTTTCAGAACGCTTCTGGAGCTACAGGTCTTAAAGACTCGTTCGGAACGCTTCTGGAGCTACAGGTCTTAAAGACTCTTTCGGAACGCTTCTGGAGGTACTGGTCTTAAAGACTCTTTCGGAACGCTTCTGGAGCTACAGGTCTTAAAGACTCTTTCGGAACGCTTCTGGAGCTACAGGTCTTAAAGACTCTTTCGGAATGCTTCTGAAGCTACAGGTCTTAAAGCCTCTTTCGGAACGCTTCTGGAGCTACAGGTCTTAAAAACTCTTTCGAACGCTTCTGGAGCTACAGGTCTTAAAAACTCTTTGGGAACGCTTCTGGAGCTACAGGTCTTAAAGACTGTTTCGGAACGCTTCTGGAGCTACAGGTCTTAAAGACTCTTTCGGAACGCTTCTGGAGCTACAGGTCTTAAAGACACTTTCGGAACGCTTCTGGAGCTACAGGTCTTAAAGACTCTTTCGGAACGCTTCTGGAGCTACAGGTCTTAAAGACTGTTTCGGAACGCTTCTGGAGCTACAGGTCTTAAAAACTCTTTCGGAACGCTTCTGGAGCTACAGGTCTTAAAGACTCTTTCGGAACGCTTCTGGAGCTACAGGTCTTAAAAACTCTTTTGCAACGCTTCTGGAGCTACAGGTCTTAAAAATTCCAAAACGGCAGCTGACTTTAGGACGCGTTCAATAGGATTTCGGAAATATGTAGCATATACAATATGCAAATTTTAACAAACAGTGCAGAGTGCTAAAAGAATAACGTTACTGGGCGTATAAAAATAAGGATTATTACAAAACCCTAAATTTCCCTGAATCTTAACCGTTCGCTATTTACCGTTCGTGGGAAGAAACTTGACATAATCTATTATATTAATTTCCTTGGCAGCTTTTCTGTCCCTCCCCTCCCTTTCCCGCTCCCTCCCCTCCCTTCTCCATCCTCTCTTCCTCCCCCTCCTCCTTTCCCATCCCTCTTACCCCCCCTCCCTCTTCCCTCTTCCCATTTTATGGTGAAATACAATGTGCTGAGACTGAGTACTATTTACAAAATGTTTATATCTTTGTAAGGACATAATTTTCAAAGTAATGTACAGGTTTTTCAAATCAAAATATAACTTGCCTGACCTTTAGAATTTATGAAGGGTTTAATTAACCTCATGTGGTAACTATGAACCACCTGCATTATGAGGATCACAGTAAATACTATACTCCTGTTATACAACTAGAGTCCTCAAGATTAAAGAAGGCATTATAAGCCCATGGGCATTTCTCCAGGAACGCTTCAGGAGCTGAAGACTGCTTCAAAGGATCCTGGAGTTGTGAAGACGTCTTCCAAGAATAATATTTTAATATCTGTCCGGAAATTGTCAACATTAAGTGACCCAACAGTCTATAATAAAAGTTTTTTGGCTGAGCTTTGTTATTTTCGTCTCGAAATGGACTCAGCGGGCAATTCTAGAACAACAGCAGGTGCTACTGGTGACGGCTCGAAACTGCCAGTGGCATCAGCGTTGGTTCAAAACCCATCTGCAGCTACTCCTGCACCTACGCCAAGATATGGTCAGTTGTCATAGTAGGATACATGACCGGAAGGTAAACGGGGTTGGTGCTGCCCGTAGACTACTGATAATTATTATTAGCAAGGTTAATTTATCTGTGGGTATGGGTATGGTACGGATATGTGTATGGGTATGGGTATGGAATGGATATGACTATGGGTATGGTAAGGATACGGGTATAGGTATCATTACAGGTACGGGTATGGGTATACTGTAGGCACTGGTATGGTACAGATATGGATATGGGTATGGTATGGTATGGTATGGTATGGTATGGTATGGATATGGATAAGGATATGGGTATGAGTAGGGTACAGGTAAGGGTATAAGTATAGGTATGGGTATGGAATGGCTATGGGTATAGGTATGTGTATGGTACAGATATAGGTATGGGTATGGTACAGACATGGTTATGGGTGTGATACAGATATGGGTACGGGGTGTGGTACGGATATGGAAACTAGCAAATGCGAGCGACAGCGAGCATCTGCTAGTACAATTTAAAATAGAATGAAAGAAGGTTCGACATGAACCAAAATTTATAAAATCAAAGTACGAAACTTCTTATGAACCACAATTAACTGCGACAAAATGAATCTTTTTAGTCATATAAAAAAAATGTACTACTCCAAAGAACCCTGCACAAATGAGTCCCCAAAATACATTAGGTCCATCATTACACAGCATCGCACAATCGCTAGCAATGGCATGACTCTGATTTGAATCTTTTTTTTTTTTAGAAAAGAACAGAGAGGGGCAAAATCAATCTCCCAAATTTCACCTTGGCATCATGCACCGGAAGTCTGGAGGCGGCGTACCTTTTACAGACGATATTATTATATCATTATTATTATATTTAAAATCAACGCTAACGACCACTGACTTGCTACGCAAATTACAACAGAACAGAATGGCCTATGTAAGAAAATAACATACGCAATTTGCAATAGAACAGAATGGCCTATGCAAGAAAATAACATAGGCGACAACAAATCATGACAAGTAAAAAATGCGCCAAAGTTTCTTCGGCGCAATCGAGTTTTCTGTACAGCTTATAATCAAGTCAACTGAAAAAAGATCTACCCTAATATACATATGCTATACTCAGGAATATAAGCCAACGGTAAATAGTGCTATTCAGCAGTTTAATACGGGCTAAAATGCATGAGACGTAACATTATGGGAGTAAAAGAAATTAACATTATGGGAGAACATTATGTGAGTAAAAGAAATTAACATTATGGGAGAAAAAGAAATTAAAGATGGAAAGAAGCAAAAATTCACTGTTCCCTATTTTTTTCATAGTCACTACTTACAAAAAATCATTTGCAAGTACTTTATTATTATTATTATTATTATTATTATTATTATTATTATTATTATTATTATTATTATTATTAATAGATTAAACAAGCACTGTGCAACCGTTCCTAGACAAGGCCGTGCCATCATCATTTTTAATTAAAGTCACGACAAAACATTGGGAACAAGTCGACACACCTTGAACTTGTACAGCAAGCTTCCAAAGAACAGTAGGAAAGGACATACAACCCCCTTCATAAAGAAAATTTTCCCTGCCAAGCATACCGACGTAAAACACCCTATGAAAAACAAATGCAAAAAACTGCACAACAAATAAACACAGATACAAAACCGCAGCGGAGCACCTGGATCGCTCGGGAGTTGGAGGTACTGGAACGGTGTGGTTGAGAGAGTCGAGGTAATTTGATAAGGGGTTGAGGGGTTGCGGTATCAAAGGGAGGAATTTTTGCGGGTTCAGCCGATGCTTCGCCAAAGATGATAATTAAGTCCTGTTCTGGGGTCACCAACGGCGAGCCCGTAGGCCACTCACTCCTCAGAGTCATTCAAACGTCTCGTGCAAATTACAAAATGAGCACAAACAAAGTGTCACCATAAAGTCATGCTTTATACGTATCCTGTAAATGTGGGTTTAATAAATACAAGAGGTAAAAAAAAAAACAAATCCATACGTATGCACTAAATGAATGCCAAAAGATAAATTCATATCGCAGGTAACAGCTCGCACACACACAAGCATCATAAACATCACGTAACGGAAC